>NC_051852.1:112820189-113135812 GCF_905115235.1 Hermetia illucens | reverse complement strand
AAATGTTCTCTTGGGAATCCTGCGGTGAGGTTACCTGTTCATCATTGCGCTTGCCCAGGGTTTAAACCCTGATTTGACTCGGGTATTCGTTCACAACTATGTCAAGTGACATGCGACATTCAGTCAAGATACACATAATTTCTCTGCCACCAGATTTGAACCGCGACCTTCCTGTACGACAGCCCAACGCTCTACCCACTTGAGTCATCCGGACATATTTGTGAAACAAAACCTTATAAAATTCGATTCAATGTCTGTCTGTCTGGCTGTCTATCTATCTGCACCAGCCGATTTACAAGGAAACCGCTGAACAAATTGTCAAGAAATTTGGTAAGAAGGTGTGGTCTGTGATTCCCTATACATATAGCAAAGGGTGAGCCTGCACATGCATTGGCCTAATATCGTCATGTGGGATATTAAATAAATCGACTCGATTAGTATGAAAGTTATTTTACTATTGATATTGGGTGAAAAATAGGGTAGAAGAACCTTTGAAACTTAAGTTTGAATGAAATCGAACTATTATTAACAAACTTATAGGTCAAAGTTTTACATTTCACGTAAGTTTATGGCGCCATCATCATATAAAGTCAATGAAGATGCATTAGATCAATTTGGATGGGCAACGTTTGTTTATTTAGGATTATATATTTATGTTTAGTTTAGCAATTAATGAAAGAATATTTTGAATGAGAACACAGAATGAACACAGAAACTTTATACCCGGAGCACCTGGCTTCCGTAACCCAACTTGTTATCTTCCTAAAAAGTTTCTGAATTTTCATGGGCTCTCCTATTTTTCTATTTGGACAATTGAGTGCCCTTCACTTCAGTAGCATACTAGATGTAATGCTTACAATGTAACTAACATTGATGTCTATCATTGGTGGCGATGTTAATGAAAGTTCTGGCCCGAACTGTTTCGAATATTTTTTTCCACGATTATGGCTTGGCATGGTACACATAAAGAGTAGTTTTAGTTGAATAATCAAGCAACTAATCAAATTATATAAATTAGTACCAGTTTCTAAACTCAACCATTATTTTAAAAGGTCTGAGTTTGAGATAATGATTACTATACATTTTCCCAAATGAGTCAGCAGAAATAGTAGGAAAATACGTTCGATCTGCATATATGCAGGTGCTATGATGTCAGGCCCACTATACTAATAGCCAAGTGTTTATCATTTTAAATTGCTTTCTCGTTAGCACCACTCGCACCTCGCTGGTCCGACCTACCCGAGAACATTAAATGTCCATTTCAATAAATACCACATTTGTCTTACAGATGACTCTTTTTGACAATTTGTCTCATAACTTCCTATATTCGATGTGTAATTTAAATAGAATCGGCGGTTATTTACTCAGTTTTTCACCGTTTTAGTTATCCTATTTTAATTTATATTTTACTCCATGGAATAAGTGATCATGGTACAAATGGACGGGTCGATGGTAGAGGGGGTAGAGCGTCAGCATCCCGATCTCGCTCCTCTGGTTACGAATCCCAGTCGTCATGAGTGTCTGTGTTCGTCTTGTGTTTATCTCCCTGCTGTGAGCTTATCACTTGCATAGCGTTAAAATGTGATAATAATGAAACTACAGCATAACTCGACTCTGCGGATGTCCTATACTCCACCAAGGAGTGAACAGAAAAGCTCCATCCTCCATATCTGTCGCCTATGGGTAATATGACTCAAATTTTTCAAGAACTGCCCAAAAAATACGCATTCTTCCTAAACAACCCTTTACTTCCTCGTTCCACGGCGAGCTCCATTCGTCTGCCAAATCAAACAAAAATCAGCTTTTAACAAGTTCCCTCGTCCTAAGTGAAATAATAATTATTTTTTTAAAAGCTAATTTTAAAACCGTTCAGCTTCCTAAAATTGATAGAAATACTTTCTTCTTGGTAAGGTCGCAGCAAATAAATGTCACTAACAGAAGTATTATATTGATGTTTAACGCCTCAAATGCAAACTGGTTCTCTATAACTTTTGTTAGCAAGTTAAACTAATTTCCAGAAACTTTTATCACCAATATTAACAAATTAAAAATCTCATCTTCTTCATCTTCAGCATTAGAAAATTAGTATTAATCATAAAAAACTTAATCTATCTTGTGTGAAAGTCGCCTTACTTGGTAATTTCCTTTAATATTTGCTTTATGAGTTTTATTTTTGCCTTTGCCAGTGATCCATATACATAACCATAATATAGTAAAAGGAGATTGCACTGCGTGCCTGTCAAACCTATATTGTATCGATCAATCCTATAATTTTAGGATGCTTTCTACTTCCAGGTGTTTTAGCCTGACGCCTGGTATTAGTTATTCTCCCAAGCGTATTTTCTTACTTTGCACAAGTGTTGGGCATCATTCCAAAATATGTATGGAAGTTTAATTTCTCTTTCCATAGAATTTTTGGCGAAGTCCACAAATATTTACAGTTTCCCCAGGTAGTCATTACTCACAATGAACTGCGAGTATTCCTACTAAGATTCTAAGGCTCTTCTTGCTGATATCCAAAACTTCTGCGACCGCTTTAGTGTATATGTTCCACTCGTCTTAAGTTCGCTCAGCTGTTTCTCCTCTCTCCTGAATTTTATGACCATGAATCCCTTCCCGAATCGAAAAGATTCTGGTCCATAAAATGGGGTTTCTGCTTTTTTCTTGCGAGTACATCTACTGCAGTGTTACCTATAAATCAAATATGGCCTGGAATCCTGAATACCTGACCGTATTGTACAAGCCAAATGTATTTAATTTATCAAGGCGTTCCCAAATTAGTTTAGACTTCACCTGGTTGAATATGAGTGCCTTAATTTACATCTCGCTGTTGCAATGTTTAGCCTCCTAAACATTGGAGGTTTAAGCATACCTATCTATGGCGTATGGAAATCAGATCTTTCCCAACCAAATTCAGAATTTTACAAACTAGTTTCAGGGCTCTCGAAATTATCTTCAGAATTTTCTAAACCAATTTTATTTCAAGATTAGAATTTTTAATTTCGAATTCAAAATTTCTCATGTCAACTTTCAATTATAATTTTATACTAACTTTTATTACTGTGTAAGAATGAAGCTGAGGTTGTTTTGAAAAAAGCTGAGCAGTCCATCAAATTTTTTCCGTTATTTATGTATTTATGTATTCTCCATAAAATCTAGAATCAAAGTCGAGAATAAAAATGAATGGGTTTGTGTTTGTGGCTGCAATTAGTGCCACAACTCCCTGCAGAACCTCATCAATATCTACTAATGCTCATCATCGTCACTTTACATTACGAACACTCATAGGATATCGAACACTTCTGTTACGTTAATGGCAAGAACGATACTTTGCCTACCGACCGTCGAGCAATTGGAGCAATTCCACCTGTCAGTGTAACTGAAGTCGAGGAAGCAATAAAACGAATCAAATCGGGGAAAGCCACAGGACCTGACGACATCGCATCTGAGCTCTGGAAATCGAAAAACTGGGACCCAACAAGAAAGTACTACAGTTCCAACGTGGAAAAAGAAAGATGATGCAGCAGAATTTTTTGTTGAGGATGATGGGGGTCCTGCGATCGCACCCACTTCGTGACGGACCGGACCACTTGGGAACTTACTTCCTCTTTTATAGTCCACGGACTCCTCCTTTGGGTAAAACACTCAAGTTTTCAAAAAAGAACGAAAAAGTTGACTGACGGTTTCATCCAGGGCAGAAGCAGAATGTTCAAATTACCATCCGATCTGGTTACTTTCACATACCATGAAGGTCTTTGAACGCATTCTTAACAACCGTATTGGCGAAATCGTTAAAATAACCGTGAATCAAGTCGGATTTGTCAACAACTGCGGAGCTACTGACAATATACACGCTGCGCGGTTCCTCATACAGAAACACTGTGAGAATCATCACCCTCTTTTCATTGCATTTCTGGATCTAGAACGTCGTGTGTTGTGTTGTGACACGTTTTGATCACATCCCAAATGAGAATATCCGCAATCGATATGGTGTTACAAAAATCGTCGAAAAACTGCGAGAGAGGCGTCTTCGATGATAGATCACGTAATTCGCGCTAACGAGAATTCACTTGCCAAAATTGGTTTAAACATCAAAGTCGATGGTAAGCGACCAAAAGGCCGGCCGAAACAACGATGGCTTGATACGCTGGATGGAGATTTATAAGCCTCGCGCCTACATTCAGATCAGGCTTTTGATAAAACCAAATGGCGGAATCGATCACGACGAGCCGATCCCGCTTGTAAACGGAACAAATCATCATCATCATCAACGGCGCAGCAACCGGTATCCGGTCTAGGCCTGCCTTAATAAGGAACTCCAGACATACCGGTTTTACGCCGAGGTCCACCAATTCAATATCCCTGAAAGCTGTCTGGCGTCCTGGCCTACGCCATCACTCCATCTTAGCCAGGGTCTGCCTCGTCTTCTTCTTCTACCATAAATATTGCCCTTATAGACTTTCCATGGATCATCCTCATCCATATGGATTAAAAGACCCGCCCACCGTAACCTATTGAGCCGGATTCTATCCACAACCTGACGGTCATGGTATCGCTTATAGATTTCGTAGTTATGTAGGCTACGGAATCGTCCATCCTCATGTAGGGGGCCAACGGGACAAAGGCTGGAGAAAAGGAAGTCTAGCATTTTATATTTTAGGGAGTAGTAATTTAATGTGAGAGAGACAAATTTGATCTATTATAACTTTGTTAATAATAGTATGATTTTCACCAAACTTAAAACATTGGTATCTTACTCCAAAATTTCACGGATCTAGGGTTAACTGGGGCGTTTGCATTAAATTTTCAAAATGTAATATACAATACAATATGGGACTATTAACTTTATTTGAGCAAATATCATAACGGAGGACATGTTAAGGCCTAAATATGTAGTGCTTGAACCACCATAATTTTTTCCAGATTTTTCGATAGGGTAATTTCTGAGAATGGGCCCTTGAAGTAATGGACCCTTTTCGGGCCCCCGCTATCCTCCCCTTCACAACCAATATCAAAACTAAAATCTGCTTCAACTATTAATCGAGACATAAATTCTAATAGACAGACAGTGAAACGATTTTGTATTCAACAAAATCTTAAAAGAAGAAATGATAAAATCAATGAAGGAAGAAGTGTTTTTTTTTTTCAAAGTCGAAAAGTATCCCTACATCAAACCAATAACATATGCTATCATTCGCAATTGGCAAATTAAATATAGAAACGCCAATATTAATTTATGGAAAATTGCTTTGAACTGAAAGAAATAATTATGAAAAGTTCGCATATTTATCTATAGATATATCTTACATGAATCCATTTCAATTTTTCAGCCCCACATTAGAGTATGGAATTCAGTATCCTTGGCCACAGTAGCGGTAATTGGAGCTGGTGAATTCACTGGTTCCGTCAATTGCATTTCCTTCAGTCGAGCCGACGGTGGCTCCCTTCTCACAGCCATCGACGACTCACCTGAAAAGATTATTTCTGTATGGGACTGGCAGAAAGGGGAGAAAGGACTTCGAGTTACAGAAACTAGGGTAAGTGTCATACAAAAAGTCAATAATTGCATTGAAATATGGTTGATGCTATGAATAATGGATATAAATGCCTCTCCTAGACTTGACATTGAATTGCGTCCTTTATTTTTCTGAAATTCCCAATGAGTAGAGTAAATTAATGCCTATGACAACTTAATGATAGTTTTCCACACGAGTAACACACGAAAGCTTTTTCAAGATAAAAATCCTAGATTAGAGTGGTTGATGGTTATCCATGATGATTACCTGCCATAACTTTATAAATTACGAATGAAAAATGTTTTCCTAATTTGATTAGTGTCCTTGTATTAACCAATTGAATAAATAATAAAAATCAAATTCACAGTGTTCCGTAGATACAGTTGTGGCGGGCGAATTCCACCCTCTAGATCGATCCCAAATTATTACAGTCGGAAAGGGTCATGTTGCATTTTGGACCCTTGATCAAAATGGAACCTTGTACAAACGAATGGGTGTTTTCGAAAGCCGAGAGAAGCCAAAATATGTAACATGTATAGCATTCACGCAATCAGGCGATGTCATCACTGGTGACTCGAATGGAAACATAATAGTTTGGAGTCGCGGAACTAACACAATTTCCCGGTTTTTCAAGTAAGTTATAAAATAAAACGTATAAAATTAAAGTTTTATTGAAAAGGGATAACTCAGAAATGCTAATCGAAAAATAATTTCATTATATTTACAGGAAAGTCCATGATGGATCCATCTTTAGTTTGTGTACATTAAAAGATGGCGGTCTGATATCTGGCGGAGGCAAGGATGGTCGTCTCGTCCTATTCGATTCTGAAATGAATCGAAGTGGTGTAGAAGGCTTTGTTGAACCACATTTCGGGGCAATTCGTGTTGTTTCAGAAGGAAAAGGATCACAACTACTGATTGGAACCACACGAAATTGCATTCTGATTGGATCATTTGACCTGGGTTTCAACCCTGTTGTGATGGGTCACGTAGACGAGCTATGGGGATTGGCTGCACATCCAAATATGGCCCAATTCGTAACAGGAGGCTTTGACCAACTTTTACAGCTTTGGGATTCCCTGTCACACTCTGTAGTCTGGAGCAAAGACATTGGTGAACACATTCAGTCATGCGCTTTTTCACCTGACGGTGAATACATTGCAGTAGGTGGTATTTCAGGACGATGGATGGTCTTTGATACAACATCCAGAGAATTATTAGCGCAACTCTCAGATGGGCAAGAACCCATACAAACCATCAAGTTTTCACCGGATGGGCAATTCTTGGCAATTGGATCACGCGACAATTCTGTTTATATCTATCAGATAAATGGAAATTCAAGAAGATTCGCTCGTGTTGGAAGGTGTTCGGTAAGATCAGAAGATTTGGTTTTGAAGTATCATTGAATCACAAAATTGGTCTCCATTTGCAGGGTCATTCAAGCTATATTAAACATATAGATTGGTCAGAGGATAGCCAGGTGATACGCAGCAACTCAGGAGATTATGAAATATTGTTCTGTAAGTATTAACTATTATGTGATGATGAGCTTTTCTACTCTCCGCTCAATTTTACAAAAAAGATAAATTTTCTGGACGTGAGAGGGCGGATATCTGAAAAATTACTGAATCCAATTGTGAAGTTCTCTGGTTGCGTGAATATTTAAAACTTGATTAGCCTTGGAGAAATACAGAACTCCTTGGGAAATCTAAACTAGTAGTTGTAGGAGAGATATCTTGAATATTGAAATTAGAAAAAGGAAGAATTTTGTACAGAGGAAGGTTTTGTGCAGAGTAAAGGTCGTAAGGAGAGTAGCGTAACCGAAAGTGTCATTCAATCCCTTATTCATCATATCCAGGAAGAAAAGCACTCGATTCAAATCTAAACGGACCGGCTAATTCGTCTCTAAAATTGAAAGCGACCTGATTCTGCAAGGTTTACGTCTTAATTAGGATAGGAGCCCCTAGGCTAAACAAGTTTGCGTGGCATAGTATTTAATTTTGCAAAAAAAAATTACGACGAGAAATTGAGATTATGCTAATTTGCTGAATTTACAAAATTACAAAGAAAAACATCGTTCAAATAACCGTGAATCCAACCTGGTTTGTCAAGAACTGCAGAACTACTGATGCAATACACACTGCGCGGTTCCTCAGGGCGAAACACCGTGAGAAGCATCGCCCTCGTTACATTACATTTCAGGATCTAGAGAAGACGTTTGGTCGTGTGCGACACCAACTCATCTGGTATGCTGTGAGGCAACACTTAGTACCAGAAGAACTCGTGCGCTGGGTTAAATTGTTCTACCACGATCTAGAAGTGAAGTTCGAAGTGTGGCGAGCATATCAAGACCGGTTTGCATCTTTGCCGGTGTTCATAATGGAAGCGCCCTCTCACCACTTCTCTTTGTTCTTGCTATGGGCACCATCACCCGAGACATCCAACATCCAACGCTCTATACAGTGCTTTATGGCAAACGATGCTTTCCTAGCACCGCATAAGAAAGCTAATATAGAGCAACTTGTCGGTCTCTGATTGAATCTGAATAAAACAGATTTTTTGAAGACCAATCCTAATGAAACAGGCACTGTCACGGTGAGTGGCAGTGACCCGCCCAGAACTAAGCGATTTAAATATCTCGGATGAATGCTATCAGCAAATGGTGAAGTGCATTATGATATTGCTTTACGCATTAGCGCAACCTAGATGAAGTGGCGTTCCGCAATTGACATTCCTTGTGATCGACGTATCAACGAACGTTTCAAATCCAAAATTTGCCGCAATGTCGTCTTGGTTTTTAGAACATTTCTCCTACAGGAAGCTGTTGAGATGCTTGAAGAAGTGGTAGTCGGTTGGCGAGATTCGGCCAGTACAGCGAAAGATCAGGTATTTTCTATTGGCCGATGCCTGTCGTTGTCGTTGTCGATGTTTTTGGTATCATTCAAATTATTCAATTCTCATTGTTTACAAAACTGCTGTGATGTTTGCAGACTGTCGCTAATACTTCCTATGGAATCATATTAGGGAATATGAATCTAACGGTGCATTACGGAATTGGAACCGTATACCGCAATTAATTGATTAAACACAAATCGCTACCAAACTGTGCTCTAACACTGACTTTGATTAGAGGGACCGAGCCTGGTGTTTAATAGGATAATAGGGGGCTCGCATAATTTGCACCTCCGACCCGGATTCACTTCCTATGGCCCTGCTCCTACCTAAATGTCCATATATACAAATATCTAGCAACGCAAGAAAAGGTGAATCCTAATATCACCTGGAAATCTATAGTATAACTCCTTGTTAAAGATGGTCTACGTAGTCGGTGCGGGAATATTCTTGGATACGCACGGTGTGGCCAAGTTGTATGGTCTTTCGCGCTTCACCAGGCCTATCGATGGTTGAGGCATGATTCTTGCCTCTTTTTCTTCAGCCTTTGTTCCGTTCACAATCAGGATCGGCTCATCGAATGCAATCACGAGGCTTTCAAATCTTCATCTAGCGTATCAAGCCACCATTGTTTCGGTCGGCCTCAAGGGTAATAAAATCATTCAAGCCACCATTAAGACTTTGTACTTACCTCCAGGCTGGTGAAGCAGGGCAGGGACGCACTGAACAGACGTGGTTTGTTTGCCACCTTTCTTTGATTTCGCCGTCATAAGAGCGGGCCAATGGAGTGGATAGGGCTTTGTTCTTGACAATATGAAGTCGGGATTGGAATTTGAAAGTAGGATAATGGAGGTGCTAGACGATACTTTTTAGGAGAGAAAGGAAAATTCTACCTAGAGGCGAAGGTCCCTCGCCGTTATCTGCAAATGATCTGCATACTGCGAAACCACAGATACTGCAACCCAGCTGAATTTCCGAGACCTACTCAAGGTCAGCTGAAAACTAAAATCAATGCGACAACTTCCATCACTAGCATCTCTCTGACTTCTGAGGTTTTTGCAAATTAAAATAGGTTCTGTTGGCTGCCAACAATCGTGCACAGATTTCGTCGTCATAGCTATTATCGATTGTGATTTTCGATCCTAGACAGAGTATAGGGACAGGATTTCAAAGTTTCGTTTTTGATGCTAACGATGTCACCAAGTACTTCGTCCTTAATAATGTGCCGAAGGTCTCGCCCGCCTGTTCGACCTGGATGAAGGCACCTTGTTCGAGATGATGAGAGATGTCTCGAAATCGATCCTATTGTTTATCTAGCCTACTCGTATAACAAATATTAATTAATTTCGTACAGAAACCGAATTCTCTCATGACAGTGAAAAGTTTTACCATGGCCATATGGTCATATACTCCTCTAGCAATTAATTATGTATTTAAGCAAGTTCCTTCGAGTAAATATTTTAAACTAAGGTTATGTGGCGTCTATTTATCAAGCTTCTTGAAGAATCCAATTATAAGCAAATGATTCCAAATAGTTTTATGGTGGATATTTAACTCCCCATTTTTATTAACTTTCCGTAATAGTCACTCAATAAGAGGCATTCATTTACCTTCAAAATTCCTAGAACGGAATCGTTTGAACCTCTATTGTTATTGTTAACTGTTTTCATCTCATTTTTGTTTATCAGAGAGTATAACTTGAAAATAGCTCTAATTTCTGCCCTAAGAAAGCCATGGGAAGTAATACTATAACGTCTTTTCAGCTTCCTGCCTGCGATTGTCTTAGAATCTTGCAATTCTGAGAATGCTAAAGGAAAAGGTCGAAGCAGCGAGTGCAAAAATGCTTCGTTCAAGAAGGCTTTCGCCTAAGGTCTAGAGAAACTTAGTAGTTGGGTATGAAATATAAAACCGCGTCATCCTATTCTTGACGTTGTCTGCACATAGTCAAACCACCATCTCGATTTTCTCCTGGTGGTAGTTTAAGGGAAAGTCGGCTATTAAAAACTCTACTCGGATTTAAGGGATACCAAAAGTTGCTTTGTAACCCCCCCACACTTTTTCATAAAAATTTTCGCCTGCCGGTATGAGTTGAAATTTCTCCGATCGATTCCATAAATGATTGCGGCTTTGTGCTTCAGATTAGACCTAATAGAATGTGGTACAGCAGGATTTGGCTACGGCGGACAATTGTGGAGTAATCTATCAAGTAATCTATCAAAGATATACCCATTGTTAAAATGTTACAATAGCATTATATCTACCGTTATACATAAAAGCTAAAAGGGATTTTCAACTCATCTAAGGACACTAGGTTGCAAAAGAATGTAAATATCACAACTGATCTCTAGACAGACCAGATTTCTCAGATCAGTCAGACTTTATTCGAAGCAATTACAACGGCTCAGTTTAGTTTTATTAAAAGTTGGGCACCATCTTTTCTCTGTAACCGTTTCTTACTCTCTAATAACAAACTATGTACGTACTTTCTTCTTCCAGGGAACGCGAGCACATGTCGACAGATAACTTCAGCTTCGTCCCTTCGTGATGTTAAGTGGGCATCGCAAACCTGCACATTATCATTCAATACAGTTGGAATATGGCCAGAGCACGCAGACGGTACTGATGTCAATTCAGCAGCTCGAAGTAACGACAGTACCATCCTTGCGTCAGGTGATGATTTCGGGAAAGTTAAGTTGTACAGCTTCCCTGCAGCACAGCCAAAGGTAACCCGCTTAGCAAATGTTAACCAAGAAATCGGTAACATAAAAATGTTTTCTTTTCTGCTTATAGAGTTTATGCCACTTGTATGGAGGCCATAGTAGTCACGTCACCGCCGTCGAGTTCCTGTGTGACGATACAAGAGTTATATCAACGGGTGGAAACGATACAAGCGTCATGCAATGGACAGTAATTTAAATTCAACTTTCGCCTTACGGACTAACTAAGAGCTTGACAATGAGCGTTTAAGAAACCAATTCGTTCCACGTTCGCTTGCAACCCCAAGTTATATATTTTTCAATAAGGAGTCAAACAAAATGATACAAAACTAATCAATTACAAGGAACAAATGTACACCATTCAAAAGTTTTTTAGTAGACCAGAAACGCACTTGAAGCAGGAAATCATTGTGTACTTGAACTGTAGTCTTAGATTTGCAGAAATGCCAGAAATCATTTCAGATTTCTGTTGTGCCTTAAATAAGGAATGCGTTAGGCCAGAGCTTTTTTCACGAGAAAAGAACACAATCACTTTGCTACATAGTTTTTAAAGCCACCCTTGAACGGCAGCAACTATTTAAAATATTTTTCGCAAAAATTCATAAAAAATGTAAGGTTACATACCGTATCAGCTAAGGATTACGAACAATTAAGGCTGGCTTAGCCCTAACAGCCAGCACCGTTCATTGTCTACCACACAGACATCATACAAACGACAATGGATGGTATCAAATCGTATAATCATCCAACAGCAGACTATAAAATACAAACTACTCTAGATATGTGAAATACATGATTTTTACAAACCTCCTAACATAGTTTTCCGGCAAAGTAGTCAATTTTCACAGGAAAGAAACCGTTTGTCTTTTTTATGATTCGAATCGTTTTAACAATTTCGTTAAATTTGAATAAGATCCGAAGAGTGTAGTCCTATTATTCATGTTCACTCCAATTACTATTGTAATCCATTATTGTAACATTAATAAATCTCTGTTAGTTCCATGTACATTCCATATATAATGTGATTTATGTGTTGTTCGCATTATATCTTTTATGTTGTAACTAAAAGTAATTTGTTTATATATGAAGTTTTCTAATGTAATTTTTCGTAGTCGTGTAGATATACCTTCTTGATAATGTTATTGTTAGGTTCATTTATATGGTGTGTATCATTTTCCTTTCAAAAATATTATATATTTATGAAGCAGATTTATTACAATAAATACCTTGATAATGAACAACTGGTCTGTTTCGTTTTATGAGGATTTTACCTATTAAAAGTAGACAGGGGTTGACGAGCTTGGTTTGATTAAAGCATTTGTTGCTTTACCAGTTTCATTCAAAAAAAGGTCTATTCCGATATGAAACATTTAACACATATTCGAGCTATATAATTTTCCAAAATATGCAAAAGCTGCAGAGCTATTACAGAAACTTGGAATGATGGTGACCTATTACTTGGAATAGAAAATAATGCTGGCACTATTACCACTTTTTCAAGATGCTAAATGATTCAACTTTGTAATCAAATTGTATAGATCGCCAGCAGAAGGTCGAGGCTCTGGAAAAGCATTTGCCTTCAAAGTCTCGTGCACTGCAAAATACAATCAAAGTCGATTGCAACCGCGGTGAAGTGAAGCTCTGTCCACCTAAAGCTAACCAGAGAGGTATTCAACATCACCTTCAGGCACAAATAATGGCAGCTATAGAAGAATTCCCTGAAAAAGTATTATACAAGGTGGAAATCAAGACTACGAAAAAGTGGTCCAGGCTGGATTATTGCTAGAACATTGAAAGCACCAGAGAATCTTCGAGACTCAGTAAAATTCTGACCAAGAAACATACGAATTCATCCTGTGTATTCACCTTCCCACCTTCTAAAAGTACTGCCGCTAGAGCCTTTTTTGCGTGGTTGCAATCCCAGCCTCATGAGATTGTCAAATCAGTAATTACCGAGGATAAAATCGGCTGAACTATAAACATATGAATCCCCGGGTCCAGATGTCATAATCGCAGTCATGTTCCAGAAACAGTAAGGGTCATGCTTTGAATTACAGAGATTTACCGGGGCTGCACTTCTTTCGGACACCAGCACATGTGGTACTCATACCGGAAAGCTACGATTACTCACAAAAGTAAGTATGCACGCTATAAGGGTAGATTGTTATTGAAGAAAATGTTAGTTAAACAAATTTTTGGTAACAAAACAAAAGTGTATTTTATTTAAGTAAGGATTATCAATTCAATGCTAATAGGAAAACAGCTTATCAATAAACAAAAACAAAATATCGAAGGAAAATTGGGTAAAGCACAAATTTTATGACACAAAAGTATGCAGAAAAGTTAAAAATGAATAAATAAAAAAATAAAAAGACACTTAGCATTTAATTGTGTATCCTCTTGACGTTATGACTGCCCTTGCCCTGGAGAATATTGACAATGTCAGACTGTTTTAGAAAAATCTTTTTTTAAGCTTAGTATTATTTCGGCTTTTGTGCAAAACGTTTCTTAGTGGTCAAATGTTGTCATAAATACTCTACGAGCTTAATATCGCATGCATATTTTCAACTCCTTTTGCTGCCATGCTCCCTAAACCCCCAAAATACACTGTGGTGGGTATGCTTGCTTAACAGACCCTTACATATTATTTTGGTTACAGCCCACTGTTAATTTTTCTCCACACGTTTCCGCGATCATCTGGCTTAAATATATTAGGGGGTTGGGTAGGGCTGACAACCCTACACAGAAAAACGAAGTTACGAAGCAACAACAGGAGCCTCGGACTGATGGATAACACAACGACGGACCCGACACGACAAAGGAATAACGATTTGCGCATTTTCTCATGGAACGCGCGCTCCCTGCACAGAGATGGAGCTGCCAAGCAACTAGCCGATACCCTGTCTCAATATAGGGCTGATGTAACAGAGCTACAGGAGATGCGTTGGACAGGGACCGGTATCCTGGAGAAGAGTCACTACACCATATATTATAGCGGCCATCCAGTAACCGATGTGCTCGGAGTAGGTTTCTTAGTCAACCAGAAAATGAAACCTGCTGTTATCGGCTTTGAAAACATGAGCGAACGGCTATGCACTCTGCGCTTGAGAGGCAAATTTAAAAATATAAGTCGCATTAACGTTCACACCCCTACAGAGGAGACTGCAGAGTCGGAAAAGGATACCTTTTACGAAGCAATAGAACGAACCCTCGAAGCGTGTCCCACACATGATATCAAAATTATACCTGGGGATTTTAACAGCCAAGTAGGGACGAAACCAATATTCAAGCGATACATTGGCTCCCATAGCTTACATCAAAATACAAATGATAACGAACTGCAAATTATTCAATTAGCAGTGTCACACGAAATGGTTGTTGGAAGTACCTGGTTTGCGCGGAAAGCGGTCCACAAACACAAGTGGGCCTCTCCAGACGGGACCACTTGCAACCAAATTAACCACGTGTTGATTGAACGCCGCCACCTCTCAGCCTTGATGAATGTCAGAATATATAGGGAAGTCAATATAGACTCGGATCACTATCTCGTTGGCATGGTGCTCCGAGCTCGAATAACACCCACCTAGAATCCCCTCTGACAATCAGGTGAGAGTTACCACTGAAGCCAGCCACAACACAGCCCTCCGCAACACATATAAGAGGGAAATGGACGCCGTAATAACCGCAGTCAGCAGAGATCCTGGAGATGAAGCATCAAGAAATGATCTTGAGAATCACCTGAAGAACGTTATCATAAATACGGCCACAAACATACTTGGCCCCAGCCGTAGAGTCGGAACGGCTGGTTTGACGATGAATGTAAACTAGCAACGGAACAGAAGAATGCTACATACCAAGTAATGATGCATTCTCAAAGGACGCGAGCATGTGCAGAGACTTATCACGAACTCGTCGAACAAAGAAGCGACTTCACAGACGGAAAAAGGAAGCCTGGTAGAACCAACAGGTCTATGAACTCGAAAAGTACAGGGAGCAAGCACACCAGGCGCGCAAGTTTTACCAACAAGTCAGCAGGATGAAACCTTAGAGAGAAATCTACCATCTATTAGATATTCTCCGCTATCTTGCTAGACCGGATACGCTCAGAACATCTTTGGCCCACACCAAAGAGGCTTCACTCCAGGCATATCAGCTACAGATATCACTCAATACAATTTTTATGTTTTTGTGTAATTGGAATTATAAGAAAGATTTAAAGGGGCTCTGCATATTTACTTTCGTGAGTAACTGCGCTTGGAAATATTGATGTCAGCGATGTTTTCCCCCGTTATGAGTGAAATCATGGAGGACGCGTTGTAAAATACGAACTCAGCATTAATCCAACGAAAACGAAGCTGATGCTAATTACCATCAAGTGAAGCATACCCAAATTCCACCTCCCGTGACTAAGTGAACAAAAATTGGCTCTTTTCTCCAATGTAAAGTATACTGGTATGATCGTGGATACTAAGTTAAATTGGAGCCTGAACATAGAACTGAAGGTTAGGAAGGCCTGAGTAGCCTTCTATGCCTGCAAGAAGTCCTTGGGGAATCGGCCGAGGGTGATTCACTGGATGTATGTACATACCGTGATTCCTCCCATTTTATTGTACATTTCCATTGTGCGGTGGTAGGCGCCGAATAAAAAGCATTATTGTACTTCATAGGATTCGGAATGTCCAGGTACTACCGGGGCTCTGCAGTCCTGCCTGGCAGTTGCCCTCAATATGTGGGTCCTCCTACATCTCCAACAAATTTATTCTTGAACCATGTCTACTATTTTCTTCCAAAAATACCGTGTGGCGTATAAATTTAGTGATTTAAATAATTTTGATAAAGCTATTGTAAAGCACAGGAAAAAAAACATCTGAACATTTGATTTCAAATTGAAAATTTAATCGATACTCATTGCAGATCATCAATTATAAAATATTAATATATAGTATATATGTATGTATATATTTCATGTATGTTTTTGCCATAATTTTTCTAAATCGTAATAATATGATTTCAAAAGTTTTGAAATAATAAAAACTTGTTGTTTCTTTTTCGTTGGTGTGGATATTTATTCTTGCAAATACCGATATTTCGGGAACCACTTGTTCCCTTCATCAGTGCTAACACACCAACGAAAAAGAAACAACAAGTTTTTATTATTTCAATTAATTAATCGTTGGAAACACTGCATAATTTCACTCAGATTCTAAAGTTTTTTTTTAAACTTAAACTTTTTTCTTTCCATTTTTTAAATGAATGCATAATGTCTCAAGGATATTGCGTTAAAATTTCAAGTCGTTCGTAGTAAAATTTACATTTGAAATTGATATTTGAACGTCCGTTGTTCCAGGCGAGGCTCTTTAGTGTAAAAAAAACTTTAAATCAATTTTGTAAAACCTGTTATTTTTGAAGTCCGTATACTCCATAACTCAAAATCGTTTTGCAATTTTGTACAGTACTTCTTCATATAATTCACCAGGTATCGCTTGGACTTTTTTTTAAGGTTTTGTATAAAACAAAACCTTATTAAAATCGTTTTTCTGTCTGTCACACGCGTTTTTCTCGCAGCCGGTTAAAGCCATTTACACCAAATTAAGTGGAAAGTGTGAACGCTCACGCATACAGTGAGTTACATCATTCTCCGCCGAATTTGAGGGGGGTCCCCATACATGCAAACGGAGGGTGAATATTTTTTTTTCACCAAATAAAGTCATGTGTATCAAATGAAAGACCTCGATTAGTACTTTCCGAAGCCGGTGTTAGTTTTGACATTTGTTAGAAAGGTGGGGAGTGCGGGGGCGGGGGCTCCGAAATACCTTCCATAGCGATATCTGTTCAAATGAAGTTAATATTAGTATATTACTATAATTTTCGGTAATTAGCTACAGAACCCCCCTAATTCCTTCATAGCACCGCAATTTTTTCGAAATCGCATTATTACTAATAAAGTTAGTTTGTTGAATTTGAATAATTTTCAAGGCTTTGAATATCAATATCACCCGAAAGTGGATATTTTCACGTAATATATACATATATAACGTGCTACGTACTAATGGGACAAATTCACAGCCAAATGTCTTTATAAAGGAAATGCACAAAACCTTTCATACCTGAAGCGTCCAGCTTCCGGTTTCCCGACTTGTTTATAATTATTAATTTTATATATTTTTAACTTAGCTGATTTTATAGCGGGTTTTTGGCTTCTAGGTGCTATGAAAAATCCAAAAAGGGAAACAAGTCGGGATACCGGAAGCTGGTGTTGTGCTAAAAACACAAAATATTCCTTCATATTTTTTACAAATTATAAGGCATATATACATAAAGATGTAGATATTGCATTCACCCCAAACGAACAATATTTTATCGTCCTCCTTGGCATTTCACGCTGTTTGGATTTGCTTGAAATTTAAAATGCTAACAATGTGGAATAGTTTTTTTGTTCAAAAACGGTCTTTCGAAGTTTTGTTAAATTGTACCACTATTTCGGCGTAAAAAACATATAGTCATTTTGTCTATTGCGAGAGGCGTTTTCGATGGCATTTTAACGTAAATCGCGCTAACGAAAATTCACTTCCCGAGATTGGTCTGAACATCGAAGTCGAAGGTAAATGACCAAAAGACCGAGCGAAGCAACGGTGGCTTGATGCGATAGATGGTGATTTGAAAACCTTGCGACTACATCCAGATTAGGCCTTTAATAGATCAACATGGCGCAACCGACCCCCCTCGTGAACGGAACAAGGACTAAAGAGAAAAAAGGTACTCTGGTGTTTGTTGTGAATACAATTTGCTCGCTGCTCAGTTAAAACCATATGTACTCTTTATATTAGCTCAGTTTTTGGAGTAGTAACATGCATTACTAATCACCCTACTGTTCATGTTTATTGGTAATATCAGCTGTTCTTCATGGAGCGTTAATGACAATACATGTGTTTCGCAGTCAACTTTGCATTTGTTCCCTAATAAGATATATCGAGCTAAGATTCCGTCTATTTCTAAATGAATCTTGTTATCACATAGCCACTTATGTGAAATGATTTTATTTCTAAACCCTCAAAAGTTGGTAGATGCTACCGTTGTTTATTTTTAATGTTTTGTAATCTTTTGGTTCGATCTCGAAAGCTACTTGCATTGCTTCAGATAATTTTATCGTTCTATTCAAAATGCCATTTTTTTACATGCCTGGTTTAGGCAATTTTTGAAGCCCAGCTAGTCATTTAAGCTCTCAATGAAACTGTTTTCTTCAGCTCCGTGAGCTACTTGCGGAGATACTTGACGTCTTTCAATTGCTGCATCATAGGGCTCGATAGGCATTGCACCTTGCCTACAATTTGAAATTTCCCTATGAATAGTACTAGTAGTATCTTATTTCTAAAACTATCCTTAACTTTTTAAGAAATTCTGAATGGTCTCAGCTTTTGGCTTCTTTTGCAATTTGTCGTTTGAATATGAATGATCTGAATAGAACTCGATCATACCAATGAAATTTTATGAATTTTCTGCAGTTGCGGCGGGTAGCATTACATCCACTAACGGAAATCCTGCAATACGCTAACGAATCCGGAATATTCCGTTAGATGGGGGTAGCGGGTACAATAGGCCAACACGGCTTGAGGGCTCAGAACCTGCAGCTTTTCCCCCACCACACACACAAACCCAGGAATAATTTTAAATATAGCTTCTAAATTGAAGAGCGCTATCTATTGTCTGAGCATTAACTTTATGTAAATCTTTTAGTGCTACTTCTTGTACAAGCCGACTCTTCAGTGCCTTAATGGCTTTAATTTCTCATAACATATTCTTTCGAATACACTGTCCGAGTTCTTATTTAACTTGACTCCCACTCTACAGTTGTTTCAAGTTCTTAACGCGGTTGTCCTTGATTAGTGTTAGTAATCAATATAAATCTGCCGCCAGCTCGCCTCCTCTTTGGGGTTAATGACCGTTTTGAATTCAGTGATGTTTCGGTGAGTTTCAAACGTTGCCTCTATTGGTCAATCATGACGGGACGAGGGCCTGCTGTTGGGTTGATATTCAATTCCCTCAGTAATTCCCAACGGTCACAAACATTTGCCTAAAACCCTCTCAAAATTCGTGAATATTAATGTTCCGATCGCAGGGTTTATATCCGAAAAATCGCTTGTTTTCAAGACTAGTCTAAACTTATCTCAAAACGACAGGGCCATTCTAAATCACTGAGAATGACACTCCTTTCTGGAAAGGGTCTTTCAATTCAAATTTCAGGTGGGGTTTTTTTTCAAAATTTTCCTATTTTCAACAAAGTAGAGTTCCTCCTTCAATCAGTAATAAAACGCATATATTTTGTCGATCATACCAAAATAAATGGTAATCTCAGTTTGTATTTTAAAAATTTTATCGTTTTACATGGAATAACTTAAGATCTTGGACGTTCCTTCTTCTCCTTGTAGAGGGCGAGAAGTGATACGTTAGCGACCTTAACAACCTGAAAAGAAAGGAAAACGTATTAGAACCGCACGCAAAAAGAGTATAACTCTCTTTCAAATTAATTTTTCAGTTGATTGGGATTAACAGTAATAATCATAGGAATCATATGATTGGCTCTGTTAATTTATCATCATAAAATTTGTTTTGGACTAACAAAGCGTGTTCGTTCTGCCTCATTATCAAGTTTTAAGTTTACAAATAGAGAATCGGCTAAAGCACCAACATTCAAACATTTGCAGTTTTATAACCTTTGAATTGTTAGCTGACATCTTACCTTGAATCTGACACCGGGAATATCACCGACGGCGTGACCACTACGACCGAAACCAGAAACTAGAACTTCGTCGTTTTCTTCAATGTAGTTCAAGCTACCGTCCCGTGGAACGAAAGCGGTAATCTTCTTGCCGTTCTTAATCAATTGTACACGAACGCACTTTCGGATGGCAGAGTTAGGCTGTTTGGCTTCAACACCTCTGTGAAGAGAGAAAAATGCTATGAAATAACTTTCCATTGAAATAAAAAATAAAAATAAACAAATTTACAAAAACAACGGAAATTGAGAATCAAACAGAAACCCGACATTTTTCATAACAAAAGGATCAGTCTTCCAGCAAAAAATCGAAAAAAAGAGAACATGGCGGCTCTTGAAAACGAAAAGAATTGGCATTTTTGACGTTGAAAACAAAAATTGCTGATCAGATTTACAATTTACGATTTCTACAATTCAGTAGGTTTGTTGTGATTTTGTCGACATTTAATTATTGCTTCGAACGCAACATTTTTTGTTTATAAGGGTGGTCTCCAATTGCCCATTGGCAATCGCAAATTTGGCCGAAATGTACCGCGTGCACTACATATTGAAATCTTACTTCATTTGTACTTGAAATAACTAGAGTTAAGATTCCCAATTCAATCTCAGGGCACTTTATTAGATGTGCTTTATTTGAGACGACCAGAGGAAGAGGAAACAATCAGTAGAAGAATTGGTCAAATTAAGGGTGAACCCTTAAGAACCAGCTTTTATTTGTGCAAAAAAGGTCACCTGCCTTGAACAACCCCAGAAACTTGGGTTATCTTTGCTTTCAAAAGGAAAATTGATTTTCAAGAAGGCGTAACAGAATAGGGAAATGTTAACCATGTAGATGGTTATCACAGATCATAAAATAGGGGCTTCTGGTAATATTTCGGCATATGTGGCAGGTTCAAATTTCCAACGCGACTATGCCGCTGTTCATACCGCAAAAACAGTCAATTTTTGATTTCAGGATGAATACATCAGTTTATATCAGTCTATCTTCTTCTCAAGCTCTTGTGTCCACTTTTCTCCGTCATATACTTGGCCCGGCTGCATCAATGCCAGCGCTGTTTTGGTCCGACTTTTGGTATTTTTCTGTCAAAGCCGATGTTCAGGGGAATCTTAAATAACGAACTGTTATCAGCGCGAATTATCAGGTTGTCCACAAAGTTTTCGCACAAATATTAATGTGACAATTAAAAAGCAATTAGCAGACAAACCAAAACAGCAGGTACAACATGTGATATCCCAATGGAAAGGTCAGAGTCCTAACTATAAAATGCATGGTAAATTATCCTTGAAGGATCAGTGTTGTGAAGGATATTCAAGGATAAACATGGAATTCGACAAAGTACATTTTCGTCATTGCATTTTGTACGAGTTTCAAATGGGGACGAAGGTGCCGAAGGCGATTGAAAATTTGTCGAAGGTATTCGGTGAAGGAAAGGTAAAGCGCAGGACAGTTTACGGTTGGTTCGAAAAATTCTACAGCGGAGACCTGACACTTGAAGATGAACCTCGCTCAGGAAGACCCTATACGATTGACGACGATATCCTGCGCAACAAACTGGAAGCGAATCCTTTTCTTTCGACACGTGTGCTTGCAGAGGATCTCGGTGTATCAAAATCAGGAGTAGCAGTAGCCATTACGCGTCTTGGATATGTTTTGAAGAGCACAAAGTGGGTACCGCACGAACTGACTGAGCGAAATCTGGCCGATAGAGTGAGAATTTGCTCCGCTAACCTTTTACGGAACGAAAACGACCCTTTTTTGAATCGATTGGTAACTGGCGATGAGAAATGGATTGTGTACGAAAACGTAGCGAAGAAACGAGCCTACACTCATCGAGATCAACCGGGTCCATCGGTAGCAAAGCCGTCTATTCATCAGCAGAAGCGAATGCTCAGTATATGGTGGGACGTTCGTGGCCCCATACACTACGAGCTTTTGGGACCAAACGAGACCATTACCGCCGATAAGTACTGCGAGCAGCTCGACAGATTAAACACCCAGCTACGTTCGAAACGACCAGCATTGGTCAACAAGCGAAATATTGTCTTTCATCATGATAACGCCCGGCCGCATACATCTTTAACTACTCAGCGAAAATTGAGTGAGCTTGGCTGGGAAGTTTTGAGTCATCCTGCGTATAGTCCCGACCTTGCTCCTTCTGATTACCATTTGTTCAGGTCCCTCCAACATTTTCTGGATGGTAAAAAAATGACTTCTGAAGCTGACCTCCAAAGTGCACTTCGCACGTACTTTGAGGGGAAGGGGGAAGAGTTTTATAGAGGGGGGATTTTGAAGTTGCCCGATAGATGGAGGGAAGTCGTATCTAATGGAGGCAATTATATATTAGATTAAATAATTAAAGGTTTTTATAAACTTATCTGCTGAATTCTGTCTTTGATTTGTGCGAAAACTTTGTGGACAACCTGATATATGATCATAACATTGAAAACGCCTCCCCTGTAATTTTTCGAGAACACCATTTTATCCAAGTTGCCCAGTTGAGAAAATTCGCTGCTTGTCGCTTGAACAAAGTGGTTTCGATGTTAAAGACCCGCCCACTTTCCATCTTTCGTTATAGTCGCAGAACTAAGCATTAATCCAGAACAATTTCGAATTGCTTGGATCAAGCTGAAAGCAAAAGTTCAGTCCTCATAAATCAAATGAATCAACGAACCAAATTCTCTCAAATTAATAACGGAATCGACGTTGATCTACCAGTAGTCAATTCTCCGTAATATATTAAATCATGTGCGACACACCCTTCAACTAAGGTGGATTCATACTTCAGTAGGAATGAGCTGATCCATTTTCAATTAAAGTTCTCTAAGGCACGAGAGATCTTTTGACTACAAAACTCGCCGAATTTCAACAGGATAAACTACTCATCAGGCAGAAATCTCGAGAACACAGTACACAAGTGGATACTGTCGTGTATCTAGGACACTAGAGCACAAAAACTTAATTTGGATCTAGCCTTGAAGTGTTCACTTTTCTTTTTACAATCTAATATTTCTTTCGTAATTGCTTGTTTGCCCGGGAATTAAATGCTCCTAATCTTTGCATTGGGTCAAATTCACTCATTTTAAAAAATTGACATCTTGTCCTGTGTTAAATGTGCGCTACGAGGGACTATTTGGCCATCGGCATTTATCAGACATATCAGAAATTTAGGCCTCATGTGAAATATCTAACATGTAATGCACAAGAGAATGGGAGATGACCAAAATGTGAACGTAATCATTATCACTATGAAACAAGGATGCCAACAGCAAATAATCGGATCGAGAGCAGACCTTCTAGAAAT
Organism: Hermetia illucens; assembly: GCF_905115235.1. Taxonomy (NCBI): domain Eukaryota; kingdom Metazoa; phylum Arthropoda; class Insecta; order Diptera; family Stratiomyidae; genus Hermetia; species Hermetia illucens. The sequence goes on along the minus strand of NC_051852.1, from coordinate 113,112,612 downwards.
TAGTTCCAGATAACCTTCGATGCGGATTCGTGACAACAGTCACTTCAAAGTTAATCCCTCAGACTCAGGTCTAATCGCCCTCTTCGAGTACGTGCAACAGCACTGACCAACGATCCAAACATCATGGCGAAAAATACTTGTTCACCACTCTGTTGATCATTTCAGGAAATTGACTGTCCTTCATACTTCAGCTCTCCTCACATCGTTAACGATATTCATGCCTTAGAGTCCATTCACAAGATCGATTCAATTCCAAATAGCGGTTCAGTATCAGTGAATACGTTTGAACAGTCTATTTGAACACATTTGCCAGTTTGGTTAATCAGTGAAGGGTGAAACTCTAAGCATATTGGACGGCACTGAACAAGAAATCTTAATGGGATTTAAAGAACCATGTGTGTGCAGGTGTTACTGGGGCCCCGTCTCCTCACCCTGGACTTCCGTACTAAATACGCTATAACATGCAGTGTTGTCAAACCACGTGGGTCTGAATCAAGAATACAGGAGGAAGAAGTGCATTGGGGGTACGAAATGTCATTGCATATCGGTGGAATAGGGACGAGGTAGCTAACTGGCCACCATCAAGCCTATGGACGAAATTTTTCTCACACTCATTTACCGCATTCTCCGGATGGCTCACTGGTAGCAGAGCAACTTGTATCGTGACTGGATGTCGGATACCAGTCGACACAGCTGCGAATGAGTACCTGAGTCAAATCAGGATAATAGTCTCGGGTGAGCGCAATACTGACCACATTGCCTCATAAAGGGCACTACAGTGTACCGTTGCGATCTTGAATGAATTGCTCTAACACATTTCAAGACCCTGATCCAATATGAATTGTTGCACCAACGATTATTATTATTTACCGTAGATGGTCGAATATGCGCAATGATTTACTCCGCGCTTTCCCAGCAGATTACGTCACACGCAAGCTAAGTCTCAAAAGGAATTTTGCTGTGAGCTTTCCCCTCAGGATAGTATAGGAACTTGTTGCAAGATTATAACAATATTCATTACCGTTGAATCAAAGAGGGTCTGTGGAGTCAGTAAGGGGATTTTCTCGGATACAATGTAATTGAGTCGTATGGTCTGCCAGGATCTACCAGGGCATTCCAAGCGGTACTGGCTATACCAGAAGCCTGTCGACGTCTGGAGCATCCGATCCCTAATGGCGATGTAGTCCAAGCTGATGGGATAGGGCTTTGCGATGAAAATCAACCTGTCCTTAGTTCTCGACCATAAGAGCGTAGAGAGGAACGGGCGGACCGACTGGGCATTATCTCGGTCGGAGCAGTAGACGACCCACTGACGATTGGGAAGGGTGGAATTTACTCGCCCTGCTTAACAACCGCTGACTTCAGATGACGGAGGTTCACTGCCTAAATTAAGGAGGGTTTGGCCGTCATATAAAAAGGATTTTAACGTGAAGACTTTCGGGTCAGACGCGTGCAAAACGCGTACAAGATTATGGTGGTTTGCACGGCTGGCTTATATGGACCATGACGCCGGATACGGGATACCCATATCTTTGTCAAAGTTGCAGAGAGAAGGGAAAATCCTTCAGGTATTCCCTTTGTAATTGCCTAGCTCTAGATGGAACCAGACGGCGAACACTAGGACAATAAACTGATTTGGGGATCTCGAAGAATTCTCTAGTGGCAGGATGGAAGAGTATCTATCTTTCCTTTGCTGGATTCTGCTCCCCTTGCCCTTCCCATAGTCTTAGGAAGTTCGTAGCATCAAAACAGTGTAGTTTGAACAAACGAATAAAGTTCGATCGCAACATCAAATAGTGGAATGGCTGCGTCCTCTCCATGAGTATTTTCCAACTTGGACAACAAAAGCAATGCAATTCTGGGGGCAAGCAGTCTTATCGCTGTAAATTATACTCGCATCAGCATCGTGATGGGTTGAATAAGTTGATTTGTGCTAGGGTATCGCCCGATGGCGGACCGGACCAATTGGAAAGCAACTACTTCCACCAGAGCTGTGGTACACGGCCCCTCGGTTCTTGGGCACCTAAATTGCAAAAATAATATAATTAGTGGTTTCGTCCAGGGCAGAGGCAACTCATCACATGGATGGCGAACTTAGGGATTCCTCCATTCCCTAATAAAAATCTAGCTTAGGAGATTAGATTTTCGTCTATACTTGAAGTCCAGCCTAAAACTTAATAGACAAGGAGTAGCTTCCCCCAAACTACAATTCTTTGTTTTGAACGTATATATACAGAACTGGGCAAAAAAATCCGGTCAGTTAAGTGTGCCCTACTCGCGTAAGTGCGTTATTTTAACTTGAATTGGAGAGAGGAAAGTATTGGTATCGTTAGAGTTTCTGCTGGGTTTAAGCCTCTTAAGGAAGTGGAATGATGAAATTGACCTGCAGATGATGCAGAATCTTATTTCATCAACGCCTGCGGGGACTAGAGAAGTAATTAAGGCAGAAGGAGGTGCAACGAAATTGTAATTAAGCATTTATGAACTTATTGTTCAGTTATTAAGTAAACACAAAAAAATCATTGATACGACGAGTTTTATGATTGATATGAAACATTCACCAAATTTACCTATTTTTCGTAGACTAATTTTCAATAAAAATTTTACATAATCTTACTGATCGAATTCTTTTGTCCAGCACTGTTTATATATATTTCGGGAGCAACATAGCCCCTTCTTCAGTACAAAGTTTTGTAGTTTCGGCCGGCTTACGTCTAAATTTTACTAGGCGATTTTTGTCCTCGTTATAATTCATACACGTGTTTTTGAGTTCATACAAGAGAGCAAATACCACCTCATAACGATATTCGGTAACACTGCTCCCAATTCAGAGGTGAGACAGCATCTGAGGAGTTGCGATTGCGCAAATCAGATCAACAAGGTTTCAACAATTTGAGTTGAGATTTGATTAAGATGGGGGAATTAAAGTATTAAGCGCTTAGGACGGGTTAATTGGTATTTTAGGCCTGCCACCGATGAAGGCACTTGTAATTCCAAGGACTTCAAAGGATTACAAGGACATTGTCCAGGCACTCCCTCCTCCTCCTTTTCTTTAGGTTGGTTATACACAGCAGAATCCACTGCCCAACATTTTTCTGGTGATAGTTGAAGGAGCAGTATCACGAACCTTACTAAAATACCCATGACCTTCCTGCTTAAAAGAAAAAAAAAGAATGCGATTCCCAACATAAAGATCGTGGCCCATCGACAGTTCATTTGATTGTACGAACCTCTACGAATTCAACGCGCTTCTAGAAATTCAATTCATGTAAGGTAGGCCATTAAATAAGCTATTTTCGGGGATAGTGGGCCTTACATAAGGCCTAGGTGCTTGGAACAATGGTTTCTCCATTAAACTAACTAAAGACATGTAGAAAATTTCGGGAAGGCTATACGACGTATAGTACCAAAGGGAGTAAACAAATTGTTCTCGAAATATCCAAAAATCGTCTGACTCCTCGAAACAGTTTTGACAATGCATATCATGACACCGAAGATGTTTTTTTCTAGAATTGTGCTGATGCGATCACATGCCATATTTGTGCCATGACAACTTATACTCCTGGTATCAACTGGCTTCCTTCCGCTTAAATATGTAAATAATCCAACAAGCCAGCAGCAAGAGTTTAGGCCGTTTGACCATAATACTGCCGTGGAAATAGCTTACCACGTGCATTTGCTAGCGGAAACAAATTGACCCCTAGCTAAGGAATAAAAGTTGCCAAGTGATCGTGTTCAAGCAATAAATCGCACTTGCCTTAGTGCAGAGAATTATAATTTTGGAACGTAAATAAAAAACCAACATACAACGGTTGTGATATAGATAAATATGTGGAGATTAAGGGGAATTTGCATGACTAATCTATCTCAAAGTTATGTCAGTTGCGGATCATGCCATGAGAACTTTTGTAGTTTCTTCAATGCTCTCAGCGCAAGCGGATGGATTGAAACTATCCCTGCAACCAAGTCAGTGATTAATGAATGCAGAAGTTATGAGTATATTACGCTAACTTCCTGGACGACACTGAAGAAAACACGAACGCCCTGTTGTCTCTAAGAAATTCAGTCTTATTTTTCGATATACAAGTGAGCATTTCCAAGATGTCCATCGACGTAGAGGGTTATCAACTCAATCCGGCCTCAACAAATGCCCGCTATCATCCAGACACGCGGAAACTTCATTGCCAATTCACAATTAGCAGCGACGCCATTGAACTTACAAACGGAGTTCACTCTATGTCGGAAAACAGCATTAGAAAAGTCACGTTAACCAAAATGGTTTGCACAAGTAGTTAAAATGCTGATTTCACCGCTATAACCGACACCATCCGTAGTACAGCAAGCACGACCAATTCATTTGAAGAAGGCAAACGACTCCTACTCGTAAACGCTCGGCAAAGTAAATCAATTAACAGTTCTTGGTTCAAAATTCAATTCCGTTACAAATCTTGTTTCCGACGAATTAGCATTTACGAGCTAATCTGGGAGCATCCAAATTTTCGCAGAAACCACGCCCACTTGTCTGTGTGTAGTGCGGAACACGTGGAGACGCAGTTCGTCGGCTTTTGATGCGAATAATTCACACAACTCAATCAAAACATTTCGCTTATTTGAAGTTTCGAGACAAATGCAACATTTTAATTTGATAAAAGAAACCCTCGATGTATCCTTGCAGGGCAGCTCACAGTATACTCCTGTGATTGGATTTCGATAACACCAAAAACACAGGAATACACTGCAAGGCGACCTGCAAACCTCACCCTTCGGTGGTCGGGGCGAAACTGACGCAAATCAAGATTCCACTAAAGATAGAAAGCGTACTTACACCTTTTCCAAAACGATTCCCTTGGCGTGGGAGGCGCCTCCGAAGGGATTGGCCTTCCATCTTGTGCCCAAGTGAGCCTTTTTGTAGTCCTTGTCAGCCCACCGCTGGTCACGACGGTGGTTTACGTGCTTGCGAGCGGTACGAATACCTCGTGGTTTTCCTACAAACAAGAAAAGATGAAGTTAGGCAGCTTTTGATACACCCATTTGCGAGCTAAGGAGCGCGTCACTGACTTTTCCGTTAACTGGCCGAAATGGGTCAACCGAGACAGTTGTGCGAAAATCACAACAAACGCTCCCAATTACGCCAGGAACAGGTCATGACCGACTTTAAAGAAAACGAGGAATCGCACATTGCTAGCCAGTCAAAAGCAAACATTTCCTTTCCTTTTGGGGTTAGGTTCGCGGCAAAATTTCCAATGATAAAAAAATAACAGAAAAGTACCTCATCGAGCCAAATAAATACGAAAGTCGCAACGGACCGTCAATGCCGTTAATTCAACGGTGAACAAGTAACTCATTAGCGACAGATTCACAAACTTTTTCACGATTTCTCACGCCCATGAGACCGCAACTGAACCGGGACGCAACCGTACCCAACGAAATGCACTTGACTTATGACCGAGTGACAGATTGACTGCCTACGGGAGTCAGAGTTCAATACGAATTTTCCAGGTTTTTGAACTATTTCCACAGGAATTTCGGGTGAAATTTACAGGCAGGAGTTGGAACTACACTTTTAACTGGCTAACATGAAATTTCGCACATTATTTACACGACTTTTTACGAAACAAACACTCACCCATATTTTAACTGTGTACGACTCAGATCGTGGCGGAAGTGAAAGAACGACCGACTTCAAACTTCACATGGGCCTGAACTTGGTGACAGTTCGTGTGGGGAAATTTTGTCACAATGCTAGGGTGAATTTACGTTGAAACTTGTGAGATGACGTATAGGTGACGCTGTACGGAATGGAATTAGTTGGAAGAAAAACCGATTATAAAATTAGGACTATATCAAGATGTTTCGGGGCGGTTAATAGCAGAATTACAACTTATTTAAATTAGTTCATTTTGTAATGGTTCTTTTTACTGAATATTTCCAAAAAAGTTTTTTTGTTCCGCTTTTCTAATTAAACAAGTTGGGATACCGGAAACTGGGCGCTTGGGATTTTAAGCTTTTGTGGTCATCTTATGCGAGAAGCTACATAGCTAAGAATATAAAATATTCTGGCATATTTTTAAAAACCCCTAGATACTCATATGAACATAACTATCAAAGACCCAGGTACAAATAAGTTTATTACATTGGCTACTACCCGCAAGCTTTACTGGCACATCCCAATAGGAAAAATTGGAAGCGAAATGGAAGGGCTTCCCTGCCATATCCAAAAGTGCTTCTCGAGAAGCATGAAGATGCCTTATGCGATCTTCAGTAAATGTTCCCTTGGAAGCGAAGTAAATGCACTTCCGGGGAGCAGTCCATCAGACTCGAGTAAAGTTTAAAAAATGTGCATAGATCCAGATAGGATCAGCTGTTATAGGAAGGGAAGGTTCAGAAAACGGAGGCGGGAGAGGTAGTCCACACGAGGGAAGCTTTTCTTAAAGATCTTTGTCATGGGCCGCTCGGGTGATAGCGATCGCTTTCTTCGCTTCCCGGTTATAGCTGAGGGACTTGTGGCAGAGCCGCTTCTTTTCACGGACCTTTATTTCAACATCGTCATTCCAAAACCCAAGTACCTTGGTTGATGAACCGCTACCTTGCTTGGCGACCTCGAGAATTGCATAGACCGCTTTGTGGATTGTGATTTTAATTTGGTTCCATGATTCTCCCACATTCGTAATGGTTGGTAATCGCGTAAGTAAGATCATTTCTTCTTTCTTTTCACAAAATCACCACCATAATAATGCTCGACGGGCCAGTGCGTTCCTCGCACTGTTTTATCGGTGGCTGGATTCGCAAGGCGGTAATCAATGGTCGGCTTTGCAATCAGTAACGGTGGTAAAATGTCGGCGTCTTATAAGAATATAGTTGATTTGCATTTTACTATTCCCAGGAATACTAGGATGATGTATTCATAAGTACAAGGTCATGGATGTCCGCAAAATCGACTATACGCTCGCTACACATATTGCACGCTTTAAACTCTTTTGCCCCATGTCACCTGTTACCTTCTGCTTTGTCACCCACATGACCATTAAGGTCGCGGTAATGGCATGTTGTAAGTCTTTGCATCGAGAAGTTGCCAGAAGGTATCTTCCTCGGCATCAGATCAACCTCTCTGTGGTGCGTACGCGGTGAAAAGTGAATAGTGCGATCAGTTGATATAATTGTGAGCTTCGTCAGTCGGTCGTCAAATCGTTCGACTTTTTAAATGGCATCACGGCAATCTTCTAAGATAGCAATATCAATACCGTATTGAGTTTATGGGCTACCAAAGAAGAGAAGTTTATAGCCAACGTTCCTGTTCTATGTCACAGCTTGGGCACCAGAACATTGAATTTCTTGTGTAGCTGAAGGGCTCTTGCGAGTTCCTCGCTCTAGTGGGTTTCGCGCTCTTTCCAGTGAGGGTGTCAATATTTAGCGTGCAGACACGTAGTTGTTTTGTTCGGACTAACTTACGTCGGTGCATCAAGAACACTTGCCCATTTCTCGACGGGCGTCGACCAAGGTGGACGCCTTAGCATTTTTCCCAAGCTTATTGTTACTCAATCTTATCATTTTGTTTTTAACGACTTGGATGCATTTTCTGAGCTGTCACTAAGAGCGATCAAGTAGGATTTAGCATAGTGGAGTAACACCAACTATACTTTATTTATCTCTTTTCCTGATATTATTTTTGTTTTACTGGGGATAGTACACAATACGTTGCCTCAAACCCTTCTCCTTTACCTGGGCTTGGGATTCTATCACGATCACCCAAAGGACGCTGCACCTTTGCTAGACCTTTGCTAATTTTGCTAGATGTTTCAAAGTGGATTAAACAACGGTGTGGTGAAGTTAGTTACGATTCTTAAGCGAACATGGCGTTTGTGCACATAGAGCGAAGTTAGAAACTGATGCGGAGACATTGATGTGACCTTCAGAAATAACTTGAAGTGCCGTGGGAAAACCATGTAGGCGATCCATAATCTGCTGCCTCGCTACGTAACATCGTGATATCCCACGGGGCAAGCGAAGGAGAAAGCAGTGAGTGGAAGTCCCACATAACCGTATTGTAGTAACCAGCGGTAGGTTTTGAAACTTTTCACTTTCCAACGATTAAACAAGTCGTCAAACCGGAAGCTGGCACTTCGAGTATAGGGGTTTTGTATTCATCTTATGTCTGAAGAAATTGATATTGATATATAGATGATTAAAAACTGAAATGAAATATTTCCTTCCGGCCTCCTATTTGTGTGAGCTTATTTTTTGTGGTATTGCCGAATTGATACGTTATGATGACACGAAGCGCGAAATTCACATATAATGTAAAAGTTTTACCTTCTATAACTTTGTTGTTGGATTTCCTTCAAACTTCCCAGAATTATGCCTTATGTTATCCCTTCTACCACTGCCAATTTTGAACTTCTGGCATGAACTATAATGCTAATATACTATTATTAACTTTATTTGTGCAGATATCTGAACGGAATCTATTTTGAGCCCTAAATTTCGTTTAGATACACCACTGGATTTTTTCCAGACAGGTTCTGAGAACGAGACCTGTTACACTTTCTGAGGGTTATAGTTTGAACCCTCACTCCCCTGCGTTTCACCCGAGATCAAATTGGGGCCCGTTTCGAAAAGTACTTACTGGCCCCACATGACCACATTCTGTGAAAAAAAAGTGTACCCTCGTTTCTCATGTTTTGTTTCACACAAAACCTTAAAAAAGTCGGATGCTGAAGCTTCGGGTATAAAGGTTTTGTGTTCATATTGTGTGAGAAATTTCGTATTCACGTTTTTCCATTCGCATATACCTCCAATTCAATATATCTCTAATATACATATGTATTTCCAAACTGCAACTCTGCCGTTCATATGAGTTCACTTTATATAATGATGACGTCATACACGTCTTAGAGTACAAAAAATTCACGTGAAATACACAATTTTTACTTTCTATAGCTTTGTTAATAATAGATTCTCATCATGTTATTATTTATAACTGTAACAAATTTTGTACTTCTGGAATGAACTGAAGGGGGGGTTTCGGGTAAATTTCTAAAATATGGTAATATACTATTATTAACTTTTTCTAAGCAGATATCGGAATGGAATGTATTTTTTGAGGCTTAGATTTCATATGGATGCATCATCGTGATTTTTTTTCAGGTTTTTCGGTTGGATAGTTTTCAAAACGAGACCTGTTACGCTTTTTGGGTCAGACATTTTGAGTCCCCATTCTCCTATGTTTCATCCAGTATCAAAAATATTATCAGTTTCGAAAAGTGCTAACTGCACCCTTTCACATGACAATATTCGCCGAAAAAAGATTTTAAACCCCTCTTTCACACGTATGGGGAGAACCCCTCAAACTCAACACAAAATGGACCCACTTATTATATGTAAAGGGATTCACAGACTGCATCTTCTCACCAGATTTCGTGACAATTGGTTTAGCCGTTTCCGAGAAAATCGGGTGTGACAGACAGATAGACACACAGACGGATAGACAGACATCGAATCAATTTTAATAAGGTTTTGTTTTACACAAAACCTTAAAAAAGGAATCCGATAAGGTATTATTTAAATAGAAAGCCTTAAAAAATGTAACAAAAAGTCATGTTTTACGTTATAAACAATGTATTCCATTGGCGAAAAATACATTTTAAATTTAATTGTGAGGTCTGAAAACTTATTGTTAATTTCCACTTGTTCAACACATTAATAAATGTACTTTTCTCTCAAGAAATGTCGATGTTTTAATTGCTATGTTTACTCAAATTAGGATTCCCGCTCTTCAGGAGTAAAAGACAAATTGGTCGAAGCTGAAACATTTGGTTAGACAGTTCAGGTGGATTGATCAAATTTTTCTACTAAAGAAATGGAAATGGAAAACAGCACTTGACTAGTTCTTTGTTATGTTATTGGACGAGAAGAAAATCAAAAGAGCCCTTGAATTAAGAGAAGAAATTTATCTGGTTTCATTATGACAAAGCACAAGCATGACGTTGGAATTGGGTTCTTTGCTTTATGGATTACTTCCCCGTCCACTGTGTAACCTTCCCAGCTCTATCTCTTGGCAACTAATATTTGCTCCCTAACTTGGAAAGATAACTCCATATGAAAATTGTATGCCAGTGAGAATGCCATATCGAAAAAGAAGAAGAGTCCGGTTGAAAATCTTATTATTCTGAGGATATCCTTATTTTAAAGGATGAATTCAGTTCCCTTTAAAAGTAAATATTTGCATTTCTTTCATATCAGTGACGAATTATTCAAGCTACGCTATTCTGCTCTGACAAGAGTACATTGATTCGTTGTTTTTGTACCTCATTCCAACATTACTCATAGTCAGTAATCAGCAATCTGGAGGTCAAAGTCACAGAAGCCTGTCTGTAGTAATTGAGGTTCGTTGCTAAGGCGTTACAGACACGGAATACTCATTTTGACTCCTACGTGTTTGGTTTGCAGCTTATTCAATTTCAAATCCATGGAAAAGCCCCATTTGCGGTTCATTGTACATATAAAAGGAGCAAATGTCGTGGAAAGTGTTGATACCTAGTAAGGATTTTTTCAGATGACACTGCTGCTTATGTAACATCTGCTAAGCAGACATTTCACTCGATTTGAAATGACTTTCGAGCCATTATCCTTGACGTGCTGTCGTTTATTTCATCCCCAGCATTCAAGAGACAACGGCCTCCACAGTTTCCATTGTTATGCCTTCGCTTTTTACCATGTGTCCAATTGTTCCTCCCATGTCGACGGAATGAAACGTCAGGAGGAATCCGAAAGGACAACAAGAGAACACTAAACAGAGGATGTAAGCTGCCAACTTTTCACATCAGCGAGTGCCTATGCCAAAAATGATATTTATCTTTTGTCCTATGTTTTCATTTGAATAGTCGCATGGAGGAAACAAGAGCATCGCAAAAGGCTGCCAGAAAAGTAAAAAGTGTTCGAGGACGTCTTCTTACTGAATGCCTTCCACTAAGCAGCTACATCATCATATGTTTAAACCAAAAAACATATTTGCAAAAATGATAGCATTTTGTCTTGAGCCTTTTATCGCCACAATAATTTTTCACGAGCTGAAAAGTTCCAGGCTCGCCGCGTCGGGAATGTAGATAACCAGAGCAAATGCGAAATTTATAATGACTTTGGCCATGAATTTTCATCGATGGATAATTTTAATTTAAGTACGAATAAAAAGATAATGCCGGATGTAATGGGGACAGATGAGTGGGAATTGTATTTAAATTTGCCAAGATTCCCCGGATTGCGTGTAGTGGAAAGAATGAGGATTATGGAGTCGCTCCAATTGTTAAAGTGATCGTAGTCGTTGTTTGGAATTGGCTTTTGTATCTAAGCGACGTGTCCTTGCTGACATAGCAAATGAGTGTACTTTCGTTCTTATGCAATTCAATGAAAGACGTTTTCAATTCTAACTTCTGAGAAAAAAAAACTTGTGCTGTAAATATTGCGCACAAAGTGCTATAATGGAGACTTACAGGGGTACCAATGAACACAAGGAGCGAGGAGCTAGCTAAAACAATCTCTCCGATGAGAACGAGCATGATGCACTTCTATTGTGGCGGCCTAGGGGAATTTGTAAAGAATAGAACAAGATAGATTTTTGGAAACTTAAAATATCGTTGACATAAATAACAAGTCGGGAAACCGGAAGCTGGACGCTTCAGGTACGAAAGGTTTTGTGTATTTCTTGGTACGTAGCACGTAATATATCCATATATTATGTGAGAGTATCCACTTTCGGGTGATATTCACATTCATAGTCTTCAATTTTCAAAGAAGCTACAACTTTGACATATTATAACTTTCTTAGTAATAGTGCGATTTCCACCAAACTTGCTAAGGTCATGCTCTATATTATAGCCTACATCACTGCACGTGGTGCTAGGATGAACTTAAGGGGGGTTTCCAGCCAATTACAAAAAATTACAGTAATATATTATATTATTATTAACTCTATTTGAACATATATCGATATGGAAGGTATTTCGGAGTCTAGGCACCATATATTGGCAGCCTTCTGATTTTTTTCAGATTTTTCGGTTTGGTAGTTTCTGAGAATGGCCCCCTTAAAGAAATGATCACTTTTAACCCCCCGCACTCCCCACCTTTCAAACAAATGTTAAAACTAAGACCGGTTTCGGAAAGTACTAACCGAGACCTTTAACTTGATACCCCACATGGCTATATTTGATGAAAAAAAATGTTACACCCCCATTTTGCATGTATGGGGACCCCCCTTAAATTCGTTGTAACAGGATGTAACTCACTGTATGTGTGGATGTTCACTGTTCCCACTGTTCCCCCCTTTCTACCAAATTTGGTGTCAATCGCTATAATCGTCTCCGAGAAAAATACGTGTGACGGACAGACAGGCAGTAAACCGATTTTAATAAGGTTTTGTGTTTACACAAAACCTTAAAAATGGAATAAAAATCATGTGGTCTTATATGTTTCATGCCATATCATGGAACACTATGCAAGTACTCTTAACCAGTGGAAAGAGCACTTTACCGTGACTTCAAGCTGTATAAGATTTAGTGGAGATGCACCTCCAGTGGATGGAACTTTTTTGAGTGAAATATTTGTAATGAACTAACACATCGTATGTTGACTAAATTGAGCCTCCAGTTGACCATGGCCAGTCACGAGACAGAGTTATGCCTAGGTGTTGGCAAAATTAGTCCTTCCGCCGTCCGCCAGCACCTAAGTGCTGCCGAACTCTACTCGCCTCACGTCATTATCAAAGTTTACCACATGACCTTTAGATATTGCGGGGGCCGTACCAGAACCTAAAATACAAAACGGGAATATTGGATGAAGCCATTGCGGAAACGAACGAGAAGCTAAAAATCAGGAAAGTAAAATAAAACAAGTCAGAACGCTAGAAGGTGGGCGCTTCGGGAAAAAAGGTTTTGTGTTCGTCTTAAGTAAATAACTTTCTGTGCACGTTTTTTAACCTCTACATTTTACTGATGAAGGGGGTAAGTCGCCCCCGAAATATATATTTACATTTAAAACTAAAAAGAAGCTAACTCTGGTCTATCAATTTTAGGCTACACTACAAGGAGCAGACAAAAATTTAATCTCTAAGTTTCATATATTGCCACTTATGTACATACATATTAAAAACATAAATATGGTGGTCATCGTAAATAAACACCTGTCCACCCCATCCGAGGTGACACTGTCGATGAAGAAATCAAGAATGCCCCCTCTTCACTGCAAAGGAACTAGAGGACGCGGTCTTGTCCACGAACGACAAAATTCAATCGAAAGCACGATGAGGCTGACTATTACTTAACTCTGCTGCTTAGCGGACATATGTATTATATTTTTTTTCAACCGTATTTGTACACAATCGAGAAATCACGGTCGTCCAACTGTATTATTGCAAGGATATGGTGGATGATGTCTGCCACGCTTTTACCTTCTGTAGAAGCTGGGAGCGCCTTCGCCATCACCTTTCGATGGAAGGGTATCAAGTGTCCCTGGACACCATAATTGAGGCCACGCTCCAGAGTGAGGGCACATGCAGCCAAGTGCACCGTTACACTCAAGGCATTCTTAAGTCGAAAGAGAGGGAGATGAATAGGAAAGTTGCTAGTGTAGTTGAGGGTCCCTGAGTCACGGGGTTTTACTGTAAATTGGTCTGACCTGAAGTAATGTGTCAAACGGTTCCGGGTTAGAGTCCGAGACGCACTCTGATTAAAATCGGCTTACTGCCTGTCCGTCCGTTTGCCCGCCTGTCTATTTCTCAATCACACCCACTTCCTCCGTATCCTATTGATACAAAATTTGGCGAAAATGAACTGTGAATCTCCTTGCATGCCGTAAGTAACATCGTTCTACGTAGAGTTTCCGGGGGGGCGATCCCTGCATAACTATATTCCATCGAATATAGTTATGCAGGTATCAAATGAAAGATCTCAATTGGTAGTTTTCGAAACAGATATTAGTTTTGATATTGGCTGCAAACGGGGGAGTGCCGGATCCTGAAATGGTCAATTATTTCAAGAACCCGTTCTCAGAAACTACCCAAATTGAAAATCTGAAAAAAACCATGATATTCATGTAGGCCTGAAAGGTATTTGTTCAAATATTATATTATAATATTTGCAAAATTTACTGGGAGCCCCACTCAGTTCATCCTAGATCCGTAAAATTTTGCAGTACAATAAACTTTAATGGGAAGCATCCTCATTTAGTGAAAATCTTACTATTATTGCTAAAATTATAGTACGTCAAAGTTGTTCCATTGCCGTCAAATTGTTACTCTCCACGAGATAAAATGTCAGTACCACATCAAATTACGTGTCGAGTATAAACTTATATACCAGTGAAATCATCATGTGGCCAAATATTCTTACATAACCAGCCTAGCCAATAAAACTGTTGATACCTGAAGCATCCAGCTTCCGGTTTCCCGACTTATGTAGGCTTTGTGTCGTTGGGAAAAGGGATGACTTGTATGGATCTACGAGTAGTTCGCCATTTCTCTCAATCATAAACTTGGTCCGAGAGAATCAATATTTTGGAGAACCGTCCTCGTCCTCCTTGTTGGCGCAAAGATAGTAACTAAAGTTATCCTAGAAAGCTGTAAAGAACATAGTAAGAGCTTGATCGTCAAAGAGCACTTTGGTGTCCGCTGCAGATTCTCATGTCACAGACTTTCAGACGATTTTAGAGCAAAATGCAGAGTTCAAATCTCGCTTCACCTGCCCTTCATCGTTCTGGGAAGCCCCTCTCGAAAGCGTGAACATGAAGTGAATCTTGAGTATTCTACTCAAGAGGGACATTCCGGAGAATCTGAGTGTAATTATGCGGTGTTTCCAACGATTAATTATCTGAAATAATAAAAAAATTGTTGTTTCTTTTTCGTTGGTGTAGATATTTATTCTTGCAAAAACCGATATTTTGGGAACCAGTTGTTCCCTTCATCAGTGCTATTTGCAAGAATAAATATCTACACGAACGAAAAAGAAACAGCAATTTTTGTATTATTTCAGATTCCGGGGAAGCTAATTGTTATTATCAGAGCGCTTGATATCACCCAACTCAATAATAGTGCCAGATCCGCCGTCACCGCGAGTAGAATTTCTCCCGGTTCCTTCCAGGCCCGAAGGTTTCTATCAATGGTTTCCATTCCGGGCTTAGTTTTTCCGCATAATTTTGACACCGAGCCCCGATTCTCTCCCTATGCCTGTAAGAGAAGGTACGAGAATAGCGTCTACTTTTTTTCTAATTTTGTAAAAGAGAGTAAAGCTACGGAGTGAACCGAAGTGTGACAGATAATAAAACAGTTAGTTCTCAGCGTTTTACTTAAAGTAATTGTGAAATTTATTTTCAAGAAAGTAGAAGAATTACCATTCGTTTTTATTTTGTTGTTAATCTTTCACGGCGTGCCAGCTACTCCCACACACCATCACTAAGTTTCTTGGCGATGTGTTTTGTGTGCCCTGTCGGTTGCGATACTGTCCTATACTGGGACAATCGCTCTTCTTCAATGCGTAATTTATCCGCTTTCACTTCTATCTTTTTATCATCGATATATATATTTATAGTTTCTTACTTGATATTGGCTAAGATCAGCTCTCGTGTCTATCGCGGCATCTAGGTTACATACGCGTGGTTAAGCCGTTTATTTCTAGGTTACAGTATTACTGAATTATTCGTACGGAGCTTAGGGTGCTCTCACTGTATTCTATAATTCCTCGTTTCCGAACATTTGCAAAATAATCATTTCAACCCGTAAAGGCCTCCTTAGAAATAATTAGGGATTTTTTCCCCCGGAAAATCGGTCATGTTCAAAGCGGTATGAATCTGCGTCAAGTCGTAATATATTTATGACTACGCAATATCCAAAGCCGGGTGTCTACCTCCATTTGTGAGCATCATACTGCTGTTCCTATCACATATCACATAATGCTGATAGTTTCCTCTTGTAAATTTTAACTGTAAGGAACTCGAGTCAATACGTTTAAGTTGTTCAATGTAAGGAATCGTGGCATTTAGCTTTGCTACAAGCTTTCCCGCTTCCTCACGTTTACTTGAGTATATCTAAGTGTAATTACGCGGTATTTCTATCGTCTAAATTATTTGAAATAATTAAAACTTGCTTTTGCCTATTCGCTAGTGTTATTCATTGGTCTTGCAGATACCGATATTTCGGGAACCTCTTGTTCACTTCATCAGTCCTAACAAGTCCTGCAACACTAGCGGATAGAAAAAAGCAAGTTTTAATTATTTCAAATAATTGAATATTTGATTCACGACTTGAATCATACCACATGCTCTCCAGAGTAAATCGGGAAGGGGGTTGGGGGGTGGTGGAGGGGCGCAGTACTGATCCTGAAGGTTTCAGCAGCTTCCTCATACCGTCCAACTTTGCGCAAACTCTTTTTCCCTCATAGTTGGAGTTATTGTACTTTTTGCTTATCTATTGCCGCTCGTTAGGCTGCCCCCAGTGGAAGTCCGCACCAAAATGAAGGTTTCATTTCCAGAAACCGACCAACCAAAAAATATGAAAAATTATAATGATGTGAAATCTTTGGCTCAAAATACATATCTATCTTGATATAATTGCTTAATAATTTCGAAGGGCGAAACGCTAATTAGTAGCATAAAACCTGCTGAACCAACACCAACAGCTCTACTACCAAACCCTATCTCCACCTCCACGTGGTGGGGAGCTCTTTCTTAACGAAAAGCTGCAGACGGAGAAGGATGAAGGCGGGTCTCCCGCGCCTAAAAACGGGACAAATTGTACCAACTGGTCCTCCAGGTTGGGGGTTCGGTAGGACTGACAACCCTACACCGAAAACAACTTGTTACGAAGCCACAACAGGAGCCTCGGACTGGACGGATTACACAACGATGAACCCGGCAACGGCAACGGAATAACGATATGCGCATTTTCTCAGGGAACGTGGGCTCCTTGTACAGAGATGAAGCTGACGAGCGGCTAGCCGATACCCTGCCCCAATATAGGGCTGATGCAACAACATTACAGGGGATACGTCGGACAGGGACCGGTTTCCTGGAGAAGAGCCACTACACCATATATTATAGTGGCCATCCAGTAAACGATGTGCTTGGAGTAGGTTTCTTAGACAGCCAAAAAATGAAACCTGCTGTTATCGGCTTTGAAAACAGAAGCCACGAAGCCTGTCCCAAATATGATATCAAAATCATACTTGCGGATCTTAACAGACAAGTAGGGAAGGAGCCCGTATTCAGGCGATACGCTGGCTCCCATATCTTACACCAAAATACAAATGATATTCAATTAGCAGTGTCACTCGAAATGGTTGTTGGAAGTACCTGGTTCGCACGGAAAGCGGTCCACAAACATACGTTGGCCTCTCCAGACTGGACCACTTTCAACCAAATTGACCACGTGTTGATCGAACGCCGCCACCTCTCAGCCTTGCTGAATGTCAGAACATATAACGGGACCAATATAGACTCGGATCACTATCCCGTTGGCATGGTGTTCCGAGCCCGAATAACAACACCACCCAGAATCCCCTCTGACAATCAGGTGAGAGTTAACATTGAAGCCATCCACAATACAGCCCTCCGTAACACCTATAAGAGGAAAATGGATACTGCAATAACCGCAGTCAACAGAGGACCTAAAGATGAAGCATCAGCAAATGATCTTCACAACCACCTGAAGGACGTTATCATTGATATGGCTACAAACATACATGGCCCCAGCCGCAAAAATAGTCAGAACCGCTGGTTTGCGATGAATATAAGCTAGCAACGGAACGGAAGAATGTCATATACCGAGCAATGTTGCATTCTCAAAGCACGAGGGCAGGCGCAGAGACTTATCACGAACTCCGTTGAGCAGAGAAGCGACTTCTGACCGTTGTTGATGTCGAATGGTCTTGAGAGTGATGCTGCTGCTTTTATCTGGCCTCGTACATTGGTCAGGGTCAGCCTAGTCAGTCTTATTAATTTCGTGGAAATACCGAATTCTCTCATGGCCATGTACAGTTTTATCCTGGCTATGCTATCATAGGCGGCTTCAAAATCGATGAAAAGATGGTGCAACTGGTGTCCATATTTCCAAAAATTTTTCCATCGCTGCCGCAGAGAGAAAATCTGATCTGCCACTGATTTGCCTGGAGTGAAGCCTCTTTGGTATGGGTCAATGATGTTCTGAGCGTATGGGGTTATCCGGCCTAGCAAGATAGAGGAGAGTATCTTATAGAGGGTACTCAGCAAGGTGATATCTATATAATTGCTGCACTGTGTGATATCTCCCTTTTTATGTATGAGACAGATAATGCCTCGTTGCCAATCGTCAGGCATTGATTCGCTGTCCCACACCTTGAGCATCAGTTGATGAACCACTTGATGTAATTGGTCGCCTCCAGATTTATACAATTGCACTGTAATTCCATCGGATCCTGGCGACTTATGATTTTTAAGCTGATGAATTGCACGAACTGTTTCTTCTATATTTGGTGGTGGCAGTATTTCTTCGTCGTCTTCAGTTGGCGGTACCTCCAACTCGCTGATGTTCTGGTTGATGAGCAGTTCATCAAAATCATGAATTCATCAACCCATCCCCCCAATATGCCCATTCTGTCGGAAATCAGATTTCCCTCTTTGTATCGGCAGGATGAGTATCGCGGTATGCAGCATTCTTCCGTTCCGTTGCTTAAATTCATCGTCGAACCAGCCGTTCTGATTCCTTTTGCGGCTGGGGCCAAGTATGTTTGTGACCGTATTTATGATAACGTTCTTCAGGTGATTGTGAAGATCATTTGTTTATGCTTCATCTCCAGGATCTCTATTGACCGCGGTTATTGTGGCATCCCTTTCCCCTTATAGGCATTCCGGAGGGCTATGCTGTGAATGGCTTCATTGTTAACTCTCACCTGATTTTTAGAGGGGATTCTGGGCAGTATTGTTATTCGAGCTCGGAGCATTATGCCAACAAGATAGTAATCCGAGTCTAGATTGGCCCCTCTATATGTTCTGACATTCATCAAGGCTGAGAGGTGGCGGCGTTCAATCAGCACATGGTCAATTTGGTTGCAAGTGATCCCGTCTAGAGAGGTCCACGTATGTTTGTGGACCTCTTTCCGCAAAAACCAGGTACTTCCAACAACCATATCGTGTGACACTGCTAACTGAATAATCCGCAGTCCGTTATCATTGGTATCCTTATGTAAGCTATGTGAGCCGAAGTATCGCCTGAATACGGGCTCCGTCCCTACTTGACTGTTGAAATCTCCAAGAATTATTTTTTTTATATCATACTTGGGACAGGCTTTGAGGGTTCGTTCTACTGCCATGTAGAAGGTATCCTTCTCCGACTCTGCAGTCCCCTCTGTAGGAGTGTGAACGTTAATGAGGCTTATATTTCTAAATTTGCCTCGCAAACGCAGAGTGCATAGCCTTTTGCTTATGTTTTCAAAGCCGATGACAGCAGGTTTCATTTTTTGGCTGACTAAGAAACCTACTCCGAGTACATGGTTTACTGGATGGCCACTATAATAAATAGTGTAGTGCATATCCCGACACGCTTTTACATCAGCTCTTTATTGGAACAGGATATCGGTTAGCTGCTTCGCAGCTCCATCTCTGTACAGGGAGCGCACGTTCCATGAGAAAATGAGCAAATCGTTATTCCGTTGTCGTTGCCGGGTTCGTCGTTTTATGTTCCATCCTGTCCGAGGCTCCTTTTGTGGCTTCGTAACATCGGCTAGGGTTGTCAGTTCTACCCAACCCCTAACCTTGAGGACTTCCTGGTACAATTTTTCCAGTTTTAGGTGCGAGCGACTCGCCTTTATCCTTCTCAGTCTGCAGCTTTTCGTTAAGAAAGAGCTCTTAGCGGTCACCACGTAGAGGTGGAGATAGGGTTTGATAGTAGGTTTTGTGCTCCATCATAGGTACCAATCCACTTTTCGCCCTGGGACCTATACTACCCGTTACTAGATTTAGTACATGATATACTTGAACTTGAAGAAGTCGTAATGTGCGCAAAAGCACCATCAAAAATTATTAACAATGTTTATGTATGCTGGATTACTATAAAATATAGAAGAATTTATGAAAATAACAGAAACTAATTATTCATAATCATTAATTAATTAATTAATGATTATCAACTTCAATTCACTAATAGTTCTTTTGAATTAATCTTCCAAAGAATATCAAATTACAACGAAAAGTGGCCAGTCAAATTAATTAGAGTAAAACCTTGTGCTGGCTCTACAAAAACTGCAATTCGTCCTTCACCTGTTTTGTGCACTTGCACGTTGAAACGCTAGACTACATAGGCGCACATCAAAGGAATTCTGACAGGTTGTTTTGGAAGTGAGGATTTATGAAGGCCAGCATGCATAGTATCCACGCTGGTCCTTCGCGAGGACTACTCTCAATCGTAAAGGGTGTGTTATGCTCCCCTAATCTTTTGTCGGTCCTACGAGCTTTATCCTTCGCCTGTGCGCTGGCTATTTCAAGCTGGAGCCTCGCAAATACAACCGACAGGGCCAACACAATTGAAGGTCGCAGCTGTTATGTGCGAACATTCAATTTGATGGAGTGAGTCGTCTGAAAGTCTGAATGGAAGTAGTGACTGGTTACACGGATGCGCACGAGACAGGAGTGGTTGTACTATGGAAGCAGAACAGGTAACGAATATTGGACATTGATGGGAAAAGCACGTTTAGGCCTTATGGAGCTACATAAAAGCTCAAATGCGTTTAGAGGCATATCCTTTTATGTACAGACGAGTCAAGAAATAGTTTCCACGAAAATTATATGTAAGTTGAGACTTTAGCGATGTGATGAGGAAAAGACAGAATTCACAAAAAGTAGATTGGAAATACAGGGTGCGGCAGCATAATTTCCTTTTTTCAAAACTCAATAAAAACTATTGTATGCATCGGAAAATATTTATTTATTTTTTATAATGTAGGTACATGTCTAAAGTTTTTATTTACATTGTTTTGAAGATCAAATCTGTTAGGTGACGTCCCCCATTTACATACATTGCGTAAACCGATTTCTGGCGTTTGTCGTGACTCTTGTTAGCATAGCAGGTGTTATGTTGGCAATTTCTTCTTGGATGTTGGTCTTCAAATCTTGTAGGGTTCTTGGACGGTTCACATAAACACGGGATTTCAAATCCTCATAGAAAAAAATCACAAGGGGACAGATCGGGAGAGCGTGCCGGCCATTCCAAATCGCCTCTAATTGAGATAAGGCGCTCTGGAAAGTGTTCCCTCAAAACAGCCATCGATGCTCTTGAAGTATGTGCTGTTGCACCGTCTTGTTGGAACCAAGTGTCCCCCAATTCCAAATTTTCTAGCCGTGGGAAAAATTCTGTAGCATGTTTACATACCGGTCCGAATTCACTGTCACTGTAACCTCATTTTCCTCAAAAAACCAGGGACCAATAATTCTAGCTGAGGAAATTGCACACCACACTGTGACTTTGGGTGAATGCAAAGGCTTTTGATGCAATTCTCGAGGGTTGGTGTCAGCCCAGTAGCGCATGTTTTGTTTGTTAACCGACCCACACAAATGAAAATGGGCTTCATCGCTAAAAAAAACAATAGCACCCTCGGGAACGACATCAAGAAGAAGCTCACACGCGTTCATCCGAGAATTGAAGTCACGTTCTGAAAGTTCCTGCACTATCGCCATCTTATAGGGATGAAAATGAAGATCATCACGAAGAATTCTTCTCACAGAACGATCGGATAGTCCAAGGACAGATGCGTGTTTGCGCGCAGAACGCCGTGGCGATCGCAACATTGACGCTCACACTGCTTCAATGTTCTCAGGTGATCTAACGGAAAGAGGGACTCCAGTTCTTCCTTTTGTTGCACTTGCAGTTTGTCTGAATATAGTGACCCATGTAACAATTGATTTGCGGTCTGGGACGGGAGCCAACGGGGCTAAATTAACGCGATTCCGAAATGCACGCTGTGTTGCAATAACCGAACATCCGCTTGAAAAGTAAACCTCAACGGCAAAGGCACACTCCTCACTATTCCAACGCATGATGGCGACTGAACCGTGTCGGGACAAAACTTTACAGTATCCCCTCTTGAACGAGACCACTAGTGTTCCGCTATGACATCAACTAACTGAGTGGCGCGCATTTTAAAAAAGGAAGTTATGCTGCCGCACCCTGTATGTACATATAAAGCACGTATATTGAATCCGCTTGTTCAATGTACAAATAGATCTATCTGAATTAGGCACTACCCCAAAGTTTCATTTGCATATAATTACATATGATTGATACTGATATGTAAATGATTAAAAAACTAAAATGAAATGTTTCCCTGCGACCTCCATTCACGTGAGCTCACTTTGTTGCGGTGTTGATGAATTGATATGTTATCATAACGTCATATACGTTGTAGAATGCACGAAATTCACACAAAATGTAAAAATTTCACCTTCTATAACTTTGTAAATAATAGTTGGGTTTATTTTAAACTTCCTAAAGTTATGCCTTATGTTATTCCTTATGCAAGTGTCAAATTTTGTAGTTTTGGCATAAATTTAAGGCGGGTTTTCGGTTAAATTTCTAAAATACGCTAACATACCATTATTAACTTTATTTGTGCAGATATCGGAATAGGATGTATTATAAGGCCGAGATTTCGTTTAGATACATCACTGTGATTTTTTTCGGATTTTTCTGTTGGAAAGGTTCTGTTACACTTTTCGAGGGTCATATTTTGAGCCCTCACTCCCCTACGTTTCACGGGTTATAAAATATAGGGCCAGTTTCGAAGAGTACTAATTGAGCCTTTCATTTGATATCCCAATTTGCACCCTCCATTCACATGTATGGGGAGCCCCCCTTTAAACTTAACACAAAATGGCGCCACTTGCTGTATGTAAAGAAAACAATAGACTACATGGTCTCACTAATTTTCGTGATAATCGGTGTAACCGTTTCCAAATAAATCGGTATGACAGACAAACGGACAGACAGTGAAATGAATCACTTCGGCGATAAAAGCAAGACCGGAGAAGTTTAAATTTAAAATTTAAATTTTTAATACGTGCTTGGAACAGGGCACCTTCCCAACTCAATGGAAAAGGCAAATGTTTATGCTGCTACCAAAGAGTGGTAAACTTGGAGAGACATCGTTGTGTCGTCCCATTTGTTTGCTGGACAGTATGGGAAAGTTACTGGAGCGCATTATATGCAACTGGCTGCTCCCAATTGTAGAGGAAGCAAATGGCATGTTCACACAACAATACGGTGGATGCTATCAACGCAGTAGTCAATTTGGCAGGGGAAACAATTGGAGCTATAAGGTGGCAGAGCGGTACCAACAAATACAACATCACCCTGGACGTGAGGAATGCTTTCAACTCAGCCCAATGGCAGCATATAATAAGATCATTAAGTCAGTTGAATGTGCCCAACTATATTCAATTAATCATCATGAATTATTTCGTGGATAGAAACCTCCTCTGTATTTGATAATCGCAGGAGTGCCTCAAGGATCAGTGCTGGGCCCCCTGCTCTGGAACGTGATGTATGACCAAGTGCTGCGCATCAAACTTCCGTGGATTCTCTTTGTATGCCCGAAATTTACAAATGAGAAGGAACAGCTTCAATTTCTTTTGACAAGACCTTTCCAAGTGCAACATGGAAATAGAATAAAGAAAATTATCGCTGCAATAAAATCGCTAATCCAGAAACTAGAGAAATGGCTGACAAGTGCTGGCTAAACGATATAGGACTCAAAAGTAAACACGCAATGAAAGACAGGAAAGATCGCATCAAGCAGATCCGAGAAAATTTGAAGGATGTAGCGAAAGACGAGATGCTAGTATCCTCTAGCATTCCTGAAAAAGAGGGACTAGGCTGCTTGGAAGAAGAACTCCTGGAGGGAGAAGATACTTCTGATTGAAGGCAGGAGGTACGTTAATATATAAAATTATGACCGAATTCTATTCCACTTTCACGGATAGATTCTAGAACACAACTTTAGGAGTTGCAATGTGCAGCCCCTTTTCCCTCCTACTTAGCGAAAATTCATAAAAAATGGAAGAGAAGATGGCCAAGTAAGGAATAATCCATACCTTCTCGGTAAGATATGTGGACGACGTCCTTACCGTGGTCAAGAGGCAAGATGCAATCTCCGTTTGGGCAAGTCTTGACTAACCACGCCAATAACCTTCAACTATTAATGGAGTAAAAAAATGGCCCCTTCAACTCGATAATCGCAAGTACACGGTCACGCCAAGTGCTATAAAGAAAAAAAACACTAGAAAATGTAATGAGGCAAAAGGAAAGGCAATTGAAAGGGAGGGAACTAAGATACCTAAGCGTTCAGCAGGCAAATCCAGAACACAGAAACAAATTCCCCTGCAGTTATTCGAGGGCAACTCACAGCGTCGAAAAAATAATAGTGAAGACAAACCTGGTGTCGATACTCACAAGCAGGAAACACCGCTAAAATCTGGATTTTCCAAAAGACTGCCTGCAACATAAGGAAAAGAGTAGGATCTACAAAATCGATTGCCCAAAATACAATCAGGTCTACGTCGGACAAACGAAAAGGTTAGTAGCAACCAGCAGCATTAAAGGAAGGATGAGAAGCGAGTGAAATAAAACCGTTAATAGCCAAGTACATGGTTAACAACAACCACAACATCACTTCGGGGGGCTACACACGGTACGATAAACACGGACTGTGGACATCCTGAAAAGTTTGGAAATACCTAGACTGGGATTGTCCCATCCCAATTCAATAATTAATTAATCGTTTAACTAATAAAACTTCCTAAATATCGACATATGCCATTAAATATATTCGGGTCGTCCTTCATTGAAAAATGATCTGCGCTTTTTACTCTTTTGGAATGATGGTGATATGGTGTCCTGTTCTCTTATTTTGGTCGCTATGGAAAGATGGGTGTGTTTCGACTTCTGCTAGAAGCTGAATGAGAAGGGTCCATTGAAACGTTTAATAGCTTTATTTTAAAATGCTAATTTACCGTTTTCCTCTGCCTTTTAGGGGGATTATACTTTCATAGGCAGTCTGGGAAGAGTCTTTCAGATGCCCTCCGACCTGATCCATATTTTTTAAGGGTTTGTGTAAAACAAAACCTTATTAAAATCGGTTTACTGACTGTCTGTTATGTAGATGTACTTTACTCAGAAAGACTTACTTCTGTTGATATGAAATTTGGTCAGAAGGTGAGAACTGTGAACCCCGGCGGATGCAACGAGTAACATCGTTGAGTATAAGGGCGGGTACTCTGTTGAAGTACGTTGATTTCAAAGATAATTTCGTTTCTGTTTGAAAGAGTAGTATGCATCCACATGTTATGGTGGCTTGTCATACTATGCACACCGGATGATATATGATTAAAAATCGTGACGAAGTTCTCTCTCCACTTCTTTCGCCGCTCATCATCATGGATGAATCTTTTCCGTATGGTAGTTTAAGGAGCAGTGTCCCGTTAAAAGCCTTACTAGGGTTTTCATGTCCCACTTCTTACGGAGCAACAAAAATGCTGCTCTGGCAACCCCAGGTTCTTCCATAAAGATTTTCGCCTGCCGGCAAGAGTTCAAACTTGCAATTTCACCCTTCAAAGTATACTTGATCATGGATTGTCGGATGCGAAAAGCTGGTTGTGACCATACCATTGTGCATTCAGTATCTTCGCAAGCCAGTCTGTCAGCCTCCTTCTTGCCAGCGATGTTTGAGTGCCCCGTTCAGTCGGCCAAGTTTCAGCAGCACCTGATGACAACTCCACACCAACTGGATTGATATGTCGTTGCTGTTAGTGCTGATAATGCTGCCCGACCATCGGAACAGATTCGAAAGGTGCGACCCTCCATTTTTGTCCCAGATATTCAGCTGCTGCCAATGAAAAAATGTATATATCCCAGAGAATTCGGTATCCCGACGAAATTGATAAGACTGACTAGGCTGACTTTGACCAATGTACGAGGCCAGATAAAAGCAGCAGGATCACCCTCAAGACCATTCGACATCAACAATGGTCTACGATAAGGGGATGCCCTATCATGCGTCTTCTTTAACTTGGCCCTGGAGAAAGTGATCCGTGATGCTGAGGTAAATACACAAGGTATGATCCTCTTTAAGTCCACCCAACTATTGGCTTATGCTGACGATATCGACATCATGGGAAGAATCACCCGAGACGTATAAACTGCCTTCATCCAGATCGAGCAGGCGACATCAATGAAGGCAAAACAAAATATATGGTGGCAACGTCCGCTCGAAACGTCTCACCATAGGGTCAACGCTCTTACTGTACAAGACTATGATCTTGCCAGTCCTCATGTATTCCTCGGAAACTTGGGTTTTTCTCCGAAGAATTTTTGGCTCCCTACATGAGGATGGACGATTCTGTAGCCTACATAACGATGAAATCTATGAACGATACCATGACCGTCAGATTGTGGATAAAATCCGGCTGAATAGGTTACGGTAGGCGGGTCACTTAATCCGTATGGATGAGGATGGTCCAGCCCGGAAAGTCTATAAGGGCAATATCTATGGTAGAAAAAGAAAACGAGGCGGACCCTGCCTAAGATGGAGCGATGGCGTAGGTGAGGATGCCAGACAGCTTTTAGAGATATCGAATTGGTGGACCTCGGCGCAAAACCGAGATTTCTGGAGTTTCTCATTAAGGCAGGCCTAGACCGGATACCGGTTGTTGCGCCGTTGATGATGATGATGAGTATATGTACAAACGTGTATCTTAAAGTTTCGCAAAATATGACGGAATGCTTTGCATTCTTAGCTGTGTAAGAACGGAAAATCGTGCATAGAGAGTTTCTCACATTAGATGAACATAAAACCTTTATACTCGAAGCGCCTAGCTTCCGATATTCCGACTTGTTTAGAATTCAATTGATCCTGTCGTATGAAGGAAAAATTAGTCATTTTTGATTGTTTGCTTTTTGAGTGGAGTTTCATATCCCATCGAGGGTTAATGTTAGGAATGACTTTCTTATCAATATTCGTCACACTTCCAGTAGATAAGGAAATATGTATATGCGAAGCATATATAGCCATAATTCAGTCATAATTTTGTATACTAAAAGTAAGCACTTTTCCCGAATGCCAACATTACCGGTGCCGACTAGATTTTCAATAGTTGATTTCGGTTTTATTCTGTAGCAAAGTCGTTGACCATTTTCAAGCTCTCTATTCCCTTCTTGTTTTAAGTTTACAACCTATAATTTCCGTTTCCGAATTCGAAGCAAGATTTCCTACAGTGTGAGATAATTACAACCGAAAACTTTCTTATCTCTATTTATGTATTCCCCATCGATGGGGACATGCATCCAACATTTCCACCGAAAACTGTTGGATGCGTGCGAACCACCCCCGAAGCTCTCGACAGGGCCGACTGCAGAAAACTCAGATGGCAGCGAAAAGCTCAGCCATGGATTCGGTGTGTGGGTATTTTTAGGTGAGCCCACAGTAGATCTACTATAGGCAGTACCCTTACAAAAATGATCCCACTTGCAAATGTGCTTGCAGAAGCTTATCTGTACACATCAGAGACGCTAAACAAGGAAAAGGCATAATATTCGTCAAATCGTATTGGTAAGAGAGAGATCGGTGAGCTCTTGCTATTCTGGTACTACGGCGTGCTCACCCATATAGCAAAAAGTTGTTTCACGTATTCACTTATACATAAGCAAAAACTTGCCAATCTCACCAATACATTGGCAAGTCCGGGCGGTATGTCAAACACAGCTGATCGGGTTTTCGGTACATCTCGCTCATGCTCAAGGGCAAAACAATTTGAAATCGTGTGTACTCGCATTGATTTCCCCCCTTGAGGAGCAAGGGGGAGTGAGGTAGCTGTCTAGTATCTAACTGTGGGTGAGCCTTTCTTCTTTGACATACTATTTTGTGCAGGAGCATGTGCAATTTTGAATCCAAATTTCGCCACTCGGTGCTCTAGTGTTGCCATAGTGCGTGGGCGTGAGACAGAATTCAGTATACGAACATGTTGTTATTTAGCTGTGGCGGTTGTTTCTTTTTTAAATAAAAGTTTAACATAGAGCGGAATACAAAAATTACATTCAGTAAACAAGTAAAGTCAACAATTATGGTGTCGTGTAATTGCAAGTAGAGTTGGCAACGGAAAATGGTTTGATGTAGTTTGCGAATGTACAGCCCGCAAGGATAAAGGTTTGGATCCCAGTCCAAGAGGGTGTTGTTCGTAAAAGCTCACTTCCGCATGTGGCTGTGGTACTGTAGGTCAGGCAAAATTGCGAGTGCGGATACCCTTCATAGCGTTCACCATCCAAAGCGTAACAAGCGTTGATATAACCCAGTGGCACGAGAATGAAATCCCTCAGTCCGAGTCTAGACACGGAATTCGCAACATTGCCTATAATCATAAAGGATAATCGCAAGTGACAAGAAGCCAAAAGGAAAAGCTCGCAGGGAGGAAATCCATCAAAACAAATCCTTTCCTTTCTCTCTTTCCACTTTCCCTCGACCACTTTTCTCATTTCCGTCTTATCCCTGAAACTGTAACTTCGATTGTTCTTCAGGCTCTTCATCTTTCGTGTAAACTTTTAACAAGTGTAAATATAACACCATCCAGTGCGAACAACAGTGGGGTAGTTTCTATTGTTAAGTGCGAACAGCTCGACTTGTGTTTTTCCGGCCCTTACTCTAGAGTTTGGTGAAGTGTAATTGTCCTTTCAATCCAGATATAATCGAGAAACCTTTTTACTACGACTGATATTCGTTCGTAAGGAAATAGTTGAGAGTGTTGAGACAGAGCTTCCCTTGCATCTCTAGTTTCGAGCCTGTGGCAGAACGAGTTAAATTGAATTTTGTACAAGTTTCCGAAGAGGATTATTGTTCTGTTCGAACACAAGTGCTTCTATTTCGCAAAGTGTTAATTAATTGAAATAGATTTGTCAGCAGGAAGCGCCCGACTCCAGTAGAGAATGGCCATCAGTTCCAATTTCGGCGCAGCTGATAGTATTGAATTAGCACCAATGAGTAAACAAACGAAAGGAAGCCTAAGCCTCACGCCCAAGATGAAACGAGCCGCAGCATCCAAGAAGCTGCAATTCTCAACGCCGGAGTACAGCATAACGCCGATTTCAACGATTCCAGGTCCTAGTAGCCGGTTCACTATACCTAGCCGCAAAAGGTAGGTTGGGGGTGTTATTGAATTAACTTTTCCTTAGAGAAGTTTCCATTATTTGATTGCGAATGGGAAGCATTGCTTAAGTATGTCCAACAAACTTCCCTCGAAAGACGTATTGATTGGAAAAGTACAGTTCATTTTCAATTTCGTCTGACTATCTATATAAGTTAGTTGATAAAGGTGAATGAACAAATTCTCAGTTCGGACGTTATTTCCACATACGTATTTGCACATATTCCATCTATTTGATATAACTAAAATAAAAGTTAGGACGAATGCGAATAACCAACAACATTTCCAACATTTCTATTCTATGTTTTGGTGGATTCGATCTCATGAATCGCTTACTGCCAGTTTACCTAATTTATACCACATCTAATAAATCACAAACCCGAAATGAATTAGAAAATCTTCAAAGGAAAACCCTTTTCGGCGAAAATAAGAACATCCAACTACCTATCTGCAAATGCCAATGCAGAGAAAAATATTTGTTTTTGTTGGTTTGTAGCGTTGAACTTTTCGGTTGTCCTGTGTTTCAACTGAATGAAAAGATTGTTTTTTGATTGAGACAATCCTATTGTTTTTATCAGCATATGTCGATATTTCAGGAGCCAATTGTTCCCATCTTTAGTGCTTACAATCTCTCAGAAACTAAAATTTTACAAAGTATTGATCTCTCTATATCAAAAAACCTAGTTGCTTAAAAAAAGATTGAATAATTTCCATATATTATTATAAATCTTTGCCTCTGTCTTAAGAGTCCATTGCTGATATATATTACATAGAAAAAAAAATGTCCTGCCTGGAAATCGAATGCAAAGAAAATGGATATGAAGGTGGACAAACTGCGAACAAATTTTTGAAAGAAATCGGGTAGCCGGCAACAAAAGATATTTTTCTGCAGTTGAAAGCATCTGTATGATGTTGCTCAATATTACTTTTGGAGGAGATTATCATTAAATATTGCTTGGTAGATCTAAGAGTAGTATTCCGTTTTTACACCCTAGATCAGGGTTAACAGAATCCTTGCATTTTTCATTAATAGCTCCTATGACTACAGACAAAATAATTTTAAAAAACTCCAAGAATTTATAATGACAAAATGCGATTGGTCAATGGTCATAAGATCATCCCTAGTGGCCGGAGACGATCAAAATGGGAAAGTTATGTTAAAACCTAAAGAAAATTAACGTGAAAGTCCGTCCGCCCGTCTTTTGAGCACTTCGATCTCCCCTTTTGAACATTTCGATCCCACACGTGTTGTTTTATACTTCCGCACCGGAATCTGAAAATGAAACAAACACACGACACTTTACGTGTACCTAGCAAAAAATCCAAATGCGAGAAAAATTTGAAAATTCAAAAAAAAAAATAAAGGCTGAACTACGAGTACGTATGTGGAACCATAACACTCCGGGCGTGAATGTTGCAATTGAGAGGAAAGGTCCACAATGGATTGCGTTCTCAATTGACGCTTCTCCTGTTTCAGATGTACAGTGGTGCTGTGTTCTTGTCTTGACATCTCCTTAATTTGTGGAGTTACGGAAAAGTCCCCAAATTAAAGAGTCACTCAGGGGCTCATAATAACTTCGTCAGTAAAACGAAAATTCAATCTGTGCAAAGAGAAAATGATAACTATCAAACTTAAAACATATTAGTTTGTTGTAAAATTTTTGGCCGTTTTTTTAGTTTTTAAAACTTTTATGTTTTCCCAGAAAAGAGTATATAATTACCCAATAATGTATTCTCCTAGATTATTTACGACTTTCTTCTAACTACCGGCAATTTTTCTATCCCTTGCCTGATTTGGAGTCAAAAAATTGTTGCAGCCAATTTTGGAGTTCAATACCGTTGTTGGAGGCAATTCTACGCAGATTTTAGGAAAGTGATCGAAATAAGGGATAATCGCATGTTGCGAAATCTAGTTCATACACTGGATGAGAAAGAACTTCCCAGCCGAACATTTGCTATGTAAGGACTCGCATTCTCATGTTGTAAAATCACTTGGTAGCTGCATTCTGGTCTCTCTTTTTGTCGATATCAGCGTTGCTTGATATCAGAGATGTTGTTGAGAATAAAGTTTAATTGTCTGATTTCTGTGTCGCATTATGTAACTCATTGGATGCATGCACCTTTCCACCAAATTTGGTGTGAGTCGCTACGACCATCTCCGAGGGACATGCATGCAACGGACATACACACAGACAGACAGACGGACACACAGCCAGACAGTAAACCGATTTTAAAAAGGTTTTGTTTTACACAAAATCCTAAAAACGGCCGGAAGTTATAAACCAACCTAATAAAAATAAATAAATAAAAGTAAAATGAAAACTGAATAAACAAATTGAAGTAGCAGAAAACTAACAAAAATAATCATAGCAAGCAAAAGAAACTCATTAGGGATTGATAAGAACCATATGATTTATGAAGTAGGGCTCCTTCCCCAAATTAAATCGCTACACCTAAAGATTCTGTATTGAAGACTTTTTCATGAATTATTGTATTTTCTGTGGCAATGTCATTCATATTCATCGCTGTACTAGTTTAGATTTAAAATCAGCCTTTTACGACTTAACTACTATCTCGGCATTATTTTTATCCTATTCTCACTTATTTGTAAACAACCAGAACTATTTTTACACAGAAGAACATGTGACTTCCCTTCAAATTTGTATTAAATCACAAAATGACGACACTGCAATCCAACCTGACCGTGATTCTGCTAGATCTGGGCATATGCATGCACAATTTCTCGGTTTAGTAAGAAACAAGCATTAGAATTGCATTTCTCAATGTGCAACATGGTTTAGAATTATGGGTAAATAATAATAATGAAGGTTAAGGAATTTTCTATCGAAATGGTAAGAACTTTCCAACGGCAACTGGAAAATCCGAAAAAAAGATGGTGGTCCATGCCATGGTATCTAGGCCTCATCATATTTATCTTACTATATCTTTTTTTACAACTTTCTTTATTATTGTCTGTTCTTTTTCTATAGAACTAACAATAAGTGATCAAATTTTATGGAGTAAAGAAAACATACAAATCACGCCCTAATGTTTGGAATTTTTGATTATTCTAAGGATAACTTGAGCGGTGTTCTAAGGTACGAACATCAGTTATAACATGTTAATAAGGACCATGCAATAAGTTTCCGGTAAGAATATTTGGTATGTTTTTTGAGTCTTTCGCGATATTTTGTGACTTGACAAAGTATTTCGTCATCTACGAGAGAACTATTTAGATCTCGATGTAAGCTAATATTTTTCACGAACCAGAGTGCGTTTGCTATCATTCGTAGCAACTTGTTACTTTTTGGAATGTTGATTCCATTTAAAGAAATTAACAGGCATGTTTTCCGATTTAGAGCAAATGTAAAAATGTAACATGACAGTTTTTGCTTTAGTTTGTGCAAATTCACCCTCTCGTTTAAGTTGTTTGCGATAGAAGGATCTGGAGGCGCCGTCAGGGCTTTAATGAGAACTAAGGATCGCCAAGACGTCTTTGGATGTCAAACTCCTTTATTTCAAACGGAACGACCGACCTTCGATATAAGATTATAATATCGTATATGTTTGCCGGTCGGATCTTTTCCTGGTTGTCCGACAGTAATTATAACTGACGTTTTCCACATGTCCGGGAAGTAACTAATACATGTCATCGCGTTGAAGATCTTAATTAAGTGCTTGATAACATGGTAGCAAATAGCACTGAATTTAGTATAAAAACATTTTCCAATGAGCCGCGAGTGCAGCATCTTTTTTGGCATCATTACGAGCGCAATCTTCAATATTACTCAAAGCCAAACACATTTCGTTGATTCCCGAATGTAAAAAAGACAAAACGTTACTACGGTTTCACTTTTATTAATAAGTATATTTTCCAAGATATTTAAGAAATTGTCGCAAAAACAGTATTAGTAAGCAAATCCATCCATTTGAATGCTTACTAGCCAAACGCTAGTTCCCAACAAAAAACAAAAGCTTCCTATTCCAGTAGGAATACCTCAAGGAGGTAGACGGAGTTCTCAATCCTGTGCCTTGTTTTCACTTTAGACCTGGCTTCAGATATTAGTTTAACAATTTCGGTACTTCCCGACGATAAAGCACTCCTGGCTTCGTGCTCCACCCCACAAATTGCAACAAAAATGTTTAAAGTTCATAACAAAAGTATTAGTCATTAGCTTACAAGATGGGGAATACTCGTTAAACTCTATAAAGTTAGAAGTGACCAAAATTACCTTTAATTTTAAGCGAAAGACTTGCGCAGCCATCACATTGGATGGAAATGTTGTTTCTAAGGTCAACGACTTCATATCTATCTGAGGACCCATCTTGATCGATGAGAGTGTAACTAAATCTAAATAGAAAGCTTTTATTGGCTTCTCTGCCAAAGTGAATCTACAATTAATGTATAGCTTTTACTCTACGAAGCTGGACTAATATAGCCCAAAGCTGGGGATCAACAATCTAATCTAAAACACAGCCAGATATAAGGCAAGACTGTAAAACCGTCCGACTAAACTAGCTTTGCTAGTTTAAGATTTAGCTTGTGAAACGATTAACAAGAAAAATTTTAGATTTGCATTCTAGATTTATATTAAATTTAGTATTTTATGAAAATGTATTCGAGTACATTTCACCATGGTCCTGAATATTTACAGTGCATTCTTGATTTCTGTGGTTATGTGGTTACTGGTATGGTGGGGGGATCCCCCTACAGTTATTGCTAGTTTCGAATGTCGTGAAGATTCAATGCAGCGGTTTTTATATAGAATTGTTTCGGGTCAAAATTCTGCCGTATTTCTTTTTTTTGTTAGGTTGCAGCTCATTCTCACTTGTTCTTATTCACGCCGTTTGCTTCTGTGACTTACACCTTATTTCGATAATCAACCCTTATATTTTGTTTGAACAATTTGTCACGAAGAGATATCTTTCTTATCTATATTGTTTTGAAAGGGTCCAGCCACTCTAAGAATACTATTTATTTCCAGCTTCGTCCTGTTATTCCCGTTCTAATGAATTTAGAAGCAGGCTCAAAAGTTGCTTGTTTTAATAAGGAACTTCAGGCATCCCGGTTTTGGGTCAAGGTTCACCAATACGATATCCTGAAAAGCTGTCTGGCGTTTTGGCCTACGTCATCGCTTCATCGCAGGCAGGGTCTGCCACGTCTTCTTTTTCTACCATAAATACACTTTCATATGGATTAGAAACCCGCCCCCCACAACATGTTCAGTCCAATTTTATCCACAACCAGACGGTTGTGGTATTGCTCATAAATTTCGTCGTTATATAAGATACTATAAGCTGAAGAGGGTCACCAATTTTTCGAAGGATTCTTCTCTCGAAAGTGGCCAATAGCTCGCAATTTTTCTTCGGGAACACATGAGAACTGTCAAGATTATTGTTCTATACAGTAAGAGCTTTGATTCTGTCGTAAGACGTTTCGAGCGAAACAGTTTTTGTAAGTTGAAATAAGCTCCTTTGGCAACTCAAAACCGTGCGCGGATTTCATCCTCGTAGTTGTTATCGGTTGTGATATTTAACCCTAGATAGGAGAAATTATCAAAGTCTCGCACCATTTGCCGACTGCACGATCAGGAAGAAAGCAGTTTGTACAACTCCGGTTGTATTTCTCATATTGCCAATATGGTCAGCATAGGCCAACTACTGGGTGGATTTGAAGAGGATGGTAGTTTTTCTAGGGCTAGGTTAAAGAGGATGCATGATAGACCGTCGTTCATGTTAAATGGTCTCGAGAGTCATAAAAACAGCATCCTTTCATTTGACACTCCACATGACTATATTCGGTGAAAAAAGATCGAATGTTCTTTTGCATATATGGGGAGCTTTCCTTTAAACTACACGAAAATTTATGTCACTCACTGCATACGTGGAATTTCATAGTTCTCATATGTCCACCATAGTCGATGTTGCCGTTTCGAATAAAAGTTCATGTTACAGACAGACAGACAGTGAATCACAAAACTGTAAATTTACATAGCTATATATACATATTTGCTCTGATTTACACTCAACATTTACTTCCAAATTCTGAAACTTGGTGATCAAATCCTTGACTTTGAAGTCGAAATTCTTGTGATTTGCATCATGCATCGGGTTTCGCAGCGAAATAAGTATGTTGTTAACTTTTATCGCGACTGACTTTTCAGCAACAAGGCCTTGAATTGAAGACGCACTATGAGATCCTTACATTAAATTAATTGCCTGTAGCTGGAAACAGAAGTAACTAATCCATATTTCACACCAAGAATAATTGGTATGTAGACGAATAAAGTTGTTGAAGGAAAAATACAAACCGAACCTGAGGTTTTCGTATATCATATAATTTTCCCGATTCTGGCACCTGAATTTATACCTGAACGCGATTTCTAGATATTTGGATTATATACATATACTTTAAGCGTAAATGTTGAAATTTCCTAGCTTGATATTGAATGGAAATGGGGGATAAGCCGTTAAGTCGTCTAAGAAAGTTGAAGAAAGATTTTTATGCAGTACTTGGTTTCCAAAGTCCCTTTCGAATTTGGCTCTTTTGCTAATTGGTGTTCCGTCGTGCATGAAACCCTTAGGATTGGGTCGATTGTCGTTTCCTTGTGATGATCATTCCCATATTAATATCAGATAATATATTTTGTGTGGAAATGGTAAAAAAGCAAGTGCAAACTTTTTGTACTTTCGAAAGTTAATAATAATATAATAAGCCTGGTGCCCCGATTGACAGAGCCCCTAGTCTTGAACACGGGGCATCATCCAAACACTTTGTCTCAAACTGCTCGTTTTTTCAACCCACAACCCATCTAATTGCCAATACGATACTACATAGCATAATAACCAAAAAAGTATGATGATTTTTTAAATAGAATATTGAGGAGAAAGTAAAAGTTTCTACTTATGGATTCAGTAAAGGAATAGAGGAAGAAATTAGGACGAAGAAAACCATACGGGAAAGAAAAGGATGTATGTAAATAGATGGATAAACAAGTGAATGGAAAGATATATTCTCTGTATGCTGTGGTAGTACCAAAGAGTTCAGTACTCCATTAACCCCAGCTAACTTTTATGGCCTTGAATCTATTTCGGCTTACGTAAATCCAATGTTTCTACCAACTAAACTGATTTTGATGTTGAACGCAATTTCACATATTTCGCCATTATCACTGTTTTCCTCTATTTAGTTTTCCAGTCACTCCTCTAGTTCAACTTCCGCATTTTGTATAGTACGGCGCTTATCACGTAGATAAAGTACCCCTCAAATTATTCTGATTTATTTTGATAATATTTTCAAACCAGGCTGTCATAAACCACGATAGTTTATTTAATTAGAAAGCCTGTTTTTTAGGGAGCCAGTCATTTTCGAGTAAGAAAGAAAAGAGAAGATTTTAAAGGCGAAAGCCTATTTTTAAGGTTTTATGTAAAAATCCTGTCAACTTAGATACAAGAGCGCATTTTGTTTAGGCTCAGCGACCGTTTCACAGATAGCTCCACCAATGCTAGTATTTTCTTGGTTCGTCTTGAGTTATCATTCTTCCGCCAAGCTTCCTTCTTACCTGACCATCATTTTCCTGCACCCACGCTTCGTTTATATAAATTTCATATCTCGACATCAATTGGTATTATAATTTACAAATGTTCCCTCCTTACAACGATCATGGATGCAATTTCCGTTATTCCATTATTCTCATTATCTTTTCACTTATTCAGCTATTCATCTAACTCTTCCGCTAATGCTTATTTGGTGTTAAATGACCATTAAAAGGATAACATTATATCAAATTGATTTATTTCAGTCCCATGCTGAAAGTATCTACATATACACAACTAGTCGTATCTCCTAGCACAGATGGCACCCACAAACTATGGGAGAGAATAAACGGGAAAACTATTTGGAGCTTGGTAGTCGGATTAGTTTTATTTTCAGAGATTTTCTCGATTTTCTTCCGTGGTAAAAATAGCAGCAGCTGGATGGTTTGAGGATTTGCTGTAATAAAATGAATGAATCTAATCGTGTCGTAGTATTTGGTTGGAAGATGTTGAGTGAAGAAGGAAAGGATCTCATTAGCGAATTTAGTGCTTACGGCGAGTGTCTACATGGTAGAGAAAGATTATATCAATGGCTGCTTTTGTAGCTGGATGTTATGCGGACTTTTATTAAATTGTAGTTTGTTGGTAGTGAAATGAAACATCCAAATGCAGTATTTAAGATACTACGGCAAACGGGTCATTGAACCCGAATTCTTATAGTGTTGCCTTTGGTTGTTCTGCAGAATCATTAATCAGTGTAAAAAGGTCGTTCGTTCATGACCTTGTAGGATGTGTGTTTTAATAGAGAGATGTTATCTTCCTGGAAAATTATGATATTATTCTTGTTATGCCTTTGAGCAGTAATCTCATGCCTATCTCAGGTCCTTTATTTGAACTTTCTTATATGTGTGTTCAGATTGTCTATGGATACATATGAGTAGGTCAGAGCTCTAGCGGGTTGAATCATTTACCCTTTTGAGGCCTTTGTGGAAAACAAATCTTACTCAAATCTGTTCACTCTTTGTCTGTTTGGTGCTTTTAATGTGAGCGCCTTTTTTTAAGGTTTTGTGTAAACACAAAACCTTATTAAAATCGGTTTACTGTCTGTCTGTCTGTCTGTCTGTCCGTCTGTCTGTCCGTCTGTCTGTCTGTCTGTCTGTCTGTCTGTCCGTCACACGCATTTTTCTCGGAGACGGTTATAGCGATTGACACCAAATTTGGTAGAAAGGTGGGAACTGTGAACGCTCACGCATACAGTGAATTACATCCTTTTACGTTGAATTTAAGGGGGGGTCCCCATACATGCAAAAGGGGGGTGTAAAATTTTTTTTCATCAAATATAGTCATGTGAGGTATCAAATTAAAGGTCTCGATAAGTACTTTTCAAAGCCGGTCTTAGTTTTGACATTCGTTGAAAGGGTGGGGGGCGCGGGGGGTTGAAAGTGATCACTTCTTCAAGGGGGCCATTCTCGGAAACTACCAAACCGAAAAATCTGAAAAAAATCAGGAGGCTGCCACTATATGGTGCCTGGGCTCCGAAATACCTTCCATGCCGATATCTGTTTAAATAAAGTTAATAATAGTATATTACTACAATTTTTTGTAATTTGTTAGACACCCCCCTTAAGTTCATCCTAGTACCCTGTAATTTTGCGGTGATATAGGCTATAATATAGAGCATAATCTTACCAAGTTTGGTGGAAATCGCACTATTACTAATAAAGTTATAATACCTCAAATTTGTTGCTTCTTTGAAAATTGAAGACTATGAATGTCAGTATCACCCGAAAGTGGATACACTCACATAATATATGGATATATTACGTGCTACGTAGTAAGAAATACACAAAACCTTTCGTACCTGAAGCGTCCAGCTTCCGGTTTCCCGACTTGTTTTTAAATAAAGTTAATGTTTGGTAACTAAGATAAGATGTCAAGATTAATGTATGTATATGAAATACACTGAATAGTAAATTTACCTAGAAGGTCGGATGGGCCAAACAAATGTAACAGTCACCCATTGAAATAGAATTAGGCTAGCTAAGTTCAACTAGAAATAAGCTACCAATGTTGTGATGTAAGTCACTATTGAAAATAAAAACTAAAACTAAACTCTGTCTGTCTTCCCTCGCGTGTACTTTGCTTAGAAATGCTTATACCAAATGATGCGAAGTTTCGGAGAAAATTTCAAAGTACAAACACTCATTCATGCAGGAAATACTTAAATTTTTTTCATTGGATGTGGTCATGTGGGACATCGAATAAAAGGTCTCAATTAGTACTTTCCGGTACTACAGGGTAACAGTCACATTCTGACCACATTGCTTCCTACAGGTACCGTAGTCCTATTACGGTCGTGAATGACATGAACGTGAACGTATTGCCCCCCTTCTTAGAAACTACCAAACCGAAAAATGTGAGAAAAACTCATGTGATAACTGATATCCCATACTAATGCTTGCTCAAACAAAGCTAAAGTATATTATTGTATATTGTAAATCTGCTTTAAACCTCGCTCATATCTATTACTTTGTGGGGAACTATTACTTTGCGGGGAAGGCTCTGGTCCATACTGGCACTTGTCCGACGGGCTTCCCTACCCACCTACCTGCCCAGTTCCTGGGGTTTTTTCAGGTTCTCGTTTCAGTCAAGAGATTTATCCGGTCGGAAACAATTAAAAAATATTTCCTACAACCACTATGTCCCATAGGAAACTGCGGCAATTCAATTCTCCAAAGGCATAATATACGCGATCAGTGTAGGGGTCGAGCGAAATTAG
Source organism: Hermetia illucens (assembly GCF_905115235.1). NCBI lineage: Eukaryota > Metazoa > Arthropoda > Insecta > Diptera > Stratiomyidae > Hermetia > Hermetia illucens. Next base: position 113,073,104 of record NC_051852.1, on the reverse strand, counting down.
CTTAGAATCATCTCACCACTGCTGTTAAATACCATACTCATTCTTCCTAGTGAAAAACAAAAGCCGTGGGTATTTAAAGCTTGATTTTGGGGCGGCATATAACATTAAGGACCACTCATTGATGATTTCACTTGCATAAAGTGCTACGCCCTCGGGGTATTTCTCAGCTACAATCAATGCTAAGCTCCCTGTAAAATCAATAAATGGTGCCTCTGCTCAAACATAATGTTTCAGAGCATAGGCCTCAATATGGAGCCTCTTTCGGTCCGTTATCCGTCTCACAACGGAGAAACATCTCTAGCTCCTTTCGCTCGAGTGTTACCTCTCGCTTTCTGGCTTAGGAGTGCACAATCACCTTTTACACCTTGCCACAGAGACTATCCATTGAACTCTCGCTAAGTATGTTTAGCATTAAATCCCTTCTCTTTGTTTGCCTGATGCAGTTTACGCTATCACCCGAGTATGTCACCCCCGGGCCGCTTTTATCTTTCATCAGATATTGGACAAAAGTATTATTTTTGGGCGAATCTTCTTCCTCCTATCCTTTTGTCCCTTCTTGCTGTCCAGCTTTATATATCATTAGGGCAGTCGAAGTTGCATTCTTTCACTACTTTATATGCCGACGCTGCAGTCAAGACCTCCTTATTTTCGTTGGTTCAACTTTCTTTGGTAAAGAGGCTTTTTAAGGTTTCGTTTGAAACAAAACCTTATTAAAATCGGTTGGATATCTGTCTGCCTGTCTCTCACACCCGATTTATTCGGAAGTTGCTGCACCAATTGTCACGAATACATATAGCAAGTGGCGCCATTTCGTGTTGAGTTTAAGGGGGGCTCCCCATACATGCGAAAGGGGGTACACATTTTTTTTCACAGAATATGGCCATGTAGGGTATCAAATGAAAGTGCTCAATTTGTACTTTTTGTAACTGATATTATTTTTAATACCAAGTGAAATTTAGGGGAGTGTGGGCCCAAAATATAACCCTCAAAACGTGTAACAAGTCTCGTTCTCTGAACCTATCCAACCGAAAAATCTGAAAAAAAGTCAGTGGTGTGAAATACACCACAACGGAATCTAGGCCTCAAAATACATTCCGTTTAGATATATGTACAAATAATGCTAATAATATTATATTTGCATATTCTAAAAATTTACGCTAAAAGTACAAAATTTGGCAGTGATATAAGAGGTAACATAAGGCATAACGTTAGGAAGCTTGAAGGGAATTCCACTACTGGTAGTGAAACTTTTACATTTTACGTGGAATTCGTGCATTCTAAAACGTGTGTTTAGCCATATATGAATTGAAAAATGTACGTAGAAAGTTTCCCACATAAGATAAATGCAAAACCTTTACACCCGAAGCACCAGCTTCCGGTATTCCGAATTGTTTTCTCAGTAGCTTGCTGATATTTCCATTTTTCACTGTCATTACTTCATTTCCGCACTTTCTCGCCCGCCTGGGCATTTTTCTCCTCTAGTGCCCTCGTACACGACAACCTAATGTCCCTTGATAGATGTTACGCCTCTAAGTAAATAAATGTGTAAGCAGTTTCCTTTTACACCGTCGATAATTTTTATTATTTCCTAACAGACAATGTGCTTCTGACACCATATGTGTTACTTTTATGGTCATGCTATTTTACATTCCAAAGTCCAGGCTCTGGGTTGTGCACTTCAACCAAATGATTTTCCATTTCTTTATTGCTTTCTTTATATTTTAAACGTTTACTCATTTGTTGGCTGCTTTCTCTGATAAAGATCTGCTTCAATTTCGAGATCGCCTCAAGCGCGTTTTCTCTTCGCAAAGTAATAATCGTTGACGCAACAATCCAATTGGATCAGAGCCTTAAAGTGTATTAGAGCACTTCATTCAAGACCATAACGGTAGACTACAGGATTACAGTACCCCATGGGAGGCAATGTGGTCACCACTGCGCTCTCTGATTTGACTCAGGCATTGATTCATAGTTGAGTCGACTGGTATCCGACGTCAAATCACGATCCAACTTCCACTGCCTCCAGTGAGATTTGAATCGCGACCTTCCGTACGACAGCCTTGTGGTCTTCGCAAAAGCATCTCCATAATAGTTGTTTAGCCGACTTTATACTTTCCTGTACATCTCAATTAGACTTGAAAACTCCAAGGCGCAGTGCCCCTATCGTTTTCTTTTGTTTTGCCGAACCAAGTTCAGATGTGTTGATGCTAGAACCTCCCTAATATGATGTAATGAGCGTTAACATCGCATACGATAATTTTCCCCATGCCTTTACTCTTGGCATATTGGATAACTCCAACAATGATCTTCGTCCACTTCGTAGGGAATACAAACAGGTCATTAAAGAATCTTCTTATCTCCCTTTTGACTTTGTATTATTAATTTGACGGCTGTGATGCGGCCATCACAAAGGTCGTTAGCTAAGATAGCCTGGTAGTTTGTTGAAATTACCCTGCAGGAGCGGGGTGTAATATTTATACAGGTCAGCACATGGGAAGTTTAAACCTCTGATTTTGTATGATCATTCAGCCTTCCGCACGGTAGTCACACCTTGACATTTAGTTTGAATTTTCACCCTTGGATCCCTAGACAATTTTTCTCACTAAGCTTCCTCTCCACAGAAAGAGAAGAAGAGAAGGCTTAGCCTATGCTGAAAATTACGGTATGAGTGAGGGCTTGAAATCCCAGAGTGGAAATGAAGTTCGAGCTCCGCAAAATGCACTTCGAAAGTTTTTGTGTTGCACTTGCTATTCAAAGCAGAGCAGTAAGTGAGATTAGTAGAAGTGTTGCGGTCCATCATGCCAGTAGAAAGTTTTAGGAGGATGCACATATCGAGCAAGGTAGTTTAAAGTAAGAAGATCAACAGAGTGGAGTCGGGGATGATCAACAGGGGGACCTTATTTTTAATGAAAAGGGACGAGGCATGATTGCGTAGAATTTTTTTTCTTAAGCAAAACAATCCCAGTTATTGGAAGGTGGAGTGCTGAGTTGAATATTGTTGTGGAGAATTGCAGTCAAAGTCAGAGGAGGTTCGCCAAAGGAACCTGAAATGAATTGAATATGGCAGAAGACTGAGAAGGATTATGGGTGTTGCGGATGCGAGACTTTCCTGGCCTTATATATCAATGATTTTACTGAGGATAGAATGGTATGAAGACAGACGAGAGCTTGGCTGAGTGGTAACCTCCAACGATGAATTTCAGTCCTTCGAAATTAGCGTTTAAAAAGTTTAAAGCTAATAAACGAATCGTTTATGTCGGTTGACGAGGCAGAGGGGTTGCGCTGAATTTGATTTGTTGTGACTTGTTCTTCTTTGATTTGATGAAAACCCTCTGTGGACGAAAAGCGTCGAAGAATGGCAGGTTTTGCATGTAGTTAAGCTGGAAACGAAGAGTTGCTTTGATGGTCCAGGAATTTGCAGCAGGATGCCAATTGGGTACATAGAACAAGCGTCCGGAATAAGACAAGGTGTAGTTTGTGGTGCTCCGTAGCATTGTGGTTAACAGAATGACCTCTATTGTTACGTGGTGTTACTATTGTCGAGTCCCCATAACGAAGCATATACGGAGGCTGCAGGAAGCTTGATTTGAAAAGTTAGTAGGATTGACAGCAGCATTTAAACTCTCGTTGGAGTCAAATGAAGCGCGTCAGTTCGTAATTAGAATTTGGGAGTCCCAATCTTTTTTATTAAGTTTTATTATGTTTGCATTATTAATCTAAAGCGAAAGATAGTAGCGGACAGATCACACATTACGAAGAACGATGCTTATCCCCTTGAAAGTCGGTAATTTCGTTGTTTCAGAACAACATGACTCAATTGCTTTCATGTTGAATCTCTCGTTGCAACGGGGAAAATTGAAAAACAAAATGAGATATCAACAAACCTTAGCTTCCTCGTAAAGAAATATATTATGTTATCTTCACGTGCTTTAAGGTTAAAGCTGTTTTCCGATTTCTTGTAGTTCTTCTCCTACTTCAATGAATACTACGTTATACATGTATTCCGGGAGCGGCTTACGGCTTTCCTGAGCACCTTTTTGTTGTTCTGACAGGCAAATTACTTAATTTGATTATTATCCGGCAGTCAACCTATTAGCGACATGCAAAGATTATGTGGAAGCAGCACAGCTTTCTTTATGTCCTTTCTTTACTATGCGTTTTTTACAAACTATTATACATACCTAGGATGTAAACAGTCGTCAGAGCCTCTCAATGAAAAGTCGAATTAAACTATTAATTTCTTCCAACCGTTCTTCCTTCTACCACTTGGAAGTTTGAAGTATGTTTGTAGGGCAACTAACTAGAGAGCTTGCCTCGGCCTGAATAATACATGGTATAATGAAAGGGGATACACATAATAAATATGAGGACCTTTAGAAGAATTCGGTCGCATTCGATTAAAGGATGCTCTTGTAAATCCTTCAGCTGTACTTCTTAGAAGGGTCTTAGATGCAGATATGAAGCTTTATATAATGATATGTAACACAAGAATCATGAATTCCAGTTTGATGATTCATTTTCAAAATCTCTGGGCACATTACAGTATCCTTGGTGATAATGGTACTCTAGCGCTTCAATGTTGGCTCTTATGTCTACATGCGCATTCATAAGTCTGAATGTAGAACTTTTGAGTGGCTATTCAAGTTTCAAGTGTGTGCTACGTAGAATCAAGAGCCACTAGTCCAGAAAATGAGTTAAATACGTTTTTGAGAAACTGTTATAAATAATTAATTTTTAGAAGAGTCCTGGCTGCGTGTATATATAGAGTAGAGAGTTGCGCTCAAGGGCAAGGATTTACTCGGGCGCAAACTGAATTTTATAAATAATAAACCACCTTGCTTGTGTACTGAACTGAAAGGCTACGGAAATTTGTACTTTTTAATACTTTTTTCAATCAACATCGAGTTTCCATGTACTATTTGCGGGATAGACACTTAGGATCAAATTGGGAAAAGTTCGAAAGAGCCCCGGTAAAATTTCAAAAATCGTTATAAACTTGATTGGATAAATTTAATCACAAATAGCTCTATTTGGAAACTATTTCTGCAATATTTGCAGGAATGTAAAAGAGCTTGAAATCCACTCTTGTAGTCGATTTTATTCAGAAAGTGAAACGAGCTGTGTTGGGGCATAAAAACGAAATTATTAATTAAATAAGTTTGGAAGTTTCAAGTTGTAAGTTTCGAAGCGGCAAGAAGAATACGCTAAGGTCATGACGAGCACGTGAAGCGCTAACAAAAAGCATTTGAAAAGTCTTTTGAAGTTGAGAGGATGTGATGGCTGTCTTTGAGGAGAATATTCAATAACGTCTACAAGACAATGTTCATCAATAGAGGATTAAGGAGTGCTCAGAAACGGAATAGAAATTAACTCAGAAAGAGTTGAAGAGAATCTCGAATGGGAAGTTGGAAAATTGAGCACGAACTTTCAACTAAATTCATCCTACAAGTAAGGGTAAGACATTATAAATTATGAGTAAAAAATCCAAACTAAAATATAGTACTTATTAGTGCGGTATAAACTTAATCGAATTTACCCAAATTACGAACTTTGACTTATATGAAAAATTATAATATATAGAAGAAGTTGAATGAAACCCTACAATTAGAATTAGACAAATAGTGGTTGCGCAGTACATCAGTACTGTAATACCCTTTAAATCAGTTCAAATGGTCGGTTCGCTGATGATAATTAGTGCGCTCAGTATCAGTTCCAAACTAGATCCTGAATTGGAGCGGATTAAGCGTTGGTTAAAAAACCGTCCTGAGTGGCTGGAGTCGACCAGGAAGAGCAATCCCAAAGGCCTACAAAACTGTCGAAAGTCAAAGTCTGCCCACAAATATTGATGGTCCACTTAAATGTCCTGTCAGCACACGCCTGCGTTCATCTGTGATCTAGATATTTTTCTTATCCCAGATATTCACGAGGCGCGGTTTTAGGATTCCCAACTTGCCTTAGCATTCTTAAGACATATAAAATGGAGGATGTCCCTGTAATGTTGTGGGCTTCGCGGGTTAAAGAGGAGAAGGCGAAAAGGAAGCACTGAACTGAGAGTTCAGTAGCAAGCAAAGTAGCTATGTACTGAAGAAGGGAGTAAGTTGCTCCCGAAATATATATATATATACATAATAAAATAAAATTGTAGTTTGGAGTAAGTTACTGGTCTATACATTTTAGACTTAACTACAAGGAGAAGACAATATCGAACGCCTCAAGTTTAAAAGTTATCTCAGTGCCGCCCGCCTTGTCGCCCTCTATGGTGGCGGCGTCTTGCAGTAATGGAAACGGAGTATGTAAGTTATGTAAGACAAGTGGCGTGAGGATATTCAGAGAGAGTCGTTTTTGATGGTCATTTGCGAAGATTGGTCTGGACATCAAAGCCAGTGGAAAACTATCAATAGGCCGGCTGAAGCAGCGGTGACTTGATACGCCAGATTGGGATTGGAAAGCTTCACGACTGCATCCAGATCAGGTCTTTAACCGAACAAAATGGCGCAACTAATCAAAACGATCTGATCCCGCGTCTGAACAAAATGAGATGGAACACAGCTTGCGAATATAGCGCATCTTTCATTTCTTCTAACGATAAAATCAAAATGCTTACCCAGGAGGCGATACTGGCTTCAAGCTTATGTTAATTTTACAGCAACGAAACTTCAGCCTCAATTTAGGTTTACTAAATGCCTTTACAAGGAAGATCCTGAGCAGTATTTTGGAGACCAGAAAGCTTCACTACGGTAGAGTTATGAAATCTCGCGTATTACAATGGAGAGCCACTCACCGGCTACTCTGAAAAGTGTCTACGTTATGTAGGAGGGCTTCCACCTTAAAGTGTGCACTATCCCCTGCCGCTTCTGTCTGTTCGTCAACACTTCTACTGGTACTAGGTCTCCGACGACAAAACGGAGAAAAGTGCAGAGGAAAGTTTCGGGTCTTCGAGAAACAATGCTCTCATATAATAGCACAGAAAGAATATTAGCACGGAGCGATCGCATCATCAGCACAGAGAAGTTTCAACTTTATGTTGTTATTGAGGTATCTGTACTTCCTTATCTTAGACAAGACGGTGAAGGCGGATTGAGCACAGTTTATGCGATGGATAACATAGAGCCTTGTGCTTCCATCGGAAGAAACAACGCTAAAAACGCTAAATGGATCAAAGCCTTCGACGCTTTGCAAATAGGAAGAATGCGATAATCCGCCAGATTGAAATCTTTGGCCTTACTGACGTTTATCTTCAGTCCGACTTTTCTTCCCTCTCTTTTCTAATGTAGAATCATTTCACCGATGGCAAGAAAAAATAATTTCGGTGACAAGCTGCAATCTGGGCGTTTTCGACTTTCAATTTCTCTAGTATTTTACATCGGGGCTACAGTTGATACTTTGTGGCATCATATGTCGTTCTGATAATAGCAACTAGTTTCTCCAGAATGCTTCTCTTGTGTAGAACACTCCAAACACACGCCCCGTTGAAAGCTTTCCTGAAACTATAGAGAACAGATGAAGCGGCGATTACTGTGCCCAATGATCCCCAAACTCTTAATGGACGTACGAGAAGAGCCAAAACGCAAATCAACCTGCCGTTTTACCATCAAATTTACCTTCTCCTTTGCAACAAAAGTGAGCATGCAAATATCCCTGCAGTTGTTGTACTGAAAACGGGAGCTTTTATCGGAATCTTTAGCGGTCATCCCCATATGCTGCTCACTAGAAAAAATCTCAAATTCTCAGGATTTAAGAATGGGTGGAGGCACCAACTCTGCAGGGACCGCTAGGGCTGCGAGGAACAATTTTATATAAGATTATTGAGGCCAGTGGTTTGGCCTAACTTGAGCGTACTGATGGTCGACCTGATTTCGCTTCTGTTTGGAGGAGCAGTCCTTATCTGTTCTGTTATGGATGAAATGCTTGCTGTACCTCCTCAGCTGCTTGTCATTGTGAATTAGGACACTAGCGTTAAGTTCTTTCATAATGAGGTATACGGTACTGAAATCACTAATATTTGCGGGCAGCTTCTGCTTCCCTGGCCACGTAATAATAGATACCTTTCTCTCACGGCGCACTATTTTCCACTTCTTAAGATTTGCCCCTGGATCGGAACAGTGTGCCGCCAATGCGGAGGCGGTCCAAATCGTAGAAAACCACGAAATTCTCGTCATTGTCGTTACGGTCCTTCAGACTGTGTTTCAAAATCATACACCCGAGTAAGGTGTTATCAGAGTCGGCTTTGGTGTTCAGATCACCACACACATGATCACTTCAAGAAGACTCCCCTGGACTGCGTTCAATTGCTCACAGAAAGTCTCCTCCTCCTATCGGAGATCCCCATTGACGCATAATACTGTACTATTGAAATGTTCTTGATTCTGGACTTGAATCTCGCCGTCAATATTCTGCTTGATACCGGTTCCCAGGACATGAAATTACTGTATAACCGTGCCACAAGGGCGAGAGGGGTGCTCTCTTAGAAAATCAAGTGATTTTGTTAGAAATGGCGTAACAGACTCCTCCTCATTTTCGATTATATCTTTAGGTCCGATAGCTCTGCTTCCTAGGTAAAAAGGATTTGCCTCAAAGATTCTTACGTCGCCCATTGAAGAGAGCCTTCTCCGAAATTTTCCTAATTCTTTCGTTCCTACAAAGTCGAAAATATCTTTTCGATCCCAAGTTGGATTAGTCTTCTGTGATATGTTTAGAAAAAATTGTCAGAAAAGTTTGGTGTATTTTTTACTCCAGGTATGAGCGGTTTTTCGTGCCTGAAAAGTAAGGTTTAAATAAGCCTAACCTATTTTAGTAAGTTTACTTCTCATCTGCATTCATACTTATATGCATGAATGGAAAGAAGGATACTGAAAATGTCTTTGGCATATTGGTCGATATCAAATTTTAGGTTTTTTTAGATTCAGATAAAAAACCATTTGAACAGATTTTCGCAAACAAGCATAAGCGCCTGTCTAAAGTATATCTCGTTAAGGAATTTGAAAATTTGTACGCACTCATGCATTTAAATTGCGTTAATATAAAACCTTTGAGTGCCCACTCATCTGGTTCACTGAATAGATACACATACGAGTATTTACCTACCTATGCATGTACGTTATTTTGCAGATTGCACTTACAGTTCTTGTATTAACTCCAAAGTTTAGGTAACAAGTTTGGAATACGAAATTAGGCGCCTCAAATATGCTCATAAGTGTAACATGAAACTGTCAGGAATAAATGGAGATTTTTAGTTTAAGTCAAAAGTACATGCATGGTTTCAGCAAAAAAGTTTTAGTTTAGCAATGAGAGAGTGTTAGACCCATAAAAGTATTCATAAGGCCATGAATTCCAAGCGTGAGAGTGACGGAGCAAATAATATGTCAATATTCATACATATATATCTTTTCCAGAAATTTGAAAGTAGTTACATTTTATCATGATTATACTCATTAAATCTGAGCTAAGTGCTGAAAAAGGAAAACATCTTTCTGTGGAAAGGCACTTGCTTACTTTCGCAACTCCCCACCTCCGCAGAAAACATTACTGTAGAGCAGTCTAACGAAATTTATAATAGCCATGTTTTAAAAATAATGGTCGATTTTAAACTATGAAGATTTAAAATAAATTCAAAATAAGTCGCGATGAAAAGTGCGTGCATAAAGGACACGACGAGAAAGGTTAGTAACTTACCAGTTACAAAATTTATAATAAATAAATGAGTCCTTTAAAATTTTGTTAAAATGAATATGCTAGCTCAAAAAACATACGGTATTTATTGCTTAAATATATATACATACATATATTCAGCGTGCGGCAGCATAACTTCCTTTTTTAAAATGCGCGCCACTCAGTTAGTTGATGTCATAGCGGAGCGCTAGTGGTCTCGTTCAAGAGGGGATACTGTAAAGTTTTGTCCCGATACGGTTCAGTCGCCATCATGCGTTGGAATAGTGAGGAGCGTGCCTTTGCCGTTGAGGTTTACTTTGCAAGCGGATGTTCGGTTATTGCAACACAGCGTGCATTTCGGAATCGCTTTAATTTAGCTCCGTTGGCTCCCGTCCCAGACCGCAAATCAATTGTTACATGGGTTACTACATTCAGACAAACTGCAAGTGCGACAAAAAGAAGAACTGAAGTCCCTCGGCCCGTTAGATCACCTGAGAACATTGAAGCAGTGAGAGCGTCAATGTTGCGATCGCCACGGCGTTTTACGCGCAAACACGCATCTGCCCTTGGACTATCCGATCGTTCTGTGAGAAGAATTCTTCGTGATGATCTTCATTTTCATCCCTATAAGATGGCGATAGTGCAGGAACTTTCAGAACGTGACTTCAATTCTCGGATGAACCCGTGTGAGCTTCTTCTTGATATCGTTTCCGAGGGTGCTATTTTTTTTTTTAGCGATGTAGCCCATTTTCATTTGTGTGGGTTGATTAACAAACAAAACATGCGCTACTGGGCTGACACCAACCCTCGACAATTGCATCAAAAGCCTTTGCATTCACCCAAAGTCACAGTGTGGTGTGCAATTTCCTCAGCTGGAATTATTGGTCCCTGGTTTTTTGAGGAAAATGAGGTTACAGTGACAGTAAATTCGGACCGGTATGTAAACATACTACAGAATTTTTTTTCCCTTGGCTAGAAAATTTGGATTTGGGGGACACTTGATTCCAACAAGACGGTGCAACAGCACACACTTCAAGAGCATCGATGGCTGTTTTGAAGGAACACTTTCCAGAGCGCCTTATCTCAATTAGAGGCGATTTGGAATGGCCGGCACGCTCTCCCGATTTGTCCCCTTGTGATTTTTTTCTATGGGGTTTTTTGAAATCCCGTGTTTATGTGAACCATCCAAGAAGCCTACAAAATTTGAAGACCAACATCCAAGGAGAAATTGCCAACATAACACCTGCTATGCTAACAAGAGTCATGACAAACGCCAGAAATCGGTTTACGCAATGTATGGAGAATGGGGGACGTCACCTAACAGATTTGATCTTCAAAACAATGTAAATAAAAACTTTAGACATGTACCTACATTATAAAAAATAAATAAATATTTTCCGATGCATACAATAGTTTTTATTGAGTTTTGAAAAAAGGAAGTTATGCTGCCGCACCCTGTATATCGAGACTATTTGCCCCTTGGTGGAGTATAGTGCGTCAAGCACACCTCCGCCATCGTTCGTGCTTACCTGAAATTCTTGCTTTCCAACTCCCCAAACGATTTCCTCTGACCCCTGAACTCCTTCTCTACTTTTATTAAAAAAAGTGAAGTGACGGCGGCTTTACGGTTTCTTACCAGGACAGAGGCAAATCGTCAGACGCTGCCTCACCTCTGCCCTGGGAGCAGCGTGACCGTAGCGGCTCGCAGATGTTGAATGCTCCTTTATATAATTCGTAAAACACGACATGCCTACGAATTATATTGAGCGCAAATCCGCCTTGCTGACCAAAGCTGGCCATGGCTGAAATATTCGTTTTGAGAATGAAGAGGGGTCCTAAGTCCGCATCAACTTAATGCAGGACCGGACCAATTGAGGAGCAACTTACTCCTTCTTTTCTGGTCCACGGACCCCTCGCTGGGTTTGCACCCAAACTTTTTTTAAAAAAAGTGAAGTGACGGCGGCTTTACGGTTTCTTACCAGGACAGGGGCAAATCGTCAGACGCTGCCTCACCTCTGCCCTGGGAGCAGCGTGACCGTAGCGGCTCGCAGATGTTGAATGCTCCTTTATATAATTCGTAAAACACGACATGCCTACGAATTATATTGAGCGCAAATCCGCCTTGCTGACCAAAGCTGGCCATGGCTGAAATATTCGTTTTGAGAATGAAGAGGGGTCCTAAGTCCGCATCAACTTAATGCAGGACCGGACCAATTGAGGAGCAACTTACTCCTTCTTTTCTGGTCCACGGACCCCTCGCTGGGCTTGCACCCAAACTTTTTTTAAAAAAAGTGAAGTGACGGCGGCTTTACGGTTTCTTACCAGGACAGAGGCAAATCGTCAGACGCTGCCTCACCTCTGCCCTGGGAGCAGCGTGACCGTAGCGGCTCGCAGATGTTGAATGCTCCTTTATATAATTCGTAAAACACGACATGCCTACGAATTATAAAGTTTGGGTGCAAGCCCTGCGAGGGGTCCGTGGACCAGAAAAGAAGGAGTAAGTTGCTCCTCAATTGGTCCGGTCCTGCATTAAGTTGATGCGGACTTAGGACCCCTCTTCATTCTCAAAACGAATCCTTCTCTACTGTTCTTCGCCAAGCCTGCTTGGAGCAACCCACCCGTCGGCCTTTCTTGGAAGAGTGAATTCCACTGTATGGGGTAGATCGCACTAGCACAGAACATTTTCAACTTGATCTTGGTGTTAAGATAACTCCATTTGCAGATTTTAGACAAGGCAGAAAAAGCGAATCTAGCGTCGATAATGCGGCCGGCATCATTCAATTCTGTGGGGACTTCGGCACAAACCAGGCTTCCCAGATATATAAATTGATCGTCGCCTTCGATGCTCTGCCCATTAATACAGAAAGGGAGAATACAATGACCTTCCAGACTGAGAACCTTGGTTTTGTTGGTGTTTATCTTCAATCCAATTGTACTTGCATCTCTGACCAAATCTGGAGCGATTTGGTCAAGGTCCATGACCCAGTCAGCGAACAAACATCTGTCATCAGTGTAATCGAGGTGTCATTGTCTATTGAATTTCTCTGGGTCCTCTGGATAAGGCAGTAGCTAGATGTTATGATGCCCCTTCGGAACGTGGGTAATGAGTTGCGTAGAACCTGAGAAAAGAGCATTTTTAATAGCGAATGGAACTAGAGGCAGATGAACTGCGTGGCTCATTGGCAACTTACGTGCGTGGCTGAATCTTAAGCATGTTTACCCAGTTCTTAAGTGGGCATGGAAGTTTTCAGTTTAACTGCACAAGATTGGAAAGGCACGATCTCGGGATTGTGTGTTTTGCAATGGAGTTGTGGACGACGTCCATCACACTTTTTTTCTTGTGGATGGTGAGATGGGGATGGGGAGAAGGCTGACTGGTGGAACCGTGTTGTCCATTACTTCCGGCACCTTCTCGTTGCAAAGAAGATAAAGCTCCCCCGATGGAGCCGGATGGCAGTGGGTTCCATGAACTGACAGTTTCCTTCCTCCCCTGCCCACCCCTCCCGTTGGTGAAAGGAATTCCCTGATTTGAAGTCTCCGGAAGCCTTGAGAATTCGGGACTATCTCGAGGTAAAAAAGTATTAATTATCCCTGCGTTGAGAAATCCTCTACAATATTTTAAATTCTACTAATTGCAATCGTCCTCATGCAATTGCAATTCAAATAATCTGTATACTATTTAGCAGATGATGTCCTCTCTACAGATCAATGTTTTATCAGTAATTTTTTCATTTCCCTGCTACAATAATTTCCATATGACGCCTTTATAAACAAGTAAACTTCTCAGTATGGAACGAACTGGTGATAGGCCTTTCTATCAAAATTACAATCAAAGTTGGAAAACCAGCTTTATTCTTATGTATCATACGCGAAGTATATTTTTGATCGTGTTGGTTTTAGCCATCGGCTTTGGGGTCGCTGTTTTGTTTATGCCAATCATTCGTTTAAAAAAGCAAAGAATATTAATCAAAGCAAAGATTTTTCAATAATAACAAGAAAAAACTGTGCCAATGCCTTGAAATGAAGCGCGTCCCAACGAAGCTGTTATTTCTTCCATATTGAATTGGAAGATCAAACGGCCCCCAATGTAGGCCGGAATGCTTATGCATTCCAGCACCCAATATGACATAGCAATTCAAATTTCGCAAACCGTTTGTAAATCAAATTAAATTCGGAACTTAGATACGAAATTAAAAAGCAAAAACTAGACCTTATTTGAATAATAAATAATGCATGCATGGTGGATATTTTTGCGGAACGACGCCTCTCATTACCAGTTCCTATGAGATATATGCACTCATGTGATTTATTGTACTAGCTCGGTCATTTGTAATACAATTACTCCTTAACTACATTCATAATGGAATGCATACAATGGCATGGCCAGGAAGTAATTAGAGACTTTCAATTAAAGCATTCCACATATCGATCTGCACATATTATACACACGCACTATGTACAAAAGCATCATTATGTCCTGATTTGAGAACCAAATGTTCATACATACAAAATGGAAACGCTTTCACGAGGAATTAACTCAGTGGCGCAATTATAAACCATTTGAGATGTAATTGTTCGATAACTGTCGAGCAAATTTTTTTAATTGGATTTATATTGTAAATCGTACACTTGTACATATCGAAGTAAAAATGCGGACGTAGTTGTGATAAGGATGCAGTGGAATTATGGAATAATGGAATGGAAACTTTGCAGTTTAGTTATACTGGGGTATAATAAGTAAATTGGCACTATTGCTTTTGTAAAGAAAGGAATTACAAAGAGCAACTTATTGAACTACACTTTACCACACTTTACATAACTTGTTAGTGCAACAATATCAGGAAGAGAAGAGTTTTTATCGTTATGGAAGAAACTTTGAAATTCTTTGAGAAAGCTCTTTTCTTAACCAGCTAGTATTCTTCAACGTTAATAAGGGATATGCTTTGTTTGATTTACGAACCACACAAAGCAACTTTGAAAGAAAATGCTTTGCGTTCAGAAATGGTTGTTGATATTGAAGCATATGTAATGGAAATGGTATAATTTTCAATTTCAAAGTGACTTTTTTCCAATCCCTACCAGCTAAGCTTTATTGCTATTAGTCCCTTGTTGCTACGGTTGTAGCGAGCATTCCTTTGGATACCACTTCGCGATCTGCTCTCACTGTTTCGCCTGTTCGATGAATGCCAACATAGATTTTCTTGACTATCCAAACGGAAGTACAGTAGATGCTACTCATGAAAACTGTTAAACGAGTCGTATCCTAGTTTCATCCTATCGCTTGTAAGTCAATGCAAATGACAGCGATGCAGGTCCTACCAAACGTATGTAATAAATGATACAAATCTTTGACAAATGAAATTAACACTTTTAGAAATGAAAACAACTATGTTTCAAAAGAAATTAACCATTTTTCAAGGCAAGTCAACGATCTGTCAATGGACGCCATATTGCCACCATCGAGTATTCTTTTATAATCAAACCTGACGACGCCAGTGTAAATTGAAACCATACTCGAAAATGAATATCATCTTCTCTTGCGGTAGCTTACATTTTTTCGACAACTCGTTGGCATACTGTTTGCTGAGCTCAATAGTACGCGGATAGTTAAGCCTATCTAACTCAGAATAATGCCAAGTTTATCCAATCCATCATTCACCCTCTTAGAGAAAGTTGGCGAACAATTAGGATATGATACGGGGAAATTTAGTATACATTTTATTGTCAACGCCCAGCTACTGTCTTTTTCATATGAGCGAATATTCTAACATATTAAGTCCAATATATATTGTGAGAGTACTCCCACTACTTGGGGAAACGCATTTGTAGGGTAGGCTGGATGTCAGACATCATTCGACGCAGTTGTAAATCCTGCTTGAGCTGAAAACTGATCACATTACCACCTATAATTCATCATCATTATCCACGGTGCAACAGCCGGTATCTGGTCTGGGGCTGCCTTAGTAAGGAGCTCCAGACACCCCGGTTTTGTGTCGAGGTCCACCAATTCAATATCCCTACAAGCTGTCTGGCGTCCTGACCTACGCCATCGCTCCGTCTTAGGCAGGGTCTGCCTCGTCTTCTTTTTCTACCATAGATATTGTCCTTATAGACTTCCCGGGCTGAATCATCCTCATCCATACGGATCAAGTGATATTATTGACAACCTGATGGTCATGTTATCGTTCATAGATTTCATCGTTCTGTAGGCTACGAAATCGTCCATCCTCATGTAGAGGACCAAAAATTCTTCGGAGGATTCTTTTCTCGAACGCGTGCAAGAGTTCGCAATTTTTGTTCCTAAGAACCCAGGAATAGATAAGGACCATAAGGATAAGGATCATTGTCTTATACAGTAAGAGCTTTGACCATATGGTGAAACGTTTCGAGCGAAACAGTTTTTCTAAGCTGAAATAGGCTCTCTTGTAAGCTGAAATAGACTGAAATTTTCAACTATATTGTTTTTGTTTGAACAGTGCGATTCGACGTTGACCATTCTTTGGTTTTTGGCGCTGAAGTTGCCAGGTTAAAGAGGGTGCATGATAGGGCATCCCCTTAGACCGTTGTTGGTGTTGAATGGCCTCGCACATTGATCAGGGTCAGCTACCATAACAGTTTCAAAAATTTTCTAGAAAAAACTTAAAGTTCTAGTTTCAAAGTGAACTCTTGGTTTATCAGTTGTTATTCTATTTTCCTTTAGAAATTCTTGAATGACCTCAAATTACGCTACCACTTTAGATCGATACCTTGAATTTATATTAATGGACAGCTGAAGCTTTTTGCGCCTTTCAATTTACAGTTATATGAGGAATAACCCCGCTTGCTTAGCAATTTACCTAACTCTTAAAGCAATGCTTTAGATTCGAATCTAACTATGAACGTTATGCTAAAAACTTTGGTACACGTAGATCTAGATCAGATTACCCGAAGCAGGTTTAGTTATTATAAAACCTTAAGCAGTATTACACAGTACGCACTCTAGCAACATCAACTTTATTTTCATTTGAAACAGTTCTTTTTCGGATCTTATCCCTTTCGTCTTTTTGCCTAGCCTTCCAGTGCCATCTGAATCCTGGAATAAGGGCTTCAGTCAGTCTAAACAAACTGTCTTTTGCTTGCCATCAACGTCCAAACTGAACACGTGCTCCCCACGCTCGTGGACGTTATAGGGATCCTCGTACGCTGATTGCAGCAGCCTTCGAGTGCCATCACTCCTACCCAGAACATGGGTGCAAAGTTCAAGCGCGTGACAAGATGTTGAAGGCGGCTTCAAGCTGAGAACGGCCTCGCGTTACAGGCACAACATCCGGTCTCCCCAAACAAGTCTCTCTTGTCGAGGACCAGATCGTCGGACAATCGTAAATCCTCTAACGAAGGGTAAGACCTCCGGCCAAATCTGCTCGTCGCGCTCCATAATGGCTGCCTTCAGGATCCAATTCCAACGTTGTAGGATCCCATTGGACTGCGGATGGAATGTGGCATTTGAATCCAAGGAGCTTTCTGACCTCTAAGAATGAATTCGAATTGAATTCCGTGTTCCGCGATGATTACGGCGGGAACATCAAAGCGCGGAATCCACTGTCCACAGAGGACCTCTGCTGTACTGTCCGAAGAACTGCGTTGTGCTTCTGGGCCACAGCGATTGTGGAGGGGATGTTGATCTCAGAGGTCTGAGAGAAAGCATCAGCGACTAAGTTGTCTTTACCGAACACATGTTGAATATCCGATGTAAAATGGCTGACTTTATCGGGGTTCTGCCTTAAGGCAAAAGTTAGAGGCTTACGGTTCGTGAACATGAACGGGAAAACGAAAGTTCTTTATGCTATGCTATGCATATCATCTAGTAATTCACGATTACAGGCGCTGTAATTCCGTTAAGCGGGATTTAGCTGCTTTTAAAAGATATCCAACGGTTGCCAGCTTTGGTTCTCTAACTGGTTAAAAGCAGCATCTACTGCAATGTCTGAAGCATCATATGAAGCATATCATGATTAGATTGATAATGCACTTTAAAGAACAAGATATAATTTCTCATATCAAAATCATACTTGGAAATTTCAACAGTCAAGTAGGGACGGAGCCCATATTCAGGCGATACGTCGACTCCCATAGCTTACATAGAGATACCAATGATAACGAACTGCAGATTATTCAATTAGCAATGTCACACGAAATAATTGTTGGAAGTTCCTGGTTTGCGCGAAAAGCGATCCACAAACATACGTTGGCCTCTCCAGACGGGACCACTTTCAACCGAATCGATCACGTGCTGATTGAACGTCTTCACCTCAGAACATACAGAGGGGTCAATATAGACTCGGATCACTATCTCGTTGGGATAGTGCTCCGGGCTCCAATTATAACACCACCTACAATCCCCTCTGACAATCAGGTGAGAGTGAATTCTGAAGTCATTCACAACACTGTCCTCTGTAACACCTTTAAGGGGGAAATGAATGCCGCAATAACCGCAGCTAACAGTATCCTGGAGATGAAGCGTCAACAAATGATCTTCACAATCCCCTACAGAGCATTATCATTCTTCTTCTTTTTCTTCAGCCTTTGTCCCGTTCACAAGCGGGGTCGGCTCGTCGTGATCGGCTTCGCCATTTGGCTCTATCGAATGCCTGATCTGGGAGCAATCTCGAGGCTTTCAAATCCCCATCCAGCGTATCAAGCCACCGTTGCTTAGGTCTGCTTTTTGGTCGTTTACCATCGACTTCGATGTTCAGACCAATCTTTGCAAGTGAATTCTCGTTTGCACGAATTTGACGAATTGGATCGGTCGTAAAAAATTCAGTTTTGTTTAAATTCAATCTGAGACCGTGTTGCATGAGGCGATCATTCCATTTTTGAACAAGTTGCTCGAGATCATTTTTGCTATCAGATGTCCATAACAAGGACAAAGAGGAGTGGGGAGAGAGCACTTCCTTGATGAACTCCAACAGAGACACGAAGCGGTTTTGATACACCCGCCATACTTCGAACTTTACTTTTCGGATCGTGGTAGAGCAATTGAACCCAGCGCACGAGTTCTTCTGGCACGAAGTGTTGTCGTAAAGCATACCAGATGAGTTCGTGTGGTACACGGTCAAACGCTTTCTCTAGATCCAGAAAGGCAATGTAAAGAGGGTGATGCTTCTCACGGTGTTTCTCCATGAGTAACCGCGCAGCGTGTATTGCGTCAGTGGTTCCGCAGTTCTTGACAAATCCGGCTTGATTCACGGTTATTTCAACGATTTCGCGAATACGGTTGTCAAGAATGCGTTCAAAAATCTTCATGGTATGGGAAAGTAACCGGATCGGACGGTAATTTGAACATTCTGCTGGGCTACCTTTCTTTTTCCATATTGGAACAGTGGTACTTTCTTGCCAGTCAGATGGTGTTCTTCCTTCCTGAATAACCCGGTTAAAGAATTCACTGAGCCACAGTGTTGGGTCCCAGCTCTTTGCTTTCCAGAGCTTAGATGCGATATCGTCAGGTCCTGTTGCTTTCCCCGATTTTCTTTTCATTATTACCTCCTCGGCTTCAGTTGCGCTGACTGGTGAAACTGCTCCAAATGTCGGCAATGATTGTGGAAGTGGAGGATGAGCAAATTCTTCAGTTGAAATCTGCTCGAAGTATTCTCGCCATCTATCCGTTGCGGCTCGACGGTTGGTAAGCAAAGTACCGTTCTTGTCATTAACACAACAGAAGTGTTCGATATCCTGGGTGCATTCATCACGGCTTTTAGCAAGTCGATACAGATCTCTCTCGCCATCCCGAGTGCCAGTTTATCGTAAAGATTTTTGAAATGGTTCGCTCGGGTGGCAGCGACCGCTTTCTTTGCTTCCCGGTTGGCATTCTTATAAATTTGCCAATTAGCAGGCGTTTTATCGTCGAGAAATTTGTGGTAGAGGCGTTTCTTTTCATGGACCTTCATTTCAACATCATCATTCCAAAGCCAAGTATCTCGGTTGATGTATCGCTTACCCGGCTTGGTGACCCCGAGGGTTGCAGAGGTCGCTTTGTGGATCGTGTCTTTCATTTGGTTCCATGATTCTTCCACATTCGTAATGGTTGGCAATTGTATGAGTGAGACCGTTTCTTCTTTCTTCTCACCAAATCGCCACCATTTAATGCGCGGCGGGCAAGTGCGTTCCTCACGCCGTTTTATCGGTGGCTTAATTCGCAGGGCAGCAATCAACCGCCGATGTTGAGGTGCGATGGTCTCATAGGGAACGACTTTGCAATCAGTGACAATGGTAAAATGTTGGCGTCTTATGAGAATATAGTCGATTTGTGTTTTATTGTTCCCACTATAAAATGTGGGAAGATGAGACAATCGTTTGATGAACCATGTATTCATAAGTACAAGGTCATGGGTGTCCGCAAAATCGATTATACGCTCGCCACCTTCATTGCGCGCTCCAAACCCCTTTCCCCCATGGCACCTGTTACCGTCTGCCTTTTCACCCACATCCACACGATTAAGGTCGCCGGCAATGATTATGTAATCGTCAGCAGGCACGTGACAAGTCTTTTCATCGAGAAGTTGCCAGAAGGCATCTTTCTCGGCATCAGGTCGGCCTGTCTGTGGTGCATACGCGGTGAAGAAGTGAATAGTGCGAGCAGCTGATATAATGGTGAGCTTCATCAGCCGATCATCAAATCGTTCGACTTCTTTAATGGCATCACGGAAACCCTCCGAGATGGCAATGCCAACACCATATTGAGCGTGTGGGTTACCAAAATAGAGAAGTTTGTAGCCATTTTTACCGCGTTCGCGTTCAATGTCGCAGCTTTTGGAACCAGACCATCGGGTTTCTTGCAGAGCGCAGATGTCAATGAACCTTTTCCGAAGGGCTCTTGCGAGTTCCTCGGTCTTTCCAGTTAGGGTACCAACATTTAGCGTGCAGACACGTATTTGTTTTGTTCGTTGTGTGCGGACTAACTTGCTTACGTCCTGACGCCGTCCATGCGTCAAGAACCCTTGCCCATTTCTCGACAGGACCGGGCCCGTCCTGCCGCGTCGACTGAGGTGGACGCCCTAGCATTTCTCCGAGGCCTGTGACTTAATCCGATCATCATGTTTGTAACGACATTCTATGCATTTTCTTGGTCGACCTGTCCCGGGGCCAGTCACCAAGAGAGATCAGGTAGGATTTAGCATAGTAGAATAACTCCAACTATACTCTATTTATCTCTTTCCCTGATCTCAGCATTTTATTTTTGTTTTACTGAGGATAGTACAGAGTACGTTGCCTCAAACCCTCCTCCTTTACCTGGGCTTGGGACCAGCATACTATGTTAATAGCATGGCGGAGTTCTACAGAGCATTATCATTGATCGAAACATACTTGACCCCAGCCGCAGGAAAAATCCGAATGGCGGAAGTATGTCGCCTACCGAACGCGGGCACGTGCAGAGGCCTATCACAAACTCCGTCCAAGGGAAAAAAGAAGCTTGGGTGAACCAACAGGTCTGTGAACCCGAAAAGTACAGGGAGCAATCACACCAGGTGCGGAAGTTTTTCCAACAACTCAGCAGAATGAAACGTTATACACCTCGATGCTCATCTTGCCAAGACAAAGAGGGAAATATGACTTCCAACAGAATGGGCATATTGTAGCGATGGGTTGAGTATTTTGATGAATTGCTCAACAACCAAAACATCAGCGAGTTGGAGGTCCCGCTAAATGAAGGCGACGGACATCCACTGGTTTAAAAACCATAAGACGCCAGGAGCCGATGGAATTACAGGCGAATCGGTTAAATATGTAGGCGACCAACTATACCAAGCGGTACATCAACTGATACGCAAGGTGTGGGGCAGCGAATCAATGCCTGACGATTGACAAGGAGGCATTATATGCCCCATACATAAAAAGGTGGGATATTACGCAGTGTGCAATTATAGAGGTATCACGTTGCTGAGTACCATCTATAAAATATTCCCCGCTATTTTGCTAGGTCGGTATCAAAGAGGCTTCACTCAAGGCGAATTAGCAACAGATCAGATTTTCTTTGATCTGAACGAACAATATCGAATCGCACTGGTCTAAGTAAAACAATGAAGATAGGAGACTACAACTTTGAGACCGTTGAAAATTTCTCCTATCTAGGGTCGAAAATCACAACCGATAACAGCTACGACGATGAAATCCGTGCACGGTTGTTGGCTGCCAACAGAGCCTATTTCAGCTTACAAAAACTTGTTCGCTCGAAAAGTCTAACCGTAGGGTCATAGCTCTTAGTATACAAGACTATGATCTTGCCAGTCCTTATGGATTCCTCCGAGACCTGGGTTCTTAGCAAAAAAAATTGCGAACTATTGGCCGCGTTCTAAAGAAGAATCCTCCGAAGAATTTTCGGTCCCCTACATGATGACGGACGATTCCGTAGGCTACATAACGACAAAATCTATGAGCGATACCACGACCGTCTGGTTGTGGATAAAATCCGGTTCAATAAGTTGCAGTGGGCGGGTCACCTATTCTGTATGAATGAGGATGATCCAGCCGGGAAATTTATAAGGGCAGAACATGCCAGAGGTGGAGCGATAGCGTAGATCAGGATGCCAGACAGCTGCTAGAGATATCGAATTGAATCCTTTCATCCCTGAAACGCAGAGCCGCCAATTTCTACCTTATTTCATTACATTTCATGAGGTCCCCCCCCATATTTCCCACGAAGTCAATTCATTTAACATTTCATTAATTTAATTTAGTTTAATTTAAAATCAGCCTCCATTTACCAATCGAGTCCGCATATGCCACGAGTTTTGCAATCTTTCTAACTAATCTAACTTTAATAGTGATATATATATAAAAACATCAATTACATAAAGTTGCTACATATAATTTGCTAAGTTGCTAGGCATAATTGCTGATATTTACTATATGCACAAAAGCATTCGGCCTTTTGGTTTCGCTTTGCAGGCCATCCCTTTTGGACCTTCTCATTTGTTATATATTTTATTGTCAATATGAACCCGTGCACGACGCTTCTGTGAATAGAATCCAATGTGAGATTGCATGTGTAGCATCACATCTACGAATGTATATACATATATAGAGGCTATTTCGTGACAAAGCAGGATTACTTACCGTGAGTTGGGGGGGCACTCAAGGATAATCTCATAAATCAATGGTAAATATATCCCAGTTGCCCTCCTTCTCCTGAATCGGAGTAAAAACATGAAAAGAAGTAACAGTCAAGACTTAAGTGTTGGGGCTATTACCGGATCTGTACATCTTTTCCATGCTGAAATATATTTGAAATATAAATATATTTATGTACTTTTAATATTCTTCTATTCCGCATGAGATATGGGTGTCTCATGCCTTACAATTTCATAAAGGCCTTCCTACAGCCCTACGAATTCTGGCACGCTAGACAAGTAGGTCGTATAAAAATTCAGCGGAATGTTTCCGCCGGAAAATAACTTTCTGGTTCAATTATAAGACGGTAACATATTGATTGGAATCAAGTAGAGCGTAACATTTCATTCGTAACCCAGGGACGAAAAGCATTTGAATAATTTCCCTCTATTTTCCTCAATTTACATACATATGACAGTGTAAGTGTCACCCTTATGCCACCATTCGAGATCTGAACAGGAATTTTCGGAATTTTGCTGCGCCATCGATTCTACCATACGTGATGAAAATTTATATTTAGGAAATCGTTAGAATTGTTTGTTCCCTACTTTCCTATTTCTCTCTGATTTCCACAAGGAAGGCATGTGGAGCAAATTCCACCTTGTAAGTGAGATACAGATACAGACCTATAGTCGTGCTGTCGTCATCAGCCCTGCAGTACAAAATGCTGTTTAGTATACATGAAAATATTTCGGGATTCATCCTCTATGCTGCTTTTGGCACCTTGCTCTACTGTTTTGACGCCATGTAATGGCCCCATTTTGTTGTCTCGTTGCTTATACGTTCTGCGTACCACAAAATTCAATATACAGTGCTCCTGACACGCACCGATAAATTGCAAATATACTCACATCCATAGATTGTACATCTGCTCCACTGCAGTACCAATGGACCAACGGACGCTAGTGTGAACCTAAATGAATTCAGTGGAACAGAAGTCGAACAAGACAATTTCATCAGTGACCGAGTCGGATTTTTGGCTTCGGGTTCAACCATGCCATAATGAAATTTATTCTTTCCGACTTAATAACAAATTAAATTGAAATTTACAAGTACTGGGCAATCAGTCCAGGTGACCGACTTAATGTAATTTTTTTTTGAATATTTGCCAAATACGAAATATGTACTTGCTGAAGTCAAGGAAATAGGAATAAATAGTTCCGAGGAAATCTGTTCAAAACTGTTCACTTCATCTTGCTGGCCTAGCGAGTGGTAGATAGAGAAGGAGCTTTAAAAAAGTTAGATTGATTTTACAGTTGTGGGTGGATGAAGTTTAGACACTTTATCCACAAGTACTCAACATTGCACTTCTACCTAATAAAAGTGAAACAAGTCGGGAAACCGAAAGCTGGACGCTTCAGGTAAGAAAGGTTTTGTTTATTTCTTTTATTAAAACATTTGAGCGGATATTTGTCCCATTAAAACCTAGTAAGTAATTTTTTTTGGGAGTATGATAGTTGAATGCGTTTACGCGCAGAGTGTTGGACTTCCGCAACAGCACGCTGTCGGACTACCAACCTCCTTGTCACCAGAGAACTAACTTGGAACTGTTTGAAACATTACTTCGGGCCAACCCTCTCGGCTTTGGGAGCCTTCAAGTCAAGGAATCCCTTTCACGAACGGGACGGGAGGGGAGGAAGGGAGTTGTTAGTTCAGGGAACTGCTTACCATCTGATCCCTCCACCGGTCGAGTTCAATCTTCTTCGCACATAATGCGCAACACGATTCCAGCTGCCAGCGTTCTTCAGCATCTCTCTGAAAATGTTATCTGCAGAGAGCTCCCCTGTGTCTGTATAAAGCTGCTGACGAAAGCCGTCCCACCTCTCACAAGAGAAAAAGTTGTGTTCAGCGTCGTCCACCACTCCATTGCAGAACACACAGGAGGTCGCGGCTTCTTAATTTAGTGCAGGTTAGACTGAAAACCCCCATGCCCGCTTAGAAGTTGGGTAAGGAAGTAATCAATCTCACCGTGCATTCGGTTCAGTTACAGGTCTAAATTGTCGATGAACCACGTAGGCCATCTGCCTCTTGGCTCATTTTGTCACGAGAGTTGCCACTCGGTAAAGGAACGTTGACGTTGTTCACGGGCAGCCACCTCCCTTGGCAGGTAGCCTTACGCTCCTTGGCAAGGAGGCCAACGGGGGTCACTCCCGCGATCACCATCACCGCTGGTTCTGAGACGGCGCCATAAGCAGACACCACTCGCATAGCTCCCCGTCTCTGCACTTGAGCAGAATGCTTACGATGCACCTCCTTGTCAAGGGCTTCAGCCCATACCTCCGCGCCAGAATCGACTGGGTTGCTCCCATAAGCAGACGTCTCCTAGTGGATATAGAGCCCCCAACATTCGCCATTAGCCGACTCAAGGCCCTGACTCCAGCTGCAGTCCTATCCGGTACTGCTTTGATTTGCTCGAAGAAACTTATCTTCGAGTGGAGCATTAAACTAAGGTATTTACTCGCTGGTTTTGACTCTATAGCCAGCACGCCGATCGATATGGGACGCACTGTTGGGATTCTTGTTCTGGTCAAGATGTCTACTTCGGTTTTTTCCAGCGCAAGGCTGAAACCGTGAGCACTCATCCATCCACTTACTCGTCGTATCAACATGTCTGCTTTGCGCCTGTTCAACAGTGCGTTCGGCAATAAGTGCCGCAACGTCGTCTACATAACCGACCAGGCGCCACTCTTTGGGCACATCGAGTCTCAGCAGACTATCATAGGAAGCGTTTCAGTTGTTCGGCCCTAGGATGAATCCCTGTGCTACTCTCGACGTGATTTCCATCCTCCTTTGGCCCTCTAGCGTCTCATAGGGCAGGGTCGCAGATGTAGCAGCGCGTTGTTGATAATGTGTCGGTGACAGCTATACATACTCTACCATTAATCATGGTAAATAACATGATGTGTTTAATTTTCGCTGTCCCATGTAAAGTTGCGCTTGTGTGTTTGTCAACTTTTTAATTTGACTTTCAATATATGAGATTTCTTCCTCAACAATTCCTTTTGATTCAGAAATAACTCGTTTTCGTACTGGCCTACAGAAGATGGGGTGGGATTCTGCCACTTAATTTTTCCGGTGTTGTTAGCTACTAATCGTAAAGGAGCTAAGGAAGTTTGAAATATGTTCGCATTACTATCGCTGATATTCTCAAATTTTTGTTTATACTGAAATTTTTGATACCGGTCACCCCCGTTTTAAAATTAATTTCAAACTTTCTCGTTCCTCACTCACTTAAGAATTTCTTTATTAGCATTCTTAATTTTTCCCCACTGTCCTCTTTTAAAGTATTCTTCCACGGAAATAGACATTGCCTTTTCTGGGCAGTATTTTCTCACATTCACTGCTTCTCGGTTTTAAATTATCGAGTAATATTCTCGATTTTACCTTGCAACAACATTTTCGTCGAGCTCTTTTCCTTTAGATTCCTCCATAAGGTTATATAATTCTTATTTTGTAAAACATAAATTTCTAGTTGTTATCAGCAATATCTGCAGGCATAAGTGACAAAAAGATTGTATTATAAAAATAACAGAAATGATCAGTGATCTCCCCAAGAAAGCGAGAGACTGAAGTAAAATGGGCATTTAACTCTTTCCATAGATATATCCGCAGATCCATCCGCAGGTCCGGACAATCATTCGATAGCTCGGATACCGGCAGATCATATGGTTTCCAGATTTGTCTTTCAAAAGGCATAGTCTGTAATTACCAAAAGGAAAGATGGTCGATAAATGGCCATGAGTCTTTTCAGATTACAAACTTAATAATCTTCATCGAGGTCGAGTCATGGAAGACGGATCGGGCGCAGGGGTGTTTTCGGGTTAACCGATTATGAAACTGGTTCGAACCCCCAAAAAATGACTACGATATTCCAGGCGGAGATGTATAGCATTTCATTGGCAGCAGAAAAATATTTACGACAAAAATGGAGGGGTTGCACCATTCGAATCTCTTCCGACAATAGGCCGGCATTACTAGCACTAAACAGCAACGACATATCAAGCCAGTTGTTTTGGAGTTGTTATCAAGTCCTTTTGAAACTTGGCCAACTGAACGAAACATTCTTGATGTGGGCGACTCAAATATCGCTAGTAATGAGGAAGCTGATAGAGTGGCTCTTGAAAGTACTGGATCCACAATGGTATGGTCAGAACCAGCTTTTCACATTCGACAATACACGGTCAAGTATACTCTGAAGGATTCAGCCGAATGGAGAAGTTTCATGTTTGGTGTGCCGGTGTGTCGCTGTGCTTAGATGGTTTTCTTATGTGTGTTTCCCGATCCCATGTGACAAATTATAAACAGTTGTGCCATATACCCGCAACCACGGTACTAACACTAGACGTTATGCGTAGAATTCTTCTCCCGCAGTTACCGTCGCGGTCGAAGCTGCGCAATTATTTTTCACCACCATAACATTTCGAAGAATGCGCTGGTAGTTGAATCGCTTGGATACAGTCTTCTTGATGAGGAGGCATTAATTTAGTCCCCTTTGATCTTCATGGTTGCTAAATTGTGCTTGAAAGGTTGGCCTGGCAATTGATTATAACCTATGCTACAGGTGACACAAAGCTTAGAAGACATCAAAATGCATTCTGGCGCTGATGGCCGTGTATTGCCTGTAATAGATATGTTCAGCCGTGGTATGCGGATGGAATTTGATGTAGATAGGTGTCTAATCCAAACCAGGTCAATAGCTCATGATGACCAGCCACATGCCGAACATAGCACATAGCCATATGCCATAAAATTTTGCAGCGACCGATGCTCGAGTTTGTGTTTTTCAAGATGTCTTCCTATGGTATTTGAAACTGATGCTGAAATCGCATCTCACAGGGAACAATATCAGCACCAAATACGGACTACTATGTTCAGAAAAACGAATGCAATATCAAACTAGGCGCTTCACGTAGGGATATACTTGGCTTGCACGCCTGCTTTAAAAAAAGAACAGATTAGTTTGTTGCATAATGAGACACTTAACTTAATGACGACGCTTAACTGAGGTGAATTTAAACCGGTGGCAGATCAATGAGTAAAAATCGAGGGCAATGCACGGTAAGACGGGCGTGTTGTCTTTGCTAAAACAGTGGCATTCATATATGCTATTCAAGATTTTAGAGAAGTTACTATGAAAGGGCAGGAGCAGAACACCTACACGTGATTCGTCGTTAGAACCAGTGGACAGTCGCTAGTCCGGTACACGGGTAGTCATGATGCTGTATGTAAGGCAATTTATCAAAACCTGACAAGCATGATCTGAAGACGGAAACATACCCGATTCAGCGATATGAACAACAAGCAATGCTCATTACATACATTATTATACCTGCCAAATTGCATATGATTTTTTTTTAAGCAAGACGTTAGTGCAAGATTTACAAGTGACTTAGTCCTAATTGACCGAAGTCAACTAAGACGACAGAGCTATTCCAAGAACTTAAAGAAATGCGGCTCTACTGAAGTGTAAAGTCAAAACGCGTTTGCACTAGTTTGGGGCAATAGGCTCCGGAATGTGACGGGGGAGGTATTTTTGAATATTTCAATGCAGTTGGATTATTTGTACACGGAACTTCACAATCAATTTCACCATTTCTTTAAGTTTTTTGATTGTTGAGTTACTTGATTTCGGCCAAATCGGATAGCCTTTTGACCATAACATAACCCTGGTAAGCCATCACAAATGGCGCCCGACGTGGGGCCCAACTGCCAACGTGCAACTTCGCTTTAGTGTGTCGGATACAAGTAGTTTCTTTGACTTTGTAGTTCAGTTTCAGGTTGTCTAGGAAGTCCAGACTCCCCGGTTTTGCGCCGAGGTCCACCAGTTCGCTATACCTAAAAGCTGTCTAGCCTCCTGACCTACCCCATCGTTCCATCTCAGGCACGGTCTGCCTCGTCTTCTTTTTCTAATATAGATATTGACCTAATACCCCATCGCAACCTGATGGGCCAGATTTTATCCACAACCAGACGGTCGTGGTATCGCTCATAGATTTCGTCGTTATGTAGGCTACGGAATCGTCCATCATCATGTAGAGGGCCAAAAATTCATCGGTGGATTCTTCTCTCGAATGCAACTAAGAGTTTGCAGAACCCAGGTCCCCGAGGAATACATAAGAACTGGCAAGATCATAGTCTTGTACCAAATGAGCTTTGACCCTATGGCAAAACAGTTTTTGTAAGCTGTAATAGGCTCTGTTGACAGCCAACAAACGTGCACGGATTTCATCGTCATAGCTGCTATCGGTTGTGATTTTCGACCCTAGATAGGAGAAATATTAAACATTCTCAAGGTTGCAGCCTCCTACCTTTATTGTTTTCGTTTGACCAGTACTATTCGATGTTGTTCGTTCTCTGGTTTTGGCACTGGCGTTGCCACTATGTACTTCATCTTGCCTTCATTAATGTGCAGCCCGAGATCTCGCGCCGTCAGCTCGATCGGGATGAAGTAGACATGTTGTTCTTTACATAATGTCAATATCGTCAGCATAGGCCAATAGTGTCCCTCGCATTTAGAGGGCGCATGATAGGGCATCCCCTTGTCTTAGACCGTTGTTGATGTTGAATGGTCTCGAGAGTGATCCTACTGCTTTTATCTGGCCTCACACATTAGTCAGGAGCAGTCTAATCAGTCTTATCGATTTTGTCCGGATACCGAATTCTCTCATGGCCGTGTACACTTTTACCCTGGCTTTAAAGTCGATGAAAAGATGGTGGAACTGATGTTCATATTCCAACAGTTTTTCCAGTGCTCGCCACAGAGAGAAAATCTGATCTTTTGCTGATTTGCCTGAAGTGAAGCCTCTTTGATATGGACCAATAATGTTCTGGGCGCATAGGCTATCCGGCCTAGCAAGATAGCGGAGAATATCTGACAGATGGTACTCGGTAACGTGATACCTCTATAATTGCTGCGCTGCCCGATATCTCCCTTCTTATGTATAGAACGGATAATACCTCATTGCCAGTCGTCAGGTCGCCTCAATATTTAACCGATTCGGCTGTAATTCCATCGGCTCCTGGCGACTTATGGTTTTCAAGCCGACCAATTCGTCGTCTTCAGTTGACGGACCTCCAACTCGCCGATGTTCTGTTTGTTGAGCAGTTCAATTAAATATTCAACTGACTTTTCTTGCAGCTGGGGCCAAGTATGTTTCTGGCCGTATCAATGATAATGCTCTTCAGATGATTGTGAAAATCATTTGTTGATGCTCCATCTCCAGGACACCTATTAGCTGCGGTTATTGTAGCAACCATTTCCCCCTTATAGGTGCTCCAGGGGGCTGTGTTTTAAATGGCTTCAGTATTCGCTCTCACCTGACTGTCAAAGGGGATGCTGGGTAGTGTTGTAATTCAAGCTCAGAACACTATGCCGTCGAAATAGTGATCCGAGTCAATATTGGCTCCTTCTATATGTTCTGACATTCATCAAGGCTGAGACGTGGCGGCGTTCGATCAACACGTGGTCAATTTGATTGAAACTGGTCTCGTATGAAGAAGCCTACGTATCTTTATTGACCGCTTCCCGTGCAAACCAAGTAATTCCAACAATCATTTCATGCTAACTGAATTATCCGGAGTCCGTTTTCATCGTATATAAGCTATGGGAGCCGACGTATCGCCTGAATACGGGTTGTTGAAATCTCCAAGTATGATTTTTTATATCAGACTTTGAACAGGTTTCGAAGGTCCTCAAGTGCTCAAGTGCATCCCAGAAGGTACCCTTCTTCGATTCTACACTCTCCTCTGTACTAGCGTGAACATCGATGAGGCTTATATTTATAAATTTGCCTCGCAAACGCAGAGTGCATTTTTTGGCTGCGGATTATAGTTGGAAAATGTGAGGAAAACATATAATCATTATAGTATGCTTGTCAGCTAACATAGCAGCGAAACAACAGGAAGGCACTCAGCAAAACTGCGGCTGAAAAATAGGTTTTGCAAACGACAGAAATTTTACAAAGTGAATTTGTTGAAACGCCAACGGAGTGCTTTTCCAGCCACGATTGCATAGAATGCAGGCCACTTCCTGCTGCAATTCTTCACGATGCTAGATGCCAGCTTTGAAAACAAAAATTCAAGTCCCTAACCTAGAATTTAAACTAGAATGAAGGATTTACATATCAATGCCAACAATGTCACTTTCAGGAAGCCACCGTGTGATACTAATACTCAGATCAAATAAAGGGATCTAATTACTACATATCAACACCCTCCTATTTTGGACAAAGAAAACCGAAACAGTCTATCCTCCTCAATATTATTCAAATCCATATAAAAGCATAGCAAGCAGCTGGACCACTTAACCCAACTGCTATCCTGATCAATTGCCTTCGATCTCATGCAATCAATTGAATGCACTCAACTGCTACCACCCACGCAAAGTCAACTCGCATCATATTGATATCGGCAAGTGTTCACAGGGATCATTGTCGAACGCTAATATCCATCATCTACCCGATTTTTAACCACGCATTCAATATCCCATAAAGCCAGCAATAGCCGAATTACAATAACTTCTAGTTTTTATGCGACCCTCAGGATTTATTGCGCAGGTTTTTTAAAATAAGTTTCTGGACTGGACTGAGTGCTAAAAAGAAGCTTAAATTTAATAAGTAAGAATTCAAATAAAGTGTAGGGTATCTATGAGTTTAGGGTAAAGGTGGATGAAATCAATTGATAGAAGAACAGAGATCCTCTAGAGATTATGAAAGTTGTGGATATCACACAAGACTTCATTTCGGTGTATTGCTAGTACTAATTGAGATGTTCTGCTTTTTGAAGGTTTTCATTAACGACACTAGCTAAATGTTTGCATTTCCCCCGATAACTTAACCCATATCCTGCAACCATTATACTAGGTTGATTGCATTATTCGCAAGAGTGAAAAATTGTACAGTTCTATTATTTCTACCAAATCATCAAGAAATACGTTTGCTGCAATAGTCGAAGTTCACAGTCTTTTTTGTCGACCCAGCCAACTCCCGCTAGGAACAATAGCATTTTGTTATAAAATTGTTGTCCTGCAATATACCCAAAACGTTGTAATGGACTTAAGTTTCTTATTCCCTCACGGCTGAATCAGTTGACTTTTACATTATATTGCGAAAATGTCCTCGTTTAGGGTAATCATGTTCTTTGACATACATTTCCTCCTCCTGCGCTCTGACGCCGGCTATTCACTGGCAAGTTCCCAAAAACCATAATCTGTGATTCAGCAACATAACTGCTTTAAAAGTTCGTTGGTGAACATCATGTACTTTCACTTCCTGTGCCTAACTTTGTAAAACGCTTAATAGTGCTGAAATTTGCATCTTCATTCGAAAGACAGAATCATTTTATGAGATGACAGCATGAATGTGAGGGGACTATCAGTAATATGTGCTTTTATTCCAATCAAAAAAGTTGGTTTGAAAAAACTTTCTACAGTTCATCATTTGCACAGGATCGCAGCCGAACTGAAAGTGCAAACAAGCATTTCGACCAAATTAATCGAAAACCCCCATGTCTTCAACGCTCACTACTCGTTTCGGGGTTATTCGCTGTAGTTCTCTCACCACTGACCCAATAATAGCGAATAACGTCCTATTCATTAACTCTAATGTAAATCTAGACGAAAAAGGTCAATTTTTTCCAACAAATTGACGTCGTGGTCCTTTCTACCCGATTTTGCCTTCTACGTCTTTGTCTATTACTATAATCAAGGCGACATGGGGAACTCTACAAATTGGTTAACAAGATTGAAACCACATCAAGGGATTCTTATCGCACACTTAATAGTTATCAATCAATCATCTTACACAGCTTTTAGATTGCCATATTAGACCACCATAAACCCGGTCGCTGCCACACTAAAAGCGATGATTAAATGACACGCCATTTTCTAAATAACTTGTAGTTTCGCAATCGAATGATAATCGCCATTTAATAAAGGCAAAATGTTCGTCACCTAATAGCGTCAGCAACTTCCACCTAACACAATTTCCGCCCAGGGGGTCTATCCTCGTCCCGCAGATTGAGAACTGCAAATGCTACTTTCTCATTCGGGTCCGGTGAATGTATGGAATGTGTGGCATAGAACACTTTCACCTTTTCGGATTTAGCGGATGTGCCATATGTGTATACATGTATATATATAGTATATTCATGTAAACTAGGACACTGATGTCTTTCTATATAACTGGAAGACACCGGGGAACATGTACATAAACATATATTATACATGGAATATATACAGGCTGGAAGGAAAGCTGTAATACTTTTAATATTCTGCCAAATAATGCCAGGACCTTGAATCTTACCGTGGATTTTTTATACATCGTTAGCCATTTGTGCAGCTAGACACGCACCTAAACTGGAACACAAAATTATTTTCTATTTGCCAAATAATAAATGTCCCTCCTGAATAAATTGTAAAAGCTTGACAGAAATTTGAAATTATTTTAGAAATCGGCTGAATTATAGTTTGGTAGGTCATTTCTAGTTGTTTTTTGTTGCGTATAAGGTCGGTGCATCATCAACCCCGTCACCTACAAAAACAGCCCCCCAACTAATTCGGGGTGAATCCACGTTTTTTAAGAGGATCTTCCTTTCGCTACCTAATCTAATCCATATCTGGGTCTAGGCTTGTCATCAAGGCTTTTACAGCTTCGTGATACTACATCGAAACATGGTTTTCTTCTCGAAAGAACAACTTCAATATATATTGAAGTGACGTTCCAGTTCTCTTTTACTATTATCGAATTCGCCAATCCCCGACTCGAGCGCTGTTCTTCTCGTTTTGACTTCTTTCACTGTTGAACAAAGTATGTTCAGCATTATTGCTGGCGCGACAATCCAGTTTAATCTAGACCCTGAAGGGTGTCAGAACACTTCATTCATTCAAAACCGAAACGATACAATTTAGGATTATGGTAGCCTATAGGACGCAATGTGGTCAGCTTTGGACTCGCGATTACTACCCTGATTTGACTCAGGTACTCATTCACAGCTGAATAGCCTGTATGCGACATTGAGTCACGATACAAAACCCGCTGCCACCAGCCTTCCAGACGACAGCCTAGCGGTTTTACCGCGGTGGCATTCGGATACATGGGATGAAGATATTTGAGAAAGTATCCAGCTCCCGGCAAGAATTACGTAAGATAGAAGTCTACCTTGCCAAAATCTCTTTCGATCCATTTTTTTACTTAGGACCGAGTTGTGACGTCCAGCTCCCACTGCTATTTGTCTACCATTTCTCCTACCATCTCTAGAAAAACTAGTATTCGTATCTAAATAGTTGGATCTGCTTTCATGGGATTTACAATTTTCTTCCGTTCCTGAGTAGATTAGTGGGAATAACATCGCTAACAACCAGAACTAACCTTTCCGATACTTTGCGATATGCTGCGGTTATTCTAAGTGCGAATCTACGTTCCACCGACAATTGAATTTTCCGTCGACTTTACTCCTGAAATGGAGCGCTCCGTATTTGGTTGCCATAAAGCAGTATCGAATTCTTATTGCCATTCGAATTTCGCGTGGGGCCTCCGTATGTAATCTGCTTAGCATGCCGTTTCCACGCTGAGCTTGCCCCACGCTGGCCACTACATGTTTTATTATTTTCAAAGTCGATTTTCCAGGCCTGACACTATGTGGCCTCTCAGAAAGCCCCCAAGGATTTTGAGTAGCTTCTGCTAGTCGCGGCAGGATATTTTCAAGTAGTTTGCCAGTTACATTCAGCATACAATGGGATCTTTACGCGGATAGCCTTTTTAAGCAGAACCGACTGCTGCTTCTTCCATATTCTGTGGTTCCTTATTAGATGCCGTTTTGCGTTTTGAGCTATTAGTACGTGTATAGCGTACAGAGAATAAACGATGTATGCCGCGGCTTCACTTCAGCTGCCTAGTAAAGGTTCTCCTAATTCTGCTTTGTCTTCGATGAGATCAGGTTTCCATCGAAACTCTTTAGCACTATCAGTAGGTGTCAGATAGCGCTTGTCAACGTGAAATCTTTGTTTTTGACGTAGACAATGCGTCTTTCAGCTTTGTTTTGTACTGAAATACAAACTGAAAAAACTACCGAGTCCCCATACGCATACGCACTTATAAAACCACAGTACCAGATATACTACTTGTTTGGTGGGTTTATGTGCAGCATACTCACATAAACCGCGTTTGGTGGTTTTCCCGCACTGATTACTCTTATGCCGATTACTCTTATACCCTTGTCCGTCTCAGCTCACTTTTGTCTCTGCCGTTACGGCTTATCCACGGTGATGCGTCTATCTGCAAATTCCTTGCCAAACATCCGGCAGCTCTGATGCCGACCGATCATATGGTTTCCAGATTTGTCTTTGAAAAGACATACACTGTCGGAATAACAGCAACGACATATCAAGGCAGTTGGTGTGGAATTGTCATCAGGTGCTGCTGAAACTTTGCCGACTGAACGAAACATTCCTGATGTGGGTGCCGGGCACTCTAATATCGCTGGTAATGAGGGGGCTGACAGACTAACTCTCCGCAACGGCCCTGCCCTTCTTATGCAGCTGCCCGGCCTCCTCAGATCTCAGACGAAGACACCTTGGCAAGGTTTTCTTCAATGAAGGATCTGCACAATCTCTGCCTCTGGAGAATGTTCTCAAATTCGTTAAAGCCTGCGAACGCCATAGGCGGAAAGCCATTGAATAGGCGTTTTACGGGGATAATACAATAGGGCTAACAATGGCCTGGGTGCTCGGAGCTGCGACTCGCCCAAGTAAATTAAACTAAATTTCTTCTCAGAAATAGTTTTCTTTCCTTCGAGGTTCTGGACGTTTCCAGGTTGCCTACCACCAATAATATACGGAATCTGACAGGTATTCTTGACGATTTTGCAGCTTATCAGAATCTCCATAGAATAAAACTTCTTCACCTTTAAAATCGAATATTATTGACAGCTGAAAGGCGCACCGATGGGCAGCCCCTTCTGCCTACATTATCTATATCTATATCTTGGTGCTCAACTGAAAAGAGAGGTGGTTTCGTCGGGTCATTATTAGAAGGGACAAAATTTAAGACACTCCCAATTCTTTTAATGTACTATATGAAAATATAGAATTCACACTTGGTAAATTGGTACACATGTTCGAAATTATACTCGCCCATTACAATGTTCTGCATACTAGCAGCTGCGTTTCAACTGTGGGTAATGTATTTTGTTTTGGATTCTGTACCTACACACAGTGGTATTGCGAAATCATCCCCTTGCTTAAGTCCTCACACAACAGGAAAGCTGACACTATAGAATTTTTACCTGGCCCTCGTTGTTAATCATTGCGGCTGTCACTAACCGGACTAGCTTCGGTGGGATTTTTAGGTTGATCATTATTCTGCACAGAGCGTTACGATTTACACTGTCGTATGCCTGACAGAAGTCAATGAACAGTTGGTGCACATCAATGTCAGATTCGCAACACTTCTCAAGCACCTGCTTAACTGCGAATATCTGAAGCCACCTTGGTATTACTCGATTAAGTTTTCTGTATACTCTCTCAGCCGTCATACGATTATATTCGTCAACCCTTGTAGCAAGTGCACAGCAATGAGATCCGCTTGTAGTTTTCACAACGCAGACGATCGCCCTTATTGAACGCTGGACAAATTTCATTTTTCCTCCAGTCATCAGGTATTCGTTCGGTTGTCCCCATTCTGCTGATTAGTTTTTAGGTTCGATTGGTGACCTCTGATCGCCTTTCTTTCAAGAGTTTTATTTGAGTCGCGGTGCTGATGATATTACCATTCTGATTTCTACCGGTGATAGGTGGTTCGCGGTTTGAAACCTATCCTCATCTGTTTCACTGTGTTAATGCTACTGGTACGTCGTTCTTCTTCAAGCTTTTCTCGTTATGCGTTAAAATTTCGTTTTATTGAATTCTCGTCAGCAGATCTTCTTAGCGTATCGCCTTATTTCGTGATACTTGTCTTCTTCTGGGGTCCGCGGGTTAGTCTTTCGATTAGTAATAGGTAAGCTTCGTTTTTTTTTTGTTGATCGCTTCCAAGCAGGGATCATTTAAACATTCGTTACGATTTCTCCGTTCTACATGCCCAAGGGTATTTTTAGCTGCATTCTTGATATCATCCCTACTTTTTCATCACTACTTTCCTCAGGACCAGCATGAGGTAGTGCGTCGAAATGCGCCTTGATTGTGGACATGTAAGCCATTTTGACCGTGTCATCTTTCAACTTTTCGGGATCGCAAATTCCCAGACCTAAAAGAGTATTTTACCTAGCCGAAATCGTTGCCGTTTGGTCCGGCCAACCTGCGGTTGTATCCTGGGATCCTGAACACTGATATTTTCCGAGAAGGCGTTGTCAACGCTTCGCTTAGCCTCCTACCAGGAGGGCCGCTCTGAATAATTTTTTTCGTTTTAAGGCATGGAAAGCTCGCCTCACCCTCTTCCGTCTGCTGTTCTGATGGCAAAACACCCAATGATCACCGCGTGGAGATGGAACTGTCGATGCTGAAAAACAGGAGACGTATCACAGGATTTCCGCTGGCCGTGTACCACATCACGATGTCGCCCTGTGATCCTTACTATCACTACTTCTGGTCTGAAGCTTCTTGAAGTGTGAAGTGAAGGATAGTACAACATTAAGGCCACAATTAATTTACAGATAATTTACAAGTAATTTTCGCCCACTTTCATACTGTGTCCACATAAATTAACTTGTTATATTATCCAAGAAAAACTTTTTCAGAAAATTATGGTGACATTATGCCAACGTGTTAATGTGTTATAAATAACATGTTCGCCGTCCGTGTTCTTTAATTACGTACCCCCATCATCTTTTTTTTCTGTAATAAGACCAGTGACCGAAAACACCATGCTGTCAAATGATTACTTCATAGTCAGTCAGCATAAGAGCGTGTAAAGTGTCGAAAGTGAAGAAAATTATCTTCAACGGAAATACCACTTTGTCGATGTTATTTGCAACGGTTCACAAGCTAGCGAAAGCCTTTCACATGTCTATTAAATCTCTCCACATGTCAGTGATTGGTGTGTGCCATTGCAAATGGTATTGATGTGGTAAATACTCGTCTGCATGCTCAGCTTTGGATGTAAAAGGGGAAGATAACTTTTACTTTGAGTTAAAGGATGATATTCGACGGAGGAAATTGCATCCTCCCACATATGTACATATGTGGATTCAGCTTCTGTCATATGTGGATTCAGCTTCTGTCATATGTATGTACATTCCCAGTGCAATGTATTACGCTTGATTTGAAATTCATAACGTATGTTCCTTTGACACTGCTTGAGGCGTCTTTGTGCCTCCCTTGAGCTGTATCTGACCCTGAATCCATGCATTCAAGTTCCAATCATGAAAGCGAGTATTTCAGTCTCAGAGTGAATCAAAGCATTCCTATGTTTCCTCGTGCCACTAGTTTTCTATACTTCCCTGCAACCTTAATGGAGATGGTGTTCATCCTTTTTCAATGATGATCGGAATTCAAATGGGATTTATTTGATTTATTTATTTATAAATTATATACAATTCTTCATAATTTAGTTGACTTCATCAAAGAAAGAACAGATTTGATGGCCTGCCAGCAAAGAAATGGGGACGCAATGTAAGTAATGGTAGCTTGGTTTCCAGCTTCTAAGTCCACTTTATTCAATACGTCAAACTATTCACTTTAGTGTGATGCTGACATTAGAAATCTTATATAAATATGGTTGCCTTTCACCCCTTGGTGGTATATAGCGCGTCAACCACACCTACGCGCCATCGCTCGCGGTTACCTAAAATGCGCTTCAGCTCCGCCCTGCGACTTACCGAGACGTTCGCATTCCTCCTCTACTGTTCTGCGCCAAGTGCCTTTGAGGTGACTCACTCGTCTGCTACCTTTTCAGAGTGGATTCCACTACAGGGCATAGCCCGCAATGCAACGGTTTTCCCTCCTTAATGTGCTACCTATTCACTGGCACTTCCGCTTTCCTATCACATCGCATACGAGTGCCAAGCCTATGTACCGACCAAGTTGTTCGTTTGAGATAGTGTCAGGTCAACGCACTCCGATGATACGACGCAGACAGGAATGAAGAAAAATGGAGACTCTACCATCTTACCACACTTGAGTCCAGAATTTTGAGCTAGTATTAAGTAGTCGGATGTCTTATTCAAACTAGAAAGTAGTATTAAGGAGAATGCACTTATTCCAAATAGCATTAAAAATCTCCTACCTATGCAACGTGCAAAAATTTGTTGTTATCTAGAAATACTAACCGGGAGTGTAGTGTTTATCTCAGGCGTGGACTTAGGTTCTGATATTTGATGTAAAATACTCGAAACGAGGGTAGACTTTTTTCTTACATACATATTATACTTTTGAAGGGTAAATGTGATTTTTAAAGTTTTGTTTGCAAAACTTCATTAAGATCACTTCAATGTCTGTCCGTCTGTCTGTCTTTTTTTTTTAGGAGGTGAAAATCTTTAAGAGTGTGGGATTTTTACCCACTAAAAAGACCCCCGACTCGCTCCCTGCCCGGCGGAACCACCATAAGGTATTCATCACGGGGCGGAATCAGCTCACTCTAGCTCAGTCACCTTTCTTCTATATGCGACGTACGTGAGCGCACTTTTCTTCTCTCTTCTGCCTTTCGCAGTTTGTTTTGGATAGATGCGATCATGAAGTTAACCGCATCCCAATTCTTTTGGCGTGCTACCATTTCTGGCACCAGATTTTCTGGTACGAGCCCCTCTCCTAGACTCTCCTCTAGACTCGTCCTTCCTTCCACAAATCTCGGACAGTGGAAGAATACATGCTCTGGGCCCTCGAGGACTCCATTGCAATGTGGGTGAGGTCTCAATTTTAACCTCTGCAGGTGTTGGCGATATCCTCCGTGCCCCGCGAGAAACTGGGTGAGGTTATCATTAATCTCAACGTGTCGTCTCTCCAACCATTCCTTGATGGCAGGAATGAGCTGGTGACTCCACTGACCCTTTTCCAAGCATTCTCATCGCTCTTACCATCTATTTATGGATCTCTTCCTATCAGTGTTCTTCGTCTGTGATAAGGAAGAGATTGGTTTCGCATTATATATATTCGCCATCTCATCTGCCAAGAAGTCAATGGGCATCATTTCAAAGATGACGAATGCTGCATCATTTGAGACAGCCCTGAAGGTACAGCATACCCTCAGACCTGACATCCGCAACGCCTCCCTCCAAACTGAGTTCGGATAGAGCATGGTTGAGGTCACCATCGTGGTTATAAGCAGCCTAGAGGTATACCATGGCCCTCACATGTTCGACGTCATTCTTGCCAGGGCCATACTTCCAATAGATGATTTGTCGCAAACTTATCATCATCATCAACGGTATCCGGTGTAGGTCTGCCTTCGCTGCCATCGCTCCATCTTAGGCAGAGTCTGCCTCGTCTGCCGATTTGTCGCAAACGTGTCGTCTTTAACTGTGTTTCCTATCTTTCACCACTTCCAAGTATTTGATGGTGGGCTTGGAAGTAATGATATGATTTCCGATTCTAATACAGGCGTAATTTATCCTCTGGCGTTTAGTGATGAGGACCGCTTGTGTTTTTTCCTCCGGAAATGTCAGACCAGAGCTCTCTAGACAACTTTTAACAGCACTGATTGCCCCCCCCCCCCCCCCCCTGAATATAACTCAGCCGGTTCAAGATGCTTTGCGGCAACAACCAGCGCCACATCATTGAACATGATGTTCCACAGTGATGGGCCCAATACGGAGCTGTGCGGGACAAGCTCGGAGACAACGTACTAGCTAAATAACTATCGACGATAGCAGCGAGATAGGCGGAAATACCAAACTTCGCTAGGGATTTTCGTATTAGATTCCAAACTTCGGTCGCATAAAATTGAATGCATTTTTGACATCCAGGGTTACTACCACGCAGTATTTACTGGTATTACCCTTTCCGTAAACTGCATCTTCGGCCAAGCCAGTAACCAATTTGATGCATCAATGGTTGAGTTAAGTTTATCCTAGAGTTATAATGCAGTAATATAAATATATATATGTGTCCGGATAGCTGAGTGGTTAGATCACAAAGCTGTCATACGGTCGCGGATCAAATCTCACCTACTTAAAAACTAAAGGCGCTGGTGGTAGGTTAATGGGAGAATCCGTCGAGATCTCCCGGCAACATCGAGCACGTATGCAGAATGGTGCACTTCTGCATGGAAACCATGACTGTGCGAAAGTCTCAGTTCACCTTCTTCTCCACGTATTTCCGTTCAATGTTGCTGTTATGGGGGATAGAAACATCAATTATATAAGCGGAGCGAACTGTCTTGGAGTATGGCGATCAGTCAGAACTTGCCGGTTCCAATACGTGCTGTAAACAAAACTATCAAGTACTGCTTGCTGCTCATATCGGAAAACTGAACATGTTCCCGTGGTCAGCCCACGCTTGTATGTAAGGTTTTGATGGACAACCTTACATACATCATTATGCCTGATGACGTATTGCACCGGTGCCATAACAGTACAGCCAGAAATGAGATGGTCCAACGTCTCTAACACCGAACCACACATTCTGAACTGGTCGTTCTCCACCCGTTCTTTCATAATGAGCTTTTTATAAGCTCGGGTGGCTACCACGTTGTCCTGAATAGTACATATGAACCCCCCCGTCTCAGCAAAGATCTCCCTAGCACACAGCCATCTGTTCGACAAATGACTGCTAAAGACAATTCACGTGTTTACCGAGCATTGCCTTCGACTTCCATTCATCGATCCGCTCTGGGTCCGACTTCACCCCACTCAGAGGATGGAAAAATCGATTCTTCACGTTATGTGGAGTCAGCCCACAGTCTGCCTTGCAGACAGCCGCATGCAGGGAACTCGCCTGTTCTTTGCTGTAAAAATAAGCGCGCAGCGAGTCAACTTGGCGATGATGGTGTGCCGCTATGTCAACCACGCCCCTACCTCCGATGTTACGAAGCAGGTTCTTCCACGCAGACTTTGAATGATGCATTCGGAATTCGGACATAGTTGTCCGTATCCGCCGCTGGACGTTTTCCAGATCGGTCTTCGTCCACGGCAATATTCCGAATGCACAAACCAGTGCGCTTATTTTATTCTTCCAATAGAGTAGCGATTTTATTATTATTATTAATATAGATTATAGTATGAAGCATGTTATCCCCAAATTTGATCAAAATCATGCTTTACTGACAAAGTTACAGAAGCTCAAAGTGATCTTTTCCGTATAAATTTACTGGAACCCAAAGTACTAAATATCAATACCACCCTAAAGCGAGTAGTCTGACATGCTACATACAAATGAGCTAGTTCTGTACTCAAATAATAAACAAAACCTTTCATACCTGAAGCGTTGAGCTTCCAATTCCCCGACTTGTTATCTTTTGTGTTTGATCTAAGCTTGTGGCAAGCTTCCCCTTTGGGTGTCCTGTTTTGTTATAGTCCATATTGTATACACCTTGCTATCGAAATAATAGAAAAAAAATCCGCAAATACAGACCCCTGCCTGCGTGAAAAAAGTTGACATACATATGTATTTAAGATGCTTTTTAGTTTGATATCATAATTTTTTCAACTTTGACAATAAAATCGTTTTGTCAATAAAGCTATCAAAGCTGCAAACTCTGAACTATTTTGGAAAAACGCCAATTTTCGTAATTTTCTTTAAAGAAAAAAATCGAATCCCACATTAATGCAATATCTACGTGCACAAATTTGAATGGATTTTGTTATTTTTAGTTATCCACTTTTAAGTCGGATAGACGAGAGCCAAATTAAAAACAACCACTTCCGTTCTAC
Organism: Hermetia illucens; assembly: GCF_905115235.1. Classification (NCBI taxonomy): domain Eukaryota; kingdom Metazoa; phylum Arthropoda; class Insecta; order Diptera; family Stratiomyidae; genus Hermetia; species Hermetia illucens. The sequence continues at coordinate 113,030,519 of NC_051852.1, read as the reverse complement.
TTTCCTTAATTTGCCAATCTTTAATGAGACTTTCCAGAATCTTAACAAACTAGAATAATGCGAAGCACAAAGAATTTTCCAGCCATTAGTGATTATTTTAAGTGTGCACAAGAGAATATTAATGAGATTGATGAGGCTGCTTGTCCTGCTGTTTATTTTGAGTTCATCTTGATGCGCGTACTTTTATGACAGACAAGTCGACAGAATATTTCGAAAACATTCTGCAGGAGCCAGAAGAACAAGCCAATGCCCTAGTTTTATTTATGGCCTCGGACCCAGGAGGGAAAACTGTCCCGACACAAAATTACACGCAAAACAGTTCACAGCAGAGTTTGTGTGATTCACAGGAGGGAAAATGAATTGTGATGTATCATGAATTATGGAAATGAAGACGCAACAAGTTGTTATTATTAATATATTTTGGTCTCGAAAAGAAGTCGTAGAAGTTTTAATATTGTGGAAATGGTCGTGTCATAAAGTCCAAACAATCGCATAGATGAGGTTTTTCCAACAGCTATTGAAGCTGGCCCGCGTCAGATACTTCATGTGATAGTGATTGTGGTCTGAGTGAGGATCTTTGTCGCAGTTGTCTCGATGGTTGCAGAAATCAAGTATTATAGTGAGGTATGCGACTTCTCGCAATAATACCCAAAGATGTGAATGCAGACAACAGTGTATATGTGGTAATCAAAATTCTGAAGTGGAAAGATTCTGACATATGTTATATAAAGTAGTACAACATTATAGGATAATAAGTCTTCTGAGAAATTGAACCACTTTTAATCTAGAAAATGCCAAATGCCTTCTCTCTCGACTATTAAGCTTTAAAGCGAACCCAAACCACGTACTCAAATCGATAACTCCGTTGTGATCAATTGTTTTTTTCTCATTAGATTATCGACAAGATCCCCAGCATGAAATTTTAGACGGAAACACCCTCCGTATTGCTTCACTCAATCTATGATCATATACCATGTCAGAATCTTAGGCCTCAGCACAAAACAGTACCCCAATTACGGTAGGTATATGCATCACTTACATTGCCTTGCTCAACTTCCGTTTCCTATGCTATGCTATGCTATGCTCAAAAAGGATTTTCGACAATTTGTTGCAGTCAGTATGATTGTACGCTTTACTATAGAGGAAGATTATCCTATTGAATCGGTTGCCTCTATTAGTATCTGTTCCTGCGGCTCTCTTCTCTTGCACATGTATTTCCCTCAGACCTGCATCCTTTCCATTACAGTCTACATCGCCTTCCCATTATCTTGCTTAGGCTAACACTTTGCAAAATTGTCGATATGACCAATTGTTTTTTAAATTTCTGTTGCTGGAAGCGGGGGGGGGGGGGGGGGGGGGGGCGACAGTGGAAAGAATGTCTCACCTTGCAACATTGTTTCGGAAACCAAACTACTGGTGCAAGTAGAAAGAAGAAACCCTACCAAAGGTTAAAAGAAAGCCAGGACACCGAGTGTCTTCTCGAAGACAGCGTGAATTTAGCTGAATTTTTGATGAATTTAGGTAATTTGGACTAGGTTCTTTGCGTTCTGGGGCGTACTTGCCGCATCGACTGTGATAAGTATACCATGCTTTTGTGGTCTGCCTAGGGATCTTTCAAAAAGAGAGAACAGATGGGTTTTAAAGTAGCGGATATGCTTCTCATTGTTTCTATTTTAATTTATTTTTATTTTAGAGAAGTGCTAGTATAGCAGTGGCTATACTAGGTAAATTGCCTCGTATACTCCTCTTTCACATGGGCTTTTAACTGGCATATTATTTAAATAACTTATTGTGCGCGGCGTTTTTGTCATCAGCATCATCAGTGATGTAACAACTGTTGTCCGGTCTAGGTCTGACCTAATAAGTAACTCGAAACAGCCCGCATTTGAGCCGAGGTTCATCAATTCGATGTGCATAAAAGCAGTCTGACTTCCTGCCTACCTCATCGCCCCACCTCAGGCAGGGTCCCAACACTTTCTTTTTCTGTTACTTCAGTCCAACAGAAGATCGACATATGGAAAGAGAAACCCCTTCACGGAGATCATATCAAAAATTTGTTGTTGACTAATGGTATACTTTTCTATGAGACCGAAGCATTCCTAACTTCAACTCAGGATGCTTCGCTCCCAACAAAAAAATATAAACAGTACACTCTTCACGACTCCTCAATCACCAACTCCAGTTGTAGATTATGGAACTGTGAAGAGAAGACCACCCAGCACATAACATCTGAAGTATAACTTAGTGGCAACTTACCATCCTTACTACAAGTATACTCCGCAGAGAATCTTGGAAAATGATCGGTTCAAACTACTGTGGGATCACACTATTGCCACCGACCACAGTGTTAATCACAACAGATCCGAACTAGTTCTGCTTCTCAAAGAAGAACGAGCGTGTTTCATAATCGATATAGCTGTACCGTTGGACCAGAACACTGTTGAACTAGAAAAAATCCGGAACTACTCCCAGTGGTAATTTCAGCGAGGATTAGTCCCGCAAAATTTACAAAAAGCGCTAAAAACGCTAGATCTTAGGGCTGGACTATACATGGAGATGCAAAAAACGGCAATCCTTGCAACCTGTGCTATAGTCCGAAGAGTCCTGTCCGATAACAATCTGACCTAGTGAGTTTCAGTCTTGATTCATACTGTCTTCAATTTAAGATCTATGTCTCTATAGTAAAGAACCACCGCGCCATTGCTTGAAGTGTTTGCGACAATCGGGGTATAGTAATACCTTGTCGCATGGTCGCACAGACTTTGCGTTGAAACGCATCATCGCTGTGATGCGGGCTTTTGGATGTTGGACGGGAAGAGGGTAAGTGCGCTTTTTGAACTATATATATATGTATATATGAACCATATCTATATACATATATACATCGTCTTCACAAGAAAAATTAATATTAATATTATGTAAAACCCATCAAAGTGTAAGTTTCGACGTATGTATAATGAAAGGTGAAGGAACGAAATTTCAAAGACTAAGCCCACTCTCCTGAACTAGCAAGCCAAAAAGAACGAAAAAGTTGGCTGACGGTTTCGTCCAGGGCAGAGGCAACTCATCAGACCCTGCCTCACCTCTGCCCTGAGAGCAGCGTGACCGAAAGTAACGACAGATGATAGTCGCTCCATTTAAATATAATCGCAAACACGTAATTATATTCAAGTGAAATCCGTCATAAGTCCAGACCTAAACCAGCAAGCAAAGCAGAGAATGTGCTCAGGATCAGTTTATCAACCAAAGTTAGCTATTCCCAATCTTAAGGCCAGACCACTATGGATCTCTGGGGATAAAAATATATCTTCACGAAAACTTCGATGGCTCCAGTGATAGCCCTCACCAAACACCGACAAAAAACGGAAGATATTACTTCATGCCGTTAGTACATCATCAAGTAGATGGTGAATTCAGGGCCAATCAATCCTAAACAAAACAAAAACACTAACTATAGTGCATCATTGTTAAATTAGTGTAAGAAACTGGAGGACGCTAAGTTCGGCGATCTAAAGATTAAGTTGATGATGATTAGATGATTGTTGTTCATATTTAAAATAACGTAATAAATATGGTAAGTAAAGAGTGTAGTATAAAATAGGAGCTTTAGGGCTATTTGATTTGATACAGTTTTTTCTAAATACATACATATATGTGTATATTACTAAAACATAAAATGCCGCTATCTAGATCCTTCCCACTTTTGCAAGAATCGATTTCAAGAAAGTTTCACCAACAGATACTATATGTAGTTTGTTCTCAATAAAATTCGATATAGAACTGAAAGTGGTGTGCCACATCTTGTCTTTTGTTCAAGGCTATTTCAGATTGAATTTACCAATCGTAGATGGTTGAGTGTAGTATTCTAGTTTCGAGCAAAATCAATATTTGGTAAATGTGAGAATGTTCTCCTTTCTAAAACTTTTTATCTTATTTCAAATAGAACAGTCGTCTAAGAAGCAAATAGGATTCTTCTTCAACTATTATAATTGAATCTGACACGTAAATGTCCCCTCACGATTAGCAATTGAGACCGAACATGTTTATTTAGTTTGGAACAGCTATAGCATGGGATCTACTATGGTATGTACTCGTAGATACTCGTATATCGCATTTTATAACGCAAGCTATTTACGATGGAGCTAAACAATGGCTTCGATGTGTGGATGATACACTCACTTGTTGCTCTCTCGGGTAAACTATTTCGGACAATCTATTTCGACTCGAAAGACAGTTCAGCGCTATTTGTTTATACACCCACTAAAAATCGAATGTTATTGGAAATTGAGTTTACTTTGGCGACTTGTTGCTCTGTTAATGATGAAATCGTTTCAGAATATTTACTCTAGAATAAAGATAGAATGCGGACACTGGAAAGGGAACAACGAAATGCATTAAACAAAATTAGTATATATTCGTATAATAGCAAGCTAACTTGATTTAATTGAAAGGAAAACAGCGAGTAGTGTATGATGAAACATAGTAAATACAGACTGGTCAATGTCTGTGAAGTCGACAATAAATACATTCAAATGAGAAAATTCATAATATCTGCATTCTATTAAGCAGCAGTATTTTATTGTTCATTAAATTAACTCTTTCGTAACCATCTTTCATAGTCGCTTTCCCATAGGAAGTCTGCTGCCATTCATTTAGCACGCAATTGACGAGTTAGGGCTACAAGCGCTTATCGATAACTTGTACACTAGCACTCTATTCGTAGAGGAAATGAGTCAATCAACCCTTCCACAACGCAGGCAGGTTAAATAGTATCATAAATAACCAACATAATTATGTATAGCTCCCGCGATACTTCTCTACAGTAGTTCTACGCACTATTCGTCTTAAAGTGAAATTACGTAAAAATCTCAATCATCACTTAATATTGTATATGCGGGATGTGTCGAATACTTCCTTGAAAAGCTTCTTCAGATAACTGCTTTCTACCAGATTTTTGCATTTGCAACTCTCTATCCCAACTTTTTTTATACATCCATCGTTATGGCAGATAATAATTGATCAACTCATTGACCATGCAGCTTCTTGAAAAATTCTCATGCCTGGCTACCTGCATATGTGTGTACATAGTTTCGCATCTTCTGCAATAGTTAAAGCTTACCAACGCATCTTAATAGCTTCGGATTGAGATGTACATGATAGTATACTATGCATGATATATATACAGAAGATCAACACAGCAAAGATGAAACTTCTAGATTACCTTAATATCTAATTAGAAAACATTATCTGGGTCCGTATGAAAAAAAAATGAATGAATCACTGAGAGACACTACCTCTGAATACTCAGACCGTGCTGGTCCATTGTACTTGATACCACTAACGTAATATCCTAGATTCCTCTATGTAGTGGCTAGTCATACTTTTGCATATCTTCCTGCATTCAGGCCCTGCCACTTGACCTTATGGAAAGCTTGTTACGAGTTTCTGATAGCAGTATTAGACATTGCTTCAATCGAATTGCTGTTTCCAATCCCAGCAGGGGAAAAGTTGAACCCTCTTTTATTAAAGCATCCGAGATTTCATATCCCTCGCTGTAGTGACCAGATGCCGAGAGTAGTTCCAAGTTTCCACATCAAATTGACGGCTTTCTACGTCAAATACACGACCTTCCAAATCAAATTCACTATTTTCCAAATGAAGTCCATATTTTCCTAAATCAAATTCACGACTTTCCAAATGACACTAATATTTTTCCAAATAAAATTGACGACTATCCAAAATAATTGTTCATGCTATATAGCATTTCCACTTCAAATTAACGATATCCCAAATGAAATTATCAATTTTCCAAAACAAATTAACGACTTTCCACACTAAATTCGCTTTTGATATTACCATCTTTCCAAATCAAATTTACATGGGATCTTCGATTTTCTAAATCCGTTGTCTATTATCAGAATTCAAAGGATGAAAATCACATTTGAAAAACCATTTCTATAATACCAAAAATAAATTAAATGTAGAAGTCGAGCATTCGATTTACTGGGCATTTATTTGAATGCCCCGGGAACCATTCAGCTGAGGAAAAAATATACCAAGGATATAGTATTTCCACCTCAAATGCATGGCATTTCAGATGAAATGAACAATTTTTCAAGTGAAATTAATATTTTTCCAAATTGAATTCACGGTTTTCCAAATCAAATTGACATTTCGAAACAAATTAACGACTTTCCAAATCAATTTAACGCTTCAAATCTTTACGCAATCTAAAAATGAAAAAAAAACAATAAATGAAAAATGACTTCATCGCCGCTACAACATACTTTATATTATATCAAACGTCCAGCCAGTGCAGATGGAACAAGCATCATAATATCAACTATATGAAAATCTCTGAATGTTACTAAAATAACTCGTTCGGTTCGTAAGGGTACAATCACATTTAACATCACTTTTAGTTTACCGAAGAATTTATTTGTGACAACAAAATTGAACTTCGCAGCGTATTAGGTAATTCATTTAAACCTGAATCCTTACTTTCAAATATGTGGGGGGGAGTAAAAACGTTAAATTTAGACCTCTAAGTGGCAACGTCTTATTGCCTTTGTGGATCTGGGCGTTGTCCATTATAATCAATACTCGTTCCCGTGACGAAACCAATTTGGACCCTCGTGAAAATATGCACAATTTCCTTGCATTGCAGGCTGATTGGGTCCAAACATTCGCGCGTAGAACTTCTTCGTTTGTCATGACTGCAATCGGAGTTAAATTTCTCCTACAAACTGTTGAAATTATAGTTAGTGCCCGAGTGTTTCGCCGTGATGGGGTGATCTAAATTAAACCCACATCTCATCAAAGAAAATCATTTTTGGTCATATTCCTTGAAATCTTGCGATATATCGGTGGCATATTCTTTCGTAAGTGGTGTTTCGCAGGGCGTTCATTCAATTCACTTCATGATGTATCTTCCATTTGAGCGACTAAACATTATCCAGAGTTTAAACATGCGCCGTCGATAGGTGCCGTGGAGGAGCTTATCCATCCTCAACAGATTGCGGAGCGCCTTCATTAATTTTTCCACCGCCCTCAAGGTGTTTCAGAGGCGAGCATGTGGTCCACGATATTCTCGGATATCAACCGTGCCCGGCGTCAATTTCCGCCTCCGCTCTTTGTATGACGAACCGCGGATAGTTAAAAACAACGTGCTCCGCTTCCTCCGGACTCATCACGTATGTCGGGCAATACGGGAAGTCATCACGCCTTAAGCAATAAAGCGATGTACGGTACCCTTCGTGTCCACTTAGGAATTTTTTTAGGTCGTAACTAATTTCACCGTGCCGTCGTTCCTTAGGTGATTCATCCCATCTTTTTTCCAATCGGTATGAGGCTGCGATTTTTCTTCTATTTGCTTCCAACTTCAAAGACGATGCCTAGACTAGAGCTGCATAAAGCAATATGACAACTTTTGAGATAAGGAGCCGACGGCTTTCCCTAGGACAACCTTTGCTAACATTCTTACCAACAATGTAGCCACCCTGGAAGCGTTAGTTGCTAAATTTTCAAAATGGGACTTAAATTTTAGTTTGTTGTTGGCTGTGACTGTACGATAGATTCACCAATCCTGATCTTTATCGACGTTTGCTGCCTTCGTTTGGTAATCATTACTACAAAACTATACTCTGCGAGCGTCAGGCCAGCTTCGTCTAGCCAAGATCTGATTTCAAAAATTGCCTCGTTTGTGAGTACCTCGATCTCATCAATATCTTGTGCTACGATAGTCACTCCAATGTCGAAGCCAATGGTTGTCACTCCTGTGTGCCTGTCTGTCAATCTATCTTTTTTTTTTGAGGAGGTGGAAATCTTCAAAAGACACTGGTCTGGACACATCAGCGTGTGGGATTTTTACCCACTAAAACCACCCCCGACTCCCTCCCTGCCCCGCGGAACCACTATAAGGTATTACATCACGGGGCGGAGTTAGCTCACTCTAGCTTAATCCCATTTCTTCTCTACGCGGCGCACGTGACCGCGCTTTTCTCCTTTCTTCTGCCTTTCGCAGTTTATCTTGAATAGATGCGATCATGGAGTTGACCGCATCCCAATTCTCTTGATGTGCTAGCATTTTTGCCACCAGATTTTCTGGTACCAGCACCTCTCCTAGAGTCTCCTCTAAATTCCTCCTTTCTTCCATAAATCTCGGACAGTGGAAGAATACATACTCTGGGTCCTCTGGGACTCCATCACAACTTGGACAGTCGGGTGAGATCTCCAAATTAAACTTGTGAAGGTATTGGAGATGTCCTCCATGTCCCGTAAGAAACTGGGTGAGATTATAGTTAATCTCACCGTGTCGTCTCTCCAACCACTCCTTGATGGCAGGAGTGAGCCTGTGAGTCCACCGACCCTTTCCCGAGCGTTCCCACCGCTCTTGCCACCTATTTATGGATTTCTCCTTCACAGCGTTCTTCGTCTCCAATAAGATATAGATTGATTTCGCATGGTATATATTCACTATCTCATCTGCCAAGATGTCAATCGGCATCATTCCAGAGATGACGAATGCTGCATCATCTGAGACAGTCCTGAAGGCAGAGCATACCCTCAGAGCTGTCCTCCTGTAGACTGCATTCAGTTTGCTAGTATTAACTGATATCCGCAACGACTCGCTCCAAACTGGGGTCGCATAGAGCATGATTAAGGTCACCACCCTGGGTATAAGTAACCTAGAGGTATGCCGTGGCCCTCCCACGTTCGGCATCATCCTCTCCAAGGCCATACTAGCAGTCGATGATTTATCACAAACACACTGTACGTGTTGCTTATAACTGAGCTTCCTGTCTATCACCACCCTCAAATATTTGATGGTCGGCTTGGAGGTGATGATATGATTCCCGATTCTAACACAGGCGTAATTTCTCTTCCGGCGCTTCGTGATGAGGACCGCTTCCGTTTTTTCCTCCGCAAGCGTCAGACCAGACCTCCCTAAGCAGCGTTTGACAGCACTGATTGCGTCGCTTGAATATAACTCAGCATCTTCGAGATGCTTTGCGACAACAACCTGCGCTATGTCGTCAGCGTAACCCGCCACTGTGGGGAAGATTAAGTACATCGTTGTACATGATGTTGCACAGTAGTGGGCGCAATATGGAGCCCTGTAGAACGACCGCGGAAACAGCGTTCTCCTAAGGTCCGTCAATGGTGTCATACCAGAGCCTCCTTTCAGTTAAGTAACTATCGACGATAGCAGCGAGATAGACGGGAATACCAACCTTCGCTAAAGATTTCCGTATTAGATTTCAATTAGCCGAATTGAATGCACTTTTCACATCCAGGGTTACTACCACGTAATATTTGCTGATACTACCCTTCTATATCTTCGGCCAAGCCAGTAACCAATTTGATGGCATCAATGGTTGATCTGGCTTTACAGAACCCATATTGCCGATGTGAAAGGCGCCTTGGCTCTCAACAACCGGGAATAATCTGTTATTGATTACCCTCTCTAGAATTCTCCCCACCGTGTCCAGAAGACATATGGGACGGTATGAGGATGGTTCACCTGGAGGTTTTCCTGGCTTAGGTAGAAGTACCAACTTCTGTCGCTTCCATGCCGCTGGAAATATTCCCTCGGACGCTGCACGCTTCGAACAACTCAGCGAACATGTCCGGGCTGATTTCACTGCAAGCTTCTATCTATCTGTCAGTATGCCTGTCTGTTTGTCACACCCATTTTTCTCGGAGACGGTTATAGCGATTGACACCGAATTTGCGTACAGTGAGTCCCATCCTTCTACGTTCAATTTAATGGGGGTCCCCATACATACAAAAATACATACGAAAGATCCATTCTCAGAAAATACCCAACTCAAAAATCAAATCAAGAGGCTGCCACTGTATGGTGCCTATGCTCCTAAATGCCCTCCATACCGCTATCTGTTCAAATAAAGATAATAATAGTATATTACCAGAGTTTTTAGTAATTGACTGCAAAACCCCCCTTACGTTCATGTAGGCTATAATATAAAGTATGGTCCTGACATGTTTGGTGGAAATCGCACTGTCAGCAAGTTATAATAAGTGGAAATTGTCACTTCTTTGCAAATCCAAGACCGTACAGTACCGAGTCATCTTTCACTATTGGCAAGAAACTTTTCTTACCCTCGATGATGCCGTTTTCCTCCTTCACTTTTGTCTAAGCATTGACTTCTACCTCCTTAACTTCTGGTTTCCGTCGAGGTTTCGACCGGGTTTGGTATCCCTAGAGCTTTTTTAGGCATTTGTAGTCATGCTTCAGATCCTCCTATGCTAAGTAAATAGCTTTCACGGCCTTCAGTTGTTCATAGCCATTCAAGTCTGGCCTCATCTTGCACGATGCAGAAATTTCCAACCATAAGCTCGATCAGCGCTAACGAGTTGAACTGCACTTATATATATAATATTCACACTCCGACGTGAATCCTCCAATCAGCTTGGGTAGAAAAAATTGCTCAGTCTAATATGTCAAGTACCTAGCAAATAATTAAATGAAATGACAACTTATATTAAAAAACGTGGCAAAGCATTTGTTGAGAAAAGTCAAACCTGGTTAGCTCCAACGTGCCATGAATTCCATAGAAGGATTCAGTCATATAATAGTTCACCAAAAGAAGCTTCAAATAAAACCTCTATTAGTAGTAGTAGTAAAACGATACTGAATAAAACCATTCTCATCCATCCTAGGATTTTTGAGTCACGTCATCTAATCATCTTTTAGAACATAAAATAAAAATAGGAACGTCAGTCATCCACATCCCCAAAGGGATGATTCATATTGACACAATATTGCTCCTAACGCTTCCGTAATGCACGCTTTCTTCCCTAAATTCTACCAGAACCCTTCGTCGTCCTTGCGCAATTTAATATTCACAACTCGTTTAGCTTTTCCTTTAACATTTTAGCTCATTTTATTTACTTTAAGAATTCCATTTTCCGCTCAAATTGCAAAACTTGAAGACACTCTCGTACCATTACATCGCAAAACAAGTAACGAAATTTCCCCATATTTCCATCAGATATCGCTGTCTCTCGGAAAATAAACATGAACAGATAACTCTATCATGACAATGTTTAAGACGTGAGATGAATCCTTGCCATGGGATTTCATCGCCCCGTATAAAGTGCCATTAATTTCTGTTTATCTTCCTCCTAGTTTGCTATTTTTTCACTTGGCGTGATAATGGCTGTATATCTTTCACCAGGCGAAATGTGAGGAATCAGAATGAATCGAAATTCAACTGATTTTCCAGAGATAATTCAGACATGTCCATGTTAGCTTTATTTATCAGTAACGAGTTTTCGATGATGGCATCGTTGGATGAGAGAAATCAATCAAGCTGGCTTGAATGAATAATTTCGTGAGAGACATGTGCTCAGCATGAACATGTATTCGAAGGAAACAGACATCACTCCGAGGAATGTAAACAGAATTCAATCAAGTAATCAACAAGGACTCAGCAAACAATTCGTTAAGCACGACGGGCGCTGCCATTTATCGAATGTCCTCAAGCGCTCCAAGAGTACCAAAGTTGCTCAAGTATGAACACTCAAAAAGTTAAATTAACAAATTAATTGAAGTCATACAAACAATCTGTGTAGACATGGAAGCATTATAAACTACACTCGAAGCATTTAAAGGTTTCCACCTGAAACATGACTTCAGAAGTCATTAGCCAAGTGCATGCACGTACAGAGAAAGATATCTGAGGCAACACTGCATGTCTAAGAGTTCTCGCTTAAGGTCAGTGCTTCACTTCCATCAGGAAATGGAAGAACCATTTGAAATGCTCCAATTTACTCAAATACGTTGACGTAAGGCTTCAAAGGCACGAAACATAAACCTTGTGCCCGCGAGGTGATGAAAGCGCTTCAGCGTTGAAGTTCACTTCATATTCCTCAAGAACAGAAAGTGATACTTTCAGCGAGATGAATCTTTGAGTGGATTTTTTTATTCGAAATGGATTGAATTGAAATGGAAATGTCTTGGGATGATGACTGCTTTCTGGATTAGTTGAGAAGATGGTTCTTTGACGTTATTTGCTTAATTTTCCGGTTCTCAAAGTTTGCCTTTACTTTTTCAGCGAATATACTTTTGACCTTGGGAACCTTGCATAATCGAAAAGTCCTGAATTTTATTTATCCTTACCAAATGTGACCATTTAAATTTTGCTAGCATTTGTATCGATTTGCGGACAGAAACTTATCTGGATGCATTCCAACTTGACATGTATAGTCCCAGCATGTAAATACAATATTGAAGTCACTTTTTTATTCATTTATTCCAGGGAGGAAGCCATGGTCATGGCAAATTTACGTAAACGCGTTGCAGCCGTCGATTTGAGCCGTAAAAAACTTGGAGATGACCCCAATGCAAATGATACAGGACAATCTGAACCATTAGACAATCGTCCACTTTTGCCAAAAGTAAGTCAATATTTTGAGATTTTCATTAGATTTATATTGATTTGAATGAAAATTATCCAACATATCCGGTACCATAAGTGGAGAGACTTCACGAGGTGCTATTATATTCTGCTCAAGATCGTATTTTATATTATATGAACGGTTAAACCACTATGAATAAAACAAGCCAAAACCCGGTAGTGCAACGCGTCATATATAAAAGGTTTTGTGAATTTCTTATGTAAGTAGCATATATGTAATATGTAATGTAGTGCAACACTCCCTCTAGTGTGACATTGACGTTTCCGGTTACAGAGAATTTACACGAAAGAGACAATTTTGAGCTACTGCAACTTTGTTAGCAGTGGTACGATTTTGGCTAATCTTCGGGATATTATGCTTCATACCATAGTCTATATTACTACTACTTCTGAGACTTTGGGATAAACTGGGGATTTCTAGTCAGTTTCCCCGAAACATGGTAATATACAATTATTAACTTTGAGTAGATGTCGGTATGGAGGATATTTTGGGGTCTGGACACCCCATTAGACCCAGCTTCATATTTTTTTTAGATTTTTGGGCTGGGAAGTTTCTGACAATAGGGCTCTTGAAAAACTGATCAGTTAATAGGCCCAGCACTCCCCACCTTTGTGTGGCCTATATTTGGGCTATGCTCTTATATATATGTACATAGTTCAAGTTGGAAGTCAATTTGGACATCGCCCGTTTATATTCATTACGGCAGGTTACGACAAAATAAACAGGTTGTACAGACCCTGACCGAATTATTACACGCACTATCGTTTTGAAGGTTTTGTGTAAAACAATGTCTGTCTGTCTGCCTGTTTGTTTGTCTGTCACACCCAAGAAGGGGAGAGCGGCGGCTGGAAAGTGGTCATTTATTCCATCGATTCATTGTCAGAACTCACTCAACCGAAAAATCTGAAAAATAGGGTGCCTAGGCTTCATACCGGTATTTGTTCAAATAAATAAATAAAGTTAATAATGGTATATTACTATAATTTTCAATAATTGATTGCAAAACCGCCGCTTAAGTTTATCCTCATTATCAAATAGGTTATAATATAAAGCATGATTCTGCCAAGTTTGGTAGAAATCGCACTATTACTAGCAAACTTATAGTAGGTCAAAGTTGTCGCTTTAGTGTAAATTCTGAAACTTTAAATGGCACCAGCGCGCTAAAGTGAATATTCTGACATAATATATACATATACATTACGTGCTAGTTACTAATGGAGCAAATTTCCACTCAAATATTTTAATATGAAAAATATACAAAACCTTTTCATACCCGACTTGTTTCTCTTTACCTGCACACATATTTGCAAAATTTATTCGAAATATAGTGTTTTTTACTAGGTTTTTTTAGGACAGTTATTATAAAGTCCTATTTCACACACCCCTTGGTATTTATCAACAGTGACTCATCAAATTGCAACAGATCGATTAAGCTTTCGAGATATTCTTTGATTATTATTATTAGTTTTGCAACGGCAGGGAGAACGCAGGTACCTCTCCAATTGGCTCACTTTAAACGGGTGCCCTTTTTGGAATCATAATGATCATCCCCTTTTTTCACTATCTGGGAAAGATATGCCATTCTCGGGATTTTCATACGATTGGAAATAGCAGACCTGCATAAATTGCAGGCGTAGCGATAAATCTGTGAAAGACCGTCAAGATTCAGATTACTTTTCTTCTGCTTGGAGGAACAGTCCGTTGCCGCCTTTTACGGTGACTAGTCATTTCATCCACGAGAGAAGGACCTTCACTGGATGTGAAGTAGTTGAAAACCGAGGTGAAGTGTTCTTTCCACTACTTCTTGCTTATCATCGGGGATGGGAAATCGACCGCTAACGTCCTTCATAGGACCATCGAAGCATATGCAAGCTTTTTTGAGATGTGGTATACTGTTTTGAAATCATAGCAATTTGCAGCATCTTTCGCTTCCCTGACCAACGCAATAACTAATTCCCTGTTGTCACAGTGCACATTACATTGAATTGCTCGGGATTTCGCTCAGAATCGCTCGCAGAGGTAAATAGATCCTTCGATTTCTTCAGTTAGGCCATCTGCTTCCACGACTTTGCAGCCAGATCTTGTGACGCCCCTTCTGGACCTAACCGACCACCTACATAACAACCAACAAAAGAGCGTTTTCCATGGAAGCCAAATACTCATTGAATTCGCAAGTGAGTTACTAAAAGTATCTGTCGAGCGACAGCTGGGTCATACAAGCGGGGCATGTGGAACTTGGAGGGTCGTACCACTCCAAGCCTGCAAGAAGTGGTGGACACAACCCGCGAAACGAAGTTAAGGGAGATGATGCTTTCTTTCGAGCCTGATGTTACGCACGTCTACAGGACAACTTCTAAATCTTCTAAGTCTAATTGCCCGTACGATATCAGTCAATTAAAACGCAACTAACCTTATAGCAGATTCTTTGCTCGAGCAGGAAGGCGGTGGAAGTTGCAGAAATCCACAAACTTCCCACCATTATAGTTGCGGTCACCACGACCGTATTTCTCAATCACATGTCCGAGCTTTATTGTTTTCGTTTGACCAGTTCGATTCTATGTTATTCGTTCTTTATTCTTCCATACTGACGTTGTCACCATGTAATTCATCTTGCCTGCATTAATGTGCAGCCCAAGATCTCGCGCCATCTGCTTGATCTGGATGAAGGTAGACTGTACATCTCACGTTGTTCTTCCTATAATGTCAATATCGTCAGCGTAGACTAGTAGACTATAAGTTGGGAGCTTAAGTACTGAGGAAGAGAGTAAGTAGCTCTCGAAATGCGTATTTACTAACTATTAAAATATATTGTAGTAGGAGAAAGCTACCGAGTTTTATTTTTATTTAGAAGAACTACAAGCATCGGAACGATAACTATCAGTCTTATCAATTTCGCCAGGATACCGAATTCTCTCATTGACGTGTACAGTTCTACCCTGGTATTGCTATCATAGGTAGCCTTGAATTCAATGAAAATATGGTGCAACTGAAGTTTTTCTATCGCTTGCCGCAGAGAGAAAATTTGATCTGTTGCTGATTTGCCTGAAGTGACGCCTCTTTCGTATGGGATAATGATGTTCTGGGCAGCCCCATCCAGGTAAAGCAAGATAGCAGAGAATATCTTATAAATGGTGCTCAGCAACGTGATACCTCAATAATTGCTGCACTTTTTATGTATGGGGCAGGTAATGCGTCATTGCCAGTCGTCAGACATTGATTCACTATCCCACACCTTGATCATTAGTTGATGAATGGTGTAATTGATCGTCTTCACATTTAACCAATTCGGCTATAATTCCATGGGCTCCTGGCGACTTATGATTTTTAAGCCGATCAATCGCCCGCACTGTTTCTTCTGTACTTGGTGGTGGCAGTATTTGTCCATCGTCTTCATTTGGCGAGCCCTTCAACTCGCGAATATTTTGGTTGTTGAGCAGTTCATCAAAATATTCAACCCATCGCTCCAATATGCGCTTGGTGCAATATACAGAATACATTAAAATGTAACTCAGGTACTCAAATATGAATCAAAGAAAGAAAAGGACCAGATCATTTTGCCTTCAAACAATC
This sequence comes from Hermetia illucens, assembly GCF_905115235.1. Classification (NCBI taxonomy): domain Eukaryota; kingdom Metazoa; phylum Arthropoda; class Insecta; order Diptera; family Stratiomyidae; genus Hermetia; species Hermetia illucens. The sequence goes on along the minus strand of NC_051852.1, from coordinate 113,014,505 downwards.
AGTCAAATACCGGCTGACCCAAATACCGAATTCGATATTCCAGGCACGGACCAAGATTTATAATGAAATAATAAAGTTTCGTCAAATTTTGTACGTACGTGTGTTTCTAAAAATTGTAATCACTTTTTCTAATTTAATTTTCAAGTGGGAGTTTTCAATTTTTTTGGCTGGAAATACATGGTGATTTTACAAACTGTAAAATAGTTTAAAGTCAAAATACGCTTTAAAATAATTTTGACTGCGTCGTCCGAATCTATACCCCCAATTTGGATCTCATTGTGGTTGTGTCCTACACTGCCGGTGTGTTTTCTCCAAACATTTTTCCAAACCCAACTGCATGTCAATACTGAACTCGATGGTTGGTTGGTTTCCATCTTAGATTGGTATCTCTTCTGATGTTCGCAAGAATACCGGTAGCTTCGTGCTTCAAATTGTTCATCACCGTTGTCAGGAGAAGAACGGCATTCGGATTGATTTTGTACAAGCGTAGTACTTGTAGTAATCGCAAATGTGATATTGAGTTAAAGACTGATTTATAATCGATATAAGCTATTGAAATATTCCCTTTTTAGCGGACAGTCTACTTTACAGCCACTGTATTGAGAGAGCCTTTAGTACCTCTCTGTTACTCTTTAGCTATACATTTATGAACATCAACATGATTTGGATGTTTGCGCAAGAAATGAAGCCAAAAACTTGTAAATGGTAGGAAGACTAGTAATTGGTCGACATTTTGAAGGATTGGCATATAATTGGAGAGATGGTAGTTTCCAATGACATCCGCAACACATCTATGCACTCTTGGAGAAAGATTTCAAGAAAGTGCTTGCGTGACGTCGGCAATCTCCTTTCTCTACCTTTCGACTGTTCTGTTAAGTCGAAATGCCCAAAATGGGAATACCTCTGTTTTTAGCTCCAAGATGTTGATTGTAGACAAATAATCGTGCATGATCTTCTGTCATAGCAGCCAAATGTACACCTAGAGATTAAAGACTATTCACATCATTCGAAAAATAGATTATATAATACTTAGATTTACCGAGCTAATTTAGTTTAGAAATTGCAAGCCTATAAAGAATAAGTAACTTGCATTTTGAATGTCATTGACCAATGTCATCATTTTTGGTGCAAAACATCGTTTACATAGAAATATTAAATTGGCCTAGATACATGGATTTCAGCAGCTTATCTGGCCCTGTATACACTTGCATAATCTTTTATGCAAGACCATTGAGTTGATAATTTACAATCCGCATGACCACAGTCGCACATTGTGTCACTTCGAGAAAAACCATTGCCCACCCTAAAGCAAAATACTTTCGGCCTGGCAGTCCCCTAAAACACATTTCAATTAGTCTTTTCCCATTAATATCCGTAAATTCACTTCCTCATCATGACATGCAAAAATTCTCCAACTTTTATTCTATTCCGTAAAACATAGCATGAGACAAACAGTCAGACAGATAGCACTTTTGCAAGTACATTTGGCGCCATAGGGGATGAAACCTCTGCCAAAAACGTTATAAATCATAGAAGAAATTTTAGAGCGAAGAAGGAAACATCCTTTTCCCTGAATGGGTTTCATTGCTACCATGGAATTTCCCGCTTATTCACTTACAGGAGTCAACAGGACTCCATTTCTAGAAAAAGTTTGTGCGTTGTCGGGAATCTTTTGGGGATATTGAAACAGAGCGTAGAAACCTAACAATGGCTGTACGGTTTTTGTGGTTCCAAAGTCTCTTGTTTGAGGCTAGTTTTTATGGGTGGACACAAGCTAGTTTTGCAGTGCAAAGTTTGAATTCACGATTGTATGTATATTTGCTCATGGTTGCAAGAAATGAGATGCGTCGGAAAAAGGAAAATTTAGGGCGGTTACTGCAGAGTATGATACTGAGGGAAACGCAAGCATGAACTTTTGCAAAGAATAGCATGAAATTTTTTCTTGAATTAAAAGTTAGCTTTCCAAACTAATTGCTAAGTTTCAACATGCCAAATAGCGACCAATGGACGGACCTAACAAAGAGACCATATAAGGCGAACGATGGATAATCTGTAAGCATTCAAACAAACAAAATTTCGTGAATAGCTTTCTTTTTTATTTTAAATTCTCTGTACTTTTTATGTCAAATGAGCTGGCATGACCTAGACTTCTGCAAGTAAATTACATTACAATATATGTATGTCTATATTACACCCATTAATCAATTAAGACACTAGCCTACATATGTTACCATAACACAAACTTTCAAAAAGACGTAAACATGCATATGTTACTCCAGAGTTGGTGCTTGTTTACCACTCTTCGGATTTCCAATGTCTGCAGTCAATTGGAAAAGAAAACTTCACCTTCTTTTCAATCAGGTTACATGCGTACATACATATGCCCTTCATTCAGCTTCTACATATCCTCATTCTTGATGATAGCACCCAGAAGAAACGATGCAGTGTTAACTTGACCCTAAGTCAGATAATAAAAGAATTTTCTGAAAAAAGTTTCCTTTCTGTCAGCTTATTGTTGAGAAGTCAGGAAAGCCATTTGAAAAGTTTATAGTTCCTCTTGACTAGCAATAATTTACCCTTAAGGTTTGTACCCAATTACTCAGTAATGGATTTCCGTCGCATTATTATGGTGAGCAAAATGGACTGATTACGGGTTGTATATTGCAGAATGATTGAATGTACACTTTTATGGAAGTCCTGAGATTGTAAGGAGGAGACGTTATGGGGCACTAGACTTGCAAAATGTAAGTACATGCAATGAAATTAGCTTCAAATTGGCTGTAAACCAACTATGTAATTGAATTTTTCACTTATAGGCGGTCACATCGACTTGTTAACATGAATCGGTTTAAGAGTAATGTAGCTAATGAATTCATTATTGATCCTCGATTAATTGGCATTCCCAACCAGGTACATGACACTTTTGAGATATCATCTGATTTTCTCCTTTTCACACTATTCGCACCACTTTTGTCAACAAACATCGCAAAGATGTTCAGCCCACCAGATTAAATTGCTTTTTCACCTTGTTATTCTTACTCTTCCAAATTCTCGAGATGCAGCTTGAAGTTCAGTTTTTGGTTAATCATGACTGATAAGTATTTAAGCGTTAGTTATGAATGTATGATGTATTCGCCAATCCTGATCTTATTCGCCGTTTGCTTCCTTCGCTTGGTAATCAAAATTTCGGCTTTATGCTTTGCTAGCGCCAGACCAAAGTCTTCCAGCGAAAATTCGATTTCACAAAGTGCCTCGTTTGTGAGAACCTCGTTCTCCTAAATACCTTGTGCAACGATAGTCACTCCGATGTTAGCTGCCTAACCAATAACAGAGCAGCTGCAACTTCAAAACTCCATTATACATCATTACCCCCAGCAAAGGTCCAAATCATAAAACACTAGCTTTCTTCCGGAAGAATTTTCTGACTATACGCACCAGCTATTTGGGACCGCCTTATTTGGCTAAAGGCGCTGTTACCATATTTTGCTTTATTCTGCAATATCGGACACATTCTTCACATGAAGAGTAACTACCGCGAAAGATTTATTGGCGTCCATTGCTTTCTCCGCAATATTCGTCAAACGTACTGATCGCATTGATAGTAGATATTGGCTTTCCACCATCCACGTTCAGTTCGACCTGCCAGTTATGCCTGAAGAGTCCGCAATTGACTCGCATGGAAGGAATGCAGTTTTGACTGTTCAGGCGACCGATAATCAATTGAAAAATGATTCGGACAACCGGCCAGCCATATTTGTTAAGGCTGTGAGCAAGAATTTTATGGCGGTCTTCGTCGCTGGTAAATATTTTTTATGAACACTTACACACGAAAATATGTCGCTAACGTTGGCTGTGTCTCCTGGCTTTATACGACCTTCGCGAAGCTTTTCAATTGCGGTATTCCATCAAAAGTTGGGCATTCGTTCCTTGAATGGAGTGCGGCGTGATATGGAAGTATTACATCCTTTCTGTACCCTTTCAACAACTTGTGTTAGATTTCCTTTTGCATTCATTTCCCATCGGCATCGTCTGTGCGTCCGTTTGTGTCCAGATGGCTCAAGTGGTTTGAGCGCTGGGCTGTTCTTGCGGGAGGTCATGGTTCAAATCTCTTTGGATGTCGATACCAGTTGACTCAGCTGTGAATGAGTACCTGAGTCAAATTAGGTTAATAATCTCCGGCGAGCGTAAAGCTGACCACATTGCTTCCTACAATGTACTGTAGTTTACCGTTCCAGTCTTGAATGAAGTGCTCTAACACACTTGAAAGCCCTGATCCAATGTGAATTGTTGCGCTAACGATTGTTATTATCGTCCCCTGCAATAGTATTTCTTCAAACATTTGCTTATCAAGTCTCTTAGATATCCAACCCTTTACAGCAGTTTTGTTAATACGTTTTCCTCCTGTCCCACGCTCCATCTGAAAGATGAGAGGCTGATGGTGGCAGTGCGTACATTCCTCGCTCGCCTGCATTGGAAATCCTTAGATAATGTGTTACTAACACACATAAGATCTGTTACCGATTCCATATCCCGTCTCCGAAAAGTATTGACGCTGCCGGTATTTGCCAGAACGACATTCAGGCGTGAAAATGCTTCACGCAATATGCGACCTCATGCATTTGTTTCGCGACTACCTCAAACTTCGGCTCAAGTATTGAAACCGCTAGATATTATTATTGGGCTGTGGTGACTTGCTTCGGAAGCTAATTTTTCGACGATCAATACAAATTCATCTAGATGAGGCCTGGCGCAGCGTATCCACTCGCCACCTTAATTCGTGTGAATCCGTCTTCTGAGCTATTGCTTGTGGTTTCAATTGTTCAGTTTCCTCAGATCCGCCGCCTTTTCCTGATGCAAAAACACTACTGTGAAAATCTTTGTAATATTCGCATATAATAGCAACGCCAATTTCATTTTCAAGGACACTTTGAGAGAGCAAGTCTTGAGCTGCTTGGCTTGGTTTAAATTCGGGTGCAACTTTATTTACGAAAAACTGAAATCGCCTTCTTCAACACCGGAGATTTATAACTGCCTGTGATATGGTTGATGTTACTCTCCTGTGTTTCTCTGCATAGCAAGTATTTCGAGTTCCCATTGCAATCTTTGGTAATATGTCCTTCTTCTCCACATCTTAAGCAAAACTTTGACTTATCTTGTTCTAACAGTTATTAGAAATGTGTTCAAATTCCAGGCAATTGAAACACCTCTTTGGCGATATCTGTTCTCGCAAATGACAGCTGACCCACCCGACGCGAATTTTGCCAGCAGCTTCTTCAAATGGGGGTATTGTGCCAACATATGCATTGCGTAGCCTTATCATATTAAACTGATCTCCGATTTTCCGGTGATCTCATCTAGGTCCTTATACTCAGTCAGCATCGAATCCTGGCTTACCTTTACTTCCGCTGCTTTACCCAGTGGTGACTCGATCTTCTTATGAAGATCGTGGAACTTACACTCTTCAGATCTAAGCTCAAAGAGTAAATTGCCTTTCTGCGTTTTATTCGGTTGATATGTTCACCCAAGTCCAGGAGTCTGTCTGTTTTCACCTCGCGCAAAATTTCCGCATATGACAGCTTCTTTGATGATTTTATATCGCATCCGGCCGCGATCCCTTTTGCCACCTTCGTTATCTCTCTCCTTTAACCCAAGTAGAGTCATTGATGCTTATCTCCAGATGGTTCGATAGACTAAGATTGTTGATTGCACCGGTTGTGTTTTCCCCTTTGTGTGCTTTGGAGTCCGCTCTGAGGATTCTCGATTAGTGTGCCTATGCCATTTGCGTGGCTCTGATAATTCTTTTTGGTCTCGAAGGCGATCGGCTGCTGTCACCTCTAGTCCGAGTATTCATTTTGAGAACTTTTGTGTTGATACTTCTACTGTTTCTGTTCTTTTTTGAGACCAGGGTATCTCGTTGCCTGCCTTAAAATATATCGATCTTATAGAACGTACTTGGTTTTTTATTTCACCGTATACGTTGTGCCGGAGATTCCATCAGGTTGGAGGGCATCTCCCTAACTTTGAAAATACGTCTTTGTCACCATTTGTAGTATTAACATCGTTTGGTGCTGTGTTTTTTGTAACACTTGCAATTCATGTACGCGCCGATTTTCGTTCCTCTAGTGCTACATTTAAAATGGCCGTTAACCTTTTTAAGCGGATTTTATTTAGCACATTCGCCTATGTATTGCCCGCCTGCTGCCACAATACCTTTCGGCACCGCGTTAGACATTTCTCCTTGATCTTGAAACTCTTCCTCCATTCTCTACTTGTATTTAAAATTTATAAATTAACAAAATAATATTTTCAAAAAAAGACCCCGTCTCAGTCCAGGATTATTACACGCACTTTTCGCAGAAACGGTTATACCTATGGGCACGAAATTCGGTAGAAAATTTGAAACTGTGAACCTCCACACATGCGATGAATTATATTACTGCACGGTGGAGAAGGGGTCCCCATACACCTAAAAGAGGGGCACAAAATTTTTTCCCCAGAACATAGTCATGAGGGGTATTAAATGAAAGGTCTCAATTGATACTTTCCGAAGCAGGTATTAGTTTTGACACAGGTTGCAAAGGAGAAGAGTACGCCAGTTCGAAAATAGTCAATTACTTCAAGAACACATTATCAGAAACTAACCTACCGAAAAATCTTAAAAAGAGATTATGGTAGTCCCCGCACATGGTGTATAGGCCCACGTGGTCCACCTCTTACTTTGAGTGAAACACCCAAATTCTCCAAAAAAGGTTGGCTAATGGTTTCGTTCAAGTGGATGCGAACTCAGGACTCCCGGCATCTTCAACCAACTTGATGACAGACCGGACCACACATCAATCAGTCAGCATTGACCACATTGTCTCCTACAGTGTACTGTAGTGTACCGCTACGGTTTTGAATGAAGTGTTCTAACACACTTCAAGGCCCTAATCCAATTGGATGGTTGCGCCAACGAGAATTATTATTATTAAGGCAGAGTCAAGTACATCACCGTCGCTATCCTAGATCAAAAGACAATCGGTGAAGAGAATACCATTTTGATGAGAAGGTGGTCCAATGGGATAATAAAACACAATATTTTTGCAATTAACGGAACCTGAACGTTTTTCTTTGGTTACTCTCTTATTTGTTCATATGGCAGTAATACAGATTCGTATTTATCGTTTAATTTCGTAATAAAAGATCAAAATGCACAACACCTTTGAATTCCCACCACGCTCCCAGCATGACCTTCTTCCGATGGATGTTTGCTCTCAACATCGATTGAGGCGATTGTTCCAAGATTTTTTGCGTTATCGTAAACAATCCATTCCCCTTGCCCCTCTTACAGATTTTGCACAATTTCTACTGTCGCTTACTTGTCAATCCTGAAAATCTGAGATCTCTCCCAGTAAGTGTAAGAAAAGGATGATCGTTAAGATTCCTGCCGTCACGAAGGTATGAACTAAAATCATCTTGGAATCCTCACCGTTCTTCCTATTCTTCATCGATTTCGACGAACAAAAACAAGGAGCGGAATACTCGACAGAGCACGGGCACTGGGCATTCCGAAAATATTAATATCTATAATTAAAACGATATATGATGGCACAAAATATCATGTGTTGCTTCGGGGTAAAATCTCAGAAAAATTCGAATTATAAAACGGAGTGCACCAGGGTTGCATCTTGCCACCGATGCTTTTTACTCATTATCGGTGACAGCCTTTATGCTGCCTTAGCCGAAGGACGCAGAGGGATTCAATGTCACCCTTCCTCAAACACCTTGACTATGCTGATGGCATCTGATTGCTCTCTTAGTGAGCCATAACCTTGCCCAAAGAACCTGGGTTTGGAGAAGGGGACACTGAAAATAAACACTAATAAAATCAAGGTGCTCACTCTACTGAACTGAATAATGTTAAATATTTTATACAAAATCGATGGGAAACGAGTCGAGGCTGACCGAAATGGCGATAGCTTAATATGCTAGATGGTGATTTGAATACCTTTCGACTCCAAACGGGCCAGGCAAACTTGATCTACACGAGCAAAAAGGGAGATCTCGTGTGTCCTTGAACTTTGGCGGAAAACCCAATGACGAATTATAGACAGCTACTTCTGGCAACCAGTCTTTAGTTATACTTTTTAGGTAATGATGCAGTTAAACGCGAACGTTGAAAATCCTCCAGATTTTAGGCTCTATAGCAAAGTCGAGTGCATGGTAGCGCAGAGGATGTTCTCATATCTCTTTACACACTATATTAAACGCAGTAATCATGTCTGGTCAAAGATATGGCTACCCGTTACCCTTGAATTGCGGGTCAACCACCTATGCTAACACCTACGCGTCATTCAAGAAGGCAAAATTGTTTTTTTTTTTGTAAATTTTATACAAAAACAGGGTAGTATCATGCAGGTAGGTAATTGGAGTCTGTAATTAAAAAGCCCACATAAATATTGTTTCAAATTAATTTTTCGCGATAAGTTGGTAACACAGCGACACCTATGATGCTGAGCTAGACGTGATCTGTATTTCAGCCGTTTGCCATTGCCATTACTATTGGTCGTTTTGGTCAGCCTGCCTCAGTGTTCGGCGATTTTCATTGTGGCCTGTTTTGTGAAACAACGAGTTTTTTCTCAAAGTGTTGTATAGCGAATGGAAATTCATCTGGCGAAATTTAAAAATAACTCAGAAAGCTTAAGACAACTCAGTTGTACCTAAAACGCAAGCGGTCTTCAAGTAGTAAGTGATTTGTACTAGTTCCGGCCATCGAGTATACCTGGCGAAAGCGTCCATATGGTAAGGCAAGGAAATTGTGTTCAAAAATTGACATTAGATTTGAGAGAATTACATTGGAATATTTTTCATGACACAATTCGGTCGAGTGTATTTGTAATCTCAACATAAGACGCGTGCCAGCAAAAGTTGTTTGAAAAGAAATAAATTTTTTACAAAAGCAGCACCGGAAACCATTTGTTTTCAACGCGTCCTGCTCACCATTTGCTTTGGTTACCGCGATGTGGCTGATTGTGAATTTCTCTTAAAACCAAACAAAAAATAATACTTGGGGATTATCATGCGCTTAAGAGAGAATATTCTTCAAAAATGACTAGATATGTGAGCAAACAATTTTATTGATTAAAATTTGAAAAAAAAATGACTTGGCACCATATTCACAAAAGCTGGCCTCCACTTTTCCTTGTCCTCCGAACTCATTTCGCGACAATTGAAGGGAAGAAAGGAAGTGGCTTATAAAGAGTACATTTATGTAGATGGAGCTTAGTAGTTTGAGCACTAGGTTCATATCTCACTAGTGACAAAATCATTTGTATCTTGACTGAATCTAGGATACCAGTCGATTCAGCTATGAATACATGAGTCAAATCGGAGTAATAATCCAAGACGAATGAAACGCTGGCTACTTTGCCGCCCAATATACAATTACGATTTTGAAATAAATTGCTCTAGCACGCTGGAAAGTCTAGATTCAAATTAATTTGTTACGCCATCGTTTATCATTATTATTTGTCCCGAATTAATGTCCTCTAGTTACTTTTTTACGGAAAATAAGGCATCCACATAGTCTCCTTTTCAACTGGACTGTAATTCAATTCTATTGTCATCTCACTTAATGCTCTGTTGTGGCATCATTATAATAGTGGACACGCAACCTGGAGTCGAACCCGTGGCTCGAGAATGAGAGGCATAAGTCACTTACAACTGCGTCCACGTAGATCAACTACAATTGTCGATTTAGTGGAACAAAGGACTTTGCCATCCAAACCTCCACATCCAAACATCTTTGGAGGCATGCACTTACTATCCTAAGAAAATAGCCTACCTACGTTCTACTTGCTGAGTCGCCCCTCTGGCATGGTAATATAGTATGCTAATCGAAAGTCAAATAATCCACCAGTAGTTGGGCCTTCTAGGGAAGAATATGATATGCATTCGCCATAGATAAGTCTTTTTTTTACCACTCAAGCCTCCAGAAATATTTGCCTGGCCATTGCTTCCGGCAACCACGCTGACATTTCTATTTTTCAGCGTTCAAGCTCCCAACCAACAGAGGTCCCGTGAAAGTTCAGTCTATAACTGAAAGGATCAATTCGGTTCCTTTTAGGTAATTATCCACTTTGTTAATAATTATGACATTTAATTGTGCGAAAGCTTCCAGAAGACTGCGCCTCCATGCAGTTGAAAATGAACTTCCCCATTCTATGGTCCACGCACTAAAATCACTGGGAGACTAAACTGTCCAAAATCTCTTTGAACTTCACCAGTGTGAATTTCAGCAAACCGTAGTAAATTTAGAGATATGCACACGTCGCTCACTCTTCCACACACCAACCAATTGTACTTTACCTCATGCGTTCCTAAATAACTTGGTTGTCGCCCCAGCCACTCGGACATTATTGACAAGAATTCTATGGAGTTCGCTTATAATGGCAGTTGCGCCACTGGTTTGTAAGTGGTCTGAGAGGACCAATACTACTTACGGTGGTTGATATCAGCTTAAAGCAATCTCATTTTTCCACTGCAATTAACGCCATCCTTTCTATCCCATAGCATTAAGGTATCTCGCAATGTTATTCCTTTCACTACCCCTTCTTCTACTGCATGATCCCAGAAAATAAGATGGAGATTGACGCCCCATTCTCTACGAATGGGTGGAAAGTAGTAAAGTCTTTCTTTACCTATCTCTTCTACATATATTGGACTTGTCAATAGCACCTCCACATTCCTTTTCAATATACCTGTGCTTGAGGGTACTGTATATTAGTTCTACTAATAACCAAATGAGTGCCGCTAATATCCAAACTCACGCTGTCCTAATAATAGATATCTCTTGCAAATCTTCCTCACAACCCACGGTATTCGTTCCACCTGAATATTCTGTTTAATTGCAGAAACCGTTTACCCGTTGACATTTCGCCATAGATGTTTTAACCCGATTATCTGCTCGTTCGTCTGTTCCACATACATGCATAACGAATATAGCCATGACTTAAAATGAAAGGTTTTAATTAGTATTTTTTGAAAAAGATGTTATTATAATTTTTGATATCGGTTATAAAGTAGGAGTTATCAAAAAGTTCAGGCTTAAAGTAAAACAGGACCGATTCTTAGAAACTACTAAGAATGTCACAAGTCGAGAACCGCAAGCTGAACCCTTCAGATATGAAAGATTTTGTGTTCCCTATGTAAGGAACCTCGAGGGCATAACAGTTCCGCTTGTACATATTTAAAAATTCAATTGTACACTACTTTCCAAGAACCATTTACATGATAAGCTGTAGACGCCCATGAGAGGATTCGGTATCCCGACGAAATTGGTAAGGCTGGCTAGGCTGACCCTGGCCAATGTCGAGGCCAGATAGAAGCAGCAGGATCACACTCGGGACCATTCAACGGTCTAAGACAAGGAGATACCCTATCATGCGTCCTCTTTAAACTAACCCTGGAGAAAGTGATTCGCGATGCAGATGTACGTAAATGCGAGAGGCACCATCTTCTTCAAGTCCACCCAACTTCTGGCCCACGCTGATTGTCAGCGTCATATGGGAAGAACAACCCGAGATCGAGCAGGCGACGATTGGCGTGAGATCTCAGACTGCACATTAATGAAGGCAAGACGAAGTGCATGGTGGCAACGTCAGCGACAAAAACCAAAAAACGAACAACATCAAATCGCACTGGTCAAATCAAAACAATAAAGATAGGAGACTACAACTTTGAGACCACTGAAAATTTCTCCCATCTAAGGTCAAAAATCACAACCGATGATAGCTATGACGATGAAATCCGCGCACGGTTAGAATCTATTTCAGCTTACAAAAACTGTTCCGCTCGAAACATCTCACCATAGGGTCAAAGCTCTTACTGTACAAGACAATTATCTTACCAGTCCTCATGTATTCCTCGGAGACTTGGGATCTTAGCAAGAAAAATTGCGAACTCTTGGCCGCGTTCGAGAGAAGAATCGTCCGAAGATTTTTTGGCCCCCTACATGAGGATAGACGATTCCGTAGCCTACATAACGACGAAATCTATGAGCGATACCATGACCGTCAGGTTGTGGATAAAATCCGGTTCACTAGGTTACGGTGGGCGGGTCACTTAATCCGTATGGATGAGGATGATCCAGCCCGGAAACTCTATAAGGGCAATATATATGGTAGAAAAAGGAGACGAAACAGACCCTTTCTAAGATGGAGTGATGGCGTAGGTCAGGACGCCAGACCGCTTTTAGGGATATCGAATTGGTGGACATCGGCGCAAAACCGGGGGTTCTGGAGTTCCTCATTAAGGCAGACCCAGATCCGACACCGGTTTTTGCGCCATTTACTATTTTATGTTGCCGTAAATTCACTTGAAAGGATAATATTAAGCTGCTGTAACTTTATCAGTAATATTACGAGTTTGATCCAACTTGGGAATATCATGCTTCAAACATACTATAGTCTATATTATCAAATTTGCAAATTTTTATAACTGTAGGATAAATTTAGAGGGGGTAAACACTATACGAAGTGTGTTCAGAAAATAACGGATATTTTTAAATTTCGCGGGTTTGGAGAGTCTGATTGTCATTTTGTTCTTATACTATGTTGTTATACATGCCCTGGAAGTAGGATAAAATGTTCAGCTGTATTCATTGTTTACTTGGTCTGGGCTCGGCGATTTTCGTTAGTTAAAAAAAATGGATCAACGAATTTATATCAAAATTTGCGTAAAAAGTGAAATTAAATATAGCAAAGTGTGTGAAATAATAACAAAGGCCTATGGTGAGTCTGCTATGAGTAAAACAAAAGTTCACGAGTGGTGCAAGCGTTTCCAAGAAGGCCGTAACGACATGGAAGACAACGAATGCTTCGGACACTGCAACACATCAACAATCGGTGAAAACGTGGAAAAAGTCAAAGAAATCGTTATGAACGACCGCCGAATCACAATCAGAGAAGTTCCATATCGATTGGCTCATGTTATGAAATTTTTCCGAGTGCGTCGCAAGTTGCTCAGGCTTCTCTAAATGAAGTCGATCCGGGATTACTGAAACATGTTATAACAGGCGACGAAACATGGGTTTACGGATATGACGTAGAAACTAAGGTTCAATTGGTCCAATGGAGACTTCTGAACAGTCCAGACAAAAAAACGAACATAAAGATGATACTGAGTGTGTCCTTTGATTTTAATGGCATAGTGCATCATAAATAAGGAGGACTACCTGCAAGTTCAACGCCATTTGCGTGAAGCAATCCGAGGAAAACGGCCGGATTTGTAGCAAAACAAATCATGGCTTTTGCAGCATGATAATGCACCTGCTCACACTTCATTGCTTGTTCGCTAATTTTTGGTTAAACCCAACACTGTAATGATGCTCTAGCCTCTATATTCCTTCGACATGACTCCTTATGACTTTTTTCTCTTTCCAAAAATAGAGAAAACCTTGAAGTGCCGTTGTTTTGCAAGTATTGGTGGCATTAATTGCGCATCTCTGAAACAGCTGAAGGCTATTCCAAAGACCGACTTTAAGAAATGTTTTGACGAAAAAATGAAAATTCCCGTTATTTTCCGAAGACCCCTCGTATAAACACAGCTTCATAATTGTTTTCAGATTTTCTGAGAATGGGTCCGTTAAAGAAGTCGTCACATTTAACGTCCAGCACTCCCCGCCTTACCAGTAGATATCAAAACTAACACTGGTTTCTTACTACTTCGTACTAATCGCGACCTTGATACCCCACATGTCTATATTTGGTGAAAAAAAAATGTACACCCGGCTTTTGCATATGTAAGGATATCTCTTAAACTCAACGTAAACAAATGTAACTTACTGCAACCTTCTTACCAAATTTCGTATCAATCGGCATAGCCATTTATGAGAAAAGTGGGTGTGACAGACAGATTTTGTTAAAAACGAAAAACTAAGATGCTCCCTTGTGACCCGCCGCTCATGTGAGTTTACTTTATATGGTGATGATGTCATCACATCTTAGAATGCAATAAATTCACGTGAAATAGCAAACTTTGACCACCTATAACTTTGCTAATAATAATTGGATTTACTTGAAACTTTTCAGAATGACGGGTTTCCGTAAATAAGTCCTCTCTCTTTTTAAGTGCACACATTTTGACCCCTCACTCATCCAATCCACCGTCAGAAATCGATGGTGGAAAAATGACGAGAGAGACGACTTCGATGATATGATCATGTAATTCGCGCTTGCGAGAATTCACTTGCCAAGATGGGTCTAAACATCGAAGTGGATGGCAAGCGAACAAAAGGTCGGCCGAAAAAAACGGTTGCTTGATACGCTGGGTGGGGATTTGATAGCCTCCCAATTGCATTCAGATCAGGCTTTTGATAAAACAACATGGCGAAACCGAACACGTCAAGCCGATCCCGCTTTTGAATGGGACAAAGCCTGAAGAAAAATAAGATATTTTATAAGCTTCCTGAACTTTGGAACTTAATAAGATAAAAATATTAAATTTTGTATTCATCATTTATAAAGCCCAATGAAAATTTTATAAATATGAAAACATGAGAACATATGAATCTAGAGGAACCTCTTTTGCTGCTTAGAAACTGACTATAAAAGTAATTGTCATTTGCTCGTAGGATGAAGATGAATGATAATAAATTAAATCATATTAGTCTCAATCCTAAACTCCCCGCATGTTTAATTTATTAAACTTTAAGGATGTAGTGATAACCCAACGTCAAAATTCCTATCTCCTATCTTTATCCTTTCAGTTCTAACCGCCCATCGTAGTGATAAACTCATGTTATCCTCCCTTCTGCAAGCCGCATACTCTCTTTTATTTAAATGGGATTAGCATCACAATGAAATTCCTGTCGAACAGGATAATATTCATAAGGGTCCCATGTCACAAGTTGCAGGGTGACTTCACTAAATAGGGGTGGATAATTGGCAGCAAGCGCTTCGAAAGCTTTCTGGTCTATTGATGAGAAAACTTCATCACACACAGGAGAAGGCATTCGGAGTGGGTAATTGGCAAACTCTGGAGATAATGAGTTCGATTAAGAACAACATTATGCATTGCCTGCTTGTTGTTCTGACATTGACAGAATTATAATGAAGAGAAGAGTTATAAAGGCAACCAAGATTGAAGATTGAACAAGGAAGTTAAAGGATTTAGCTGATCCTAGATTAGGAGAATGAGAGTGGGACTGACCAGAATGGACGATTTTCTGGGGAGATCGAATAAATGTGGGCATGGATCATCTTTCATTTGTAACGTAATAAATAATGAAGGGATAAATTGAAAGGAATCTATCAATGTTAATGGTGTTACTCAATCAGCTGTTAATTAATAAATTTAATTTTAATAAAATAAAATAAAATTTAATTTAATAAAATCACATGAATTTTCCCATCGGTATAATTCGAGCCTAATGACGATTAGTGTCCTCAGTAATAAAGAAAAGAAACTTGAAATTAACCGAAGTGATAAAGAGAAGAAAGCTTACATTTACTTTTCCTTCAAAAATCCCATAGTTAAATCAATACTGGTCTCGATAGAAGTTAACCTTGTTTTCACGGTACCGGAGAGCCTGAGTTTCGTAGCTACAGAAAGAAATTTGAAAACAAACTAATTAGGTGAATATAAAAAAATACAACAAGGAAATCAAAAATTTCATGTATGTACCAAAAAGTGGGACTCTCAACAATTAGTCTGGTACGTCATCAAGTGAATAGAAACTCAAGGCCCCTGCATCCTGTAATGTACGTTGAATCAGTCAAATTAGTTATGATCAATTACGAAAG
Source organism: Hermetia illucens (assembly GCF_905115235.1). NCBI lineage: Eukaryota > Metazoa > Arthropoda > Insecta > Diptera > Stratiomyidae > Hermetia > Hermetia illucens. The sequence goes on along the minus strand of NC_051852.1, from coordinate 112,998,723 downwards.
CAGAGCTACTCCAAAACCTACAGAAGGATGGCGAAAGGATAGTATAGGTTCGTCAGCGCTTAAGTGCAGTTCAACTGCCCCGTTTACACGCTTCTTTGCTAGCCAGGCTCAAATCCCTCTCAAATCGTTGGCAAAATTTCACAAGCCATTAATTCGTTGCATTAGAACTACACCGGAACCTGAAATATAAAGTTAGGAAGCGTCCCCCGAAGTTTCGTAGAAAGCACGTGAAATTAAGTTGGAGAACACAAGAACTCGTGACTCAAACACCGCGTAAACATAATCACGATAGATCACATCCCCAACAAATGTCTCTCATGCCTCAAATGTAAATGAGATCATGGGGTTAAATAGCTAGCCCCCCCCCCCTCCATGTGTCTGTGAGGTGTCGGGAAGGATGGGGGAAAGGAATTCTCAAATTATGCGGATAAAATTCATCACATACTTATATCATGGACAGGTCACACGTTAATGAAGGGCATCAACTCCATCCGACAGTGATCCGCCCTAGAGCTAGGTAGAGTACAACAATCTACGAAGAGTCGAGCCGGATGAAGAAAATTATTTTAAATTAGGAAACAATGAAAAACAAAAACTACACATAATAATAATAATAATAATCGTTGGCGCAACAATCCATATTGGATCAGGGCCTTGAAGTGTGTTAGAGCACTTCATTCAAGACCGCAACGGTACACTAGGAGGCAATGTGGTCAGCATTGCGCTACACATGCACAATAATAATAATTTCCATCAAACTTTTCTCAAAAGAGCACAAAACTATCATACGGAAAATCCAAAACCTATTCTGTCAGCGCTATCAGAAATTTAGAAAAATACATTAGTCCCCCCCCCCCATGAACACTTACAATTGTTAGCTTTGTTTCCTTCCTCTTTATTGTAAGCAATTTATTTACGTTTAATGAATTTTCATTTAATATCACTAATTTTCTACAATCGACATTTTTGTTATCAAAATTGTTCGATCTCAGTTGAAATGCTTTCTAAACCTCCTCAAATTACATACCAGTCCCTCAAGAACATTCATCTTCTTGCAGTCATGTGGTCGCCAAGTAGCGTGAAACCAAATAAAACTGTTTTTCTTTTCATCAGGTATCACTCATATGAGAGAATGTCATTACGCGTCCCGCCCAACCACAAAAATCCACATAACTCACCTTCTTAGCTTCACAAACCTAGAAATTACTTCTTTAAGTGCATTGATCCGTTAGACGAAAATGCCTTTAATTGAAAGCTACCATGGGTATTTATATAGCATTGCGATTCTAAATGGGTAAACAAAGGGTGATAGTAATTTCGGTTTGGAAAAATATAAAGGTGCCTAATTATTAATTATTAACTTGGTCATTTGAAATGGGGTTGTGATGCAGGAAATTGAAAGTGAAATGAGGAAAATGATAAAAATACTATGTAGAAGAGGAAACGGGAATCCTGCGTATAATCGAATGAAAATCAATCTCTAACAGCAAATATATTCAGTAATTGAATTTTAACTCATGAACATGCAACATCTCGGGCCGTCATTTTTTCCCCGATAAAACTTTTCCTAAAGATCCGTCTTAAGCATAATAATTCTAAAATCCTTTCAGTATACATATTGCTGAAATCTAAATAAATTAAAAGGAGTGAACGGTTCTTCAAACAGATCATATTCTCTAGTATTCCACCTGATCAGATAAAAGCATATGTGATCATAACTTATTTTTCCGTGTCGTTTTCCAAACCACTTCACACTCTTTAGGTTTGGTCCACTTTCTCAATCCTGCATTCCTTACACATATGAAGAACCGGGGGCTTAATTATAATTGTAATTCTCTGTCAAGATCAGGTCCGACTGGTCGGTCAATCTCTGGAGAGGTTTTCTCGGACGGTGAAAAAGGCATAAACCAGTGTTTGAGTCAAATCCAACCCAATCCATTGGAGTCAAAGCACCGATAAAATAGCGTGAGGTACACGAACGAAACGGTCTTACTTACGCAATTAACAATTAAAAATGTCGAAGAATCGTGAAACCAGGTTAAATACATGATCCACAAAGCGGCCTATGCAACCCTCGGTGTCACCAAGCCAGGTAAGCGGTTCGTCAACCGAGATGCTTGGCTTTGGAATGAAAATGTCCAAATGAAGGGCTGTGAAAATAAACGTCTTAACCATAAGTTTCTCGACGATAAAACACTAACCAATTGGCGCATTGACTTCTCACTAGTTCCAACCTCTTCTACAAAAGTCAATGTCATGTTGAACGTTGCGCTAATCCTTAATAACTTCTTTCATTGAAGTTCAGCCATTTTTGGGCCTTTCACTTACTTACTTTTTTTTGTTTATACGGTAAAAATTCTTTCTCTTACTCATCTGTATAAGAATTATTCCAGACCTATTTTATCGTAAGCGTGCGATTATAAGCGTGCACTTTTTGACATTTCCTCTCTAACAAGAAATTAGTAAGGAGCCGAAATAATCAACTTCTATAAAGACTGACTGACACTGGATCTCTGCCAAGTATGCCACCACTTCTAAATTTAGTTTGACAGCACCTTCTATTCTATCCAATACTTCCTCTATACATAGTTTTCTGCTCTTGTTTATTATTCAATTTGTCCAAAAGTTCTGCTTGTTTAATAAACAATAAATCGGGGCTTATATAGATTAGTACAGAAGAGCGTCATGAGATTAGGGATGAATTAAGTAGAGAAACTTCAAGGCTTATGACAGTGCAATACGAAGTTATAGGTCATTAAGCGTTCTTCTACTTCATCTTACCACATCAGAACCTCTTTAGTGGATAGTTGAAATGGTCAATTTCGTCCCCAAACTTAATCTGCAGCCTGCCAGGCCAGTTAGGTCCTCTAAAATAGTAATTCCGCTGAATATAATTAAACAAGCAAAGGCAATTAAATAACGCAAACTTTATTCCGATTTTTTTCTACATTACGCAAATGTGAAAAGGAAACTAGAACCTCTATCCAAAAATTACTTCACCATGAAAAATGATCTAAAATGCGTGTCTAATTGTCTCCACGTTCCCAATAAAACTTGTTTTCGATATGAGAACAGTAATAGATATTAGAGGAGGGAGTTGAAATAATTTCCATGAGTTACTACTCCATTATCATAAAATTTACTATCCGGTCTTGTATTGCCAGGCGAATAATTCAGAGCCATTTCCGTTACAAGGTACGCAACGTAAATTTTCTCCGTTCGCGAATCGCATTGCTTCCGTTCACCTCGACACCCGACACACCATCCCTTAGCCTTGGGTCGTTACATTCTATCCAAACTATACCTTCAACTGGAAGACTCCACTATTTTGCTTCTGTGTCATTGTACAGAATTCGCACGAATAGATCTAGAAGTGCGTAAGCATTGTGCTAGGAGGGTCCTTGATATGAAACATAAAACTGAAAGCAATCACTGATTTATTTCATTTTACATGATAAACTAAAGCTTCGTCTAGGGGTAGTTTCGAAAGTGCTCTTTCGGTTGCAAACTAAGCAGTGGTGCTGCTTTCAATTATTCTTGAAACAATAGTACAGGAGTAGAATGGAGAAATAATAAACATGAAGTCTTTTTAATAACGGGGAACTATTTTCCTGGCATTCCTTATTATTCTTTATATTTCGGAGTTGTTCTCAATCTCGAATCTGATTATTCTGTGATCCCACATAGAGGGCTCATCCGGGACCCTCCAATTCCCGACCAGCCCGTTCATCGGAGTATTCCCTAGAGTTATGTCTAGTAACTCTTGTCTAGTGCTGAATGTTGGAGTGTTCCCTATGATATATGTGTCTAACTTATGGCCATGAATAAATTCAAGAAGGTATTCACCTCTTCAAGTGCTGTCGCTGCTTCCCCAGATTTCATGATGGGGGTCTGCCTTACGAGTGCTCCCCCCGGCTTCAATTGACATTTGGATAGCCACATGGTCCCGGGTCTGGTACTCTGAAAGATATATATATTTTAAATCATGTTTAAGAATGATGCAAGCTCCTAGTTTTTCCCAAGAAGAGTTCCAAATTACCTGCATACTTCCTCCTTGCAGACCACGAATCCTTTCCTACTCAATGGCTCCTCCGAAGTGTCTTTCCTTGGCTTTACCCTGTACACGTGCACAAGTGTGTTGCCAAATTTATAGTTGATATGGCAATTCCTTCGTTTGATTGCCTCCAGGGATCGGTCACCTACACCGATCGTGAGGAGCCTAGCCTTGTCCTCCACCTTGCTTCTGAAGACTGTCCATAATCGCGCATAGAAATCTTCATTCTGAGCGGTTAGGAGACCCATGAGATCTTCCGTTTCTATTGTTGCGGCTTTCAGAAGAAACACTGTCACTATGTGTGCCCCTGGTATATCATCCCCAACACATGTCGACAGTTCTGCTCCTAACCAGCCTGGCAATTTTGCAACTATAATCCTAAGCCACTCTGCAATGTCCTCCATCGCGTAATCCACCAATATGTGAGCTAATCGAAAAAGTATCCCGGTGAACATAAGCTTTGCAGTCTATCCCTTGCACACCTGCCTGACGACCAGGTTTTCGATAGTTTCCTGCTCCTCACGAGTGAGTATTTGCTCGGGAAACGTTTTTGGCAGTATAGCCAGTAGAATGCCCTTGATCGCACTAGCATAGCCAATGACGGGCTTCCTGATTGCCGCCTTCACCCCTGACCTAGGTTTTTCTCCCCTCTTGGGTTCAGTTTTGGATTTTTTGGGAGCATTCCGCTCATGCAGGCTAATCTCCGCTGTTCCTCGCTTTCTTGGCTCCGATAAAGATGGCTTAGGTCTAGCCTCCTTAAAAGCCTCTTCTTGTACAGATAACGCAGGTACCTATTAGCACCTGCACCACTGAGGGCCTGTCTCCTTCCTGACGTCTGATATATTGATTTGAGACGTGCTTTTTGTTGTTCCTGCTTTTTGAGCAGTGGTCTTTGTTGTTTTTTGGATCCACTGCTTAATGTCCCAACTTCTCCCTTTTGAGATGTAACCATCTGGCTCTCAGTATTTCGCAGATGTGCCTTCGCCTAGTTAGCCAGTTGTACTTTTCTTTGTTCTAATTCGTGCACTCATTTCATTCCCACGAGGTGGTCCGCCGTGCCACAGCCAAGCACTAAGGTGGCCAATTATCAGTGAGGCTCCGTCCGAATTCAGTCAGTTACCCCCGACTGCAAACTATCCAATGGGCACGATTTGCATAACACCCTGGATTGGCGGAGGTTTTTTTTCGACTAGATCAGTAGCGTTTCGTTAATATAGGGCCACATTGTAAAGGGTGTGGCTGTCACCACTCACTAACGGTCGTGGTGAACGAGAGGCTTGGCCTCTTGAAAGCCACACATCACCCTAGAAGCGAGGCAGCTCACTCTCATAGAGAAATAGGTTGGCCACTATATTGCGCGTCAGTCTATCCTGCAATGCAGTGCTTGACTCCAATATTGTACTTAGGATACATTCGACAAGACAACAACAGATAAGACAACAGTCTAATAAGCCATCCATTTTTTATTATCCCCTGGAATTTTTAGTGCTTCTTTCTTAAATTTCTCTCTTCGATATTTAGAGGAATTTTCCAATTCAATTTTTTGACCAAATTTTAAATCAAATCATGAAATTATCATTATATTTTGAAATATGAATATCAGCAAATAATTTTAACAGTCGAGGATTCAAGAAGAGAATAGGGAAACTAGGAATTTAATACAAAGAAAAATTACTGAATATCATCCATTTCATCAAATAATCCACTGTCCGCACCAATTGAGTGCTCTAATCCTTTGCATGACACTCTTATAGATCTTTTTCACTGGATTCTACTTCTTGGTGTACATTTCAACCGTTATCTATGCAAATTTCAACGTTTATCTATGCGCCGCACAGGTCCAACAAACTGCAGTTTTGATAACTTTTCCGATGCAAATTATAAAAATTGTAAAACTTAGTACTGTACCGTATACACCCTCCTTTACCAATCTGAAGATTTATAGCAAAGTACGATGTCATCATCATCAACGGCGCAACAACTGGTATTCGTGCTAGGCCAGCGTTAATAAGGAACTACAAACACCACAGTTTTGCGCCGAGGTCCACCAATTCGATATCCCTAAAAGCTGTCTGGCGTCCTGACCTACGCCATCGCTCCATTTGAGGCAGGGTCTGCCTCTTCTTCACTTTCTGCCTTAGATATTGCCATATTGCCCTTATAGACTTTCTGGGCTGGATCTTCTTCATCCATGCGGATTATGTGCACCACCGCAACCTGTTCAACCGGATTTTACCCACAACCTGATCGTCGTGGTATCGCTCATCAAGTAGGCTACGGAATCGTCCATCCTCATGTAATAATAATAATAATCGTTGGCGCAGCAATCAATATTGGATCAGGGCCTTGAAGTGTGTTAGAGCACTTCATTCAAGACCGTAACGGTACACTACAGTAGTACACTGTAGGAGGCAATGTGGTCAGTATTGCGCTCGTCCGAGATTATTACCCTAATTTGACTCAGGTACTCATTCACAGCTGAGTCGACTGGTATCCGACGTCAAATCATGACACAAATCCCACTGCCATCAGTGAGATTTGAACCGCGACCTTCAGTACGATAGCTTTGTGTTCTAACCACTCAGCTATCCGGACACATCAGCTATCCTCATGTAGGGGGCCAAAAATTCTTCGGATGTTTCTTCTCTCGAACACGACCAAGAGTTCACAATTTTAAGAACCCCGGTCTCCGAGGAATATATAAGGACTGGCAAGATCATTGTCTTGTACAGCTTTGACCCTAACACAGTTAGTAGTCAGTAACAACAGTTTTTGTAAGTTGAAATAGGCTCTGTTTGCAGCCAACAACCATGCGCGGATTTCATAATCATAGCTGTTATCGATTGTGATGTTCAACCCTAGATAGGAGAAATTTTCAACGGTTTCAAAGTTGTAATCTCCTATCTTTATTGTTTTAGTTTGACCACTGCGATTCGGTTTTGTTCGTTCTTTGGTTTTTGACGCTGACGTTGTCACCAGGTACTTTGTCTTCATTGATCTACAGCCCGAGACCTCGCGCCAACCGTCGCCTGCTCAATCTGGATGAAGGCAGACTATACATCTCGGGTTGTTCTTCCTATAATATCAATATGGTCAGCGTAGGGCAGTAGTTGGGCGGACTTGAAGAGGATGGTGCCTCTTGCATTTACATCTGCATCGAGAATCAATTTTTCCAGTGTTTGGTTGAAGAAGACGCATGATAAGGCGTCCCCTTGTCTTAGATCGTTGTCGATGCTGAATGGTCTCGAGAGTGATCCTGTTCCTTTTATCCTATCCTTTTATCACACATTGGCCATGGTCTGCCTAGTCAGTCTTATTAATTTCGTCGGGATACCGAATTCTCTCATGGCCGGGCACAGTTTTACCCTGACTATGCTATCATAGGCGGCTTTAAAATCGATGAAAAGATTGTGCAACTGATGTCCATATTCCAACAGTTTTTCCATCGCTTGCCACACAGAGAAAATCTGATCTGTTGCTGATTTGCCTGGAGTGAAGCCTCTTTGGTATGGACCAATGATGTTCTGGGCGTATGGGGCTATCCAGCCTAGCAAGATAGTGGAGAATATCTTATAGATGGTACTTAGCCGAGGCCCGAAGGTCTCTTCTCGCTTGAGCATAACCACAACTAACATGAAACTTCCACTAGGCGGCCTACCGCAAACAACCGAGCTGTACTCCCATACAACGGGAGTTCACCGGAAGTATGAGAGTCCAGGGGCTATCCCGGTTCCCATGGTACCAGTATACCCCTGGTAAGGTTTCGTGACCAAATCGCCACTTCAGATGAGTCCCTGTGCAGACTCGGTTCTGATCGCCCTGATTAGGCCCTTGAAACATTCGCCTACTGCATCACGGTCGACAAGCCAAAGTGAGTACAGCGTCTCCCGGTGCCACCACTATGGAGGTTCTCCTCGCCCACTTGGTTTTGTTTTGGTCGACAGGGTTGCCGCCCCGTCTTCCTCACTGCCACCTCTGAGCACCCAAACAGTTTCGTTGCCACAGTCGAAGCTTCGTTCATTATATTTGCTATGAATGATGATAGTAGTCAAGCATAATTTTGTATAAACTACCTTTATCAATACAATCATATGCTTATGCTGGCCAACGCGATACTCGCAGGGCTTCTGCATCACCTGCTTTACAGAACAAATCCAAACTATTGCCGATCTCAAACCACTCGTCCGAATTGAATTCATCTATTCATTGTATAACTTGATGCAAGAGCCAACTCCCCTGTAGGTGCATGGCGTTTATTCACCTACACCTTAGAGTTTAGCCTTTATTATAATTGCTGAAAGCTTTTCGTTAGTCGTTACCTATTACGAAGAAGTGTGACAACACTTGTCCTTGATTCCACACATCACTACCGAAGTGGTCGCTATTAATTCGATGGTCCCTGTTTTTTGATAATTAATTTTTAAGAGATTGCATTCTCAGCGCCTCACCTTTCTTTAATATGTTTCGGGTTTCTCTTTTTATACCGCGAAATATTCGGCTGCACCCTTCTGTAATTTTTATGGAAAGTCCCCCATTGAGTACATCTTCGAAGGGATGGAACAGTAATATAACGGACGATGGTAGAAACTTTGAGCTCCTCAGGTAAACAGCAGCTGGTATCACTCCACATCCCACGCCACCAATTGACCACCATAGCTAAATGCTAACTAATTCCAAAATATTCTCTGATGACTATTGTATAATACTACATTTTATCAAACGCCAAGATATTTACCGGTATTAAAAGTAATTTATAATCTACTTTATGAATTTCGTTACTATTTTTTTATCTATATTTTCTCTCCAACGAGCAATTTTTAAATGGCTCCCACAGAAAACACTCAGCCCGCAAATATTTACGTATATTGGCAGCAACCGTAGAAGCTCGTCAATTTACTTTTAATGGATTTTTTCTACGATGTTTACCCACTTACAAAATCACTTTGAACGGTAACATTTTCACAAGCCAGCCACCCCCACTTCACCAGTAGTGTAAACTTGTCAGACTGGGTTGTAGCATAAACTGAAATGTACTGAAATAAAAAGCTACAATCTAAATGGGGCCGTTTCCGTCCAAAACCTTGAAGACCCCATTTCGGAATTTGCATATTTGCGAATGACTTCAGTACTTGCATACGACTGCAAGCTATTTGCACGTTGTGCACTCCATATTGAGTCAACAGGATAATAGAATGTTTGCTCGCGACGGTCCGACATATAAAACTGAAATGGAAAGGACATGCACAGCGAATGAGTTTCAACTAAAATTAGAGTCGATCATAAAGGATTAAGACGAATTCTAGGGAAACACGCGATGGGCAGAATTCTTGGTGACGTTAGCATTCTGCATGCTTACAAATGCATGTACGATTGCACAGAAGAGGAAAGTTTATATTCTAAAGCTTTCCGATTATATCCTGAGATTGAATTTTTGTCTGACAATTTGTAAACAAACTCAAAGCGAAAGGACGAACTCATTTGGGCTTTGTCTGCCAGCTTAGTACGTCAGAAGATCTATTGTAGTATGGTGTTTTGTAACCCGCTATAAAGATTATTCAGCCGTAGGGACCCACCCTCGGAGGGTGTCTGAATGAAATCTTCCTGCGAAATTTGATTCGGTGCTGACTAACAAAATCCCCTGATCAATAAACAGTTTGCAAATTTGTAAGCCTCCTGGTCCAAGTCCAAGTATGCTACAGAAGCAGCAAAAAAAGGTTACTTCGTAACACCTAGATACGAGTACATGTAATTCTCATACCGAAAACGGGCCACCATGATAGTGAAACTTACTTTACTTTACATCAATCAGTGTTACTTCCTTTTGCAATCTTCATTGGCCGCATTCGCCCTTGCCCTTCTGGATCAAGAAGAAGCATTTAATAAAATTTGGTACTGAAAACACTCAAAAGCCTAACTTAAACAATGGGTAGAATCTATGCTGAGACCCAGAGTCATCCAATCAAATTGAAAACTAGAGGCTTCACGGATTCTTCCCATCCCCGTTATTATTTTATTAGGGGCCCTTTTGAAAAAGTAGACTAGACTAAATACTATTCACGACTAAACCAAAGATAACTTTTTACCTTCGGACAGTATTGGATACAAAGATAAATCACGCTAGTGATGCAGCGTAAGTGAAGGTGGAGTGATATCAATATGAGTTATTTGAGTTGTGTTCACACCTCGCTGGTATTTCGTCCTATTACTGAATAGCAGCCGAATAATATGATTTGGCTTAAATTCTCTATATCGAGGGGGAAACCACATTAGAAGACCTATTTTCATGAATGCTTTCGCTGTTTAGTGTAATTCAATCCAATTTGAACCTTACATTTGTCATGTTCCAAAGAACTTCTCGTAAATTTTTTGAAAAATTTAAATCAAAAATAAGCAAGGCGGGAAAACGAAAGCTGGACGCTTCAGGTTTTGTGTTTCCCTATACGAGTAACTTTGAATGCGTGGCAGCTGCACTTGCATAATAATTTAAAATTCAACGGAGTCAGTCATACTCTACCGATTATAGCTAATTCCATGCGCAAAAGCAGATACAAAATAAGTGCTTATCTTATAGCAGCAAAGGGTAAAAGGGCTGGAGAGGTAACTTCTTCACATCCGGGACTTTAATATTTCACGCGAATGTCAATTATTCTCGTTAATACGACGTCAGCATCTTGTTTGCATGGCTTCAAATGCAGTAAATTCGCGCGAAATTAATAAGTTTGAACTGCTATCACTTTGGCGTTAATGGCCCGATTTACATAAAATTGAGCATGCGTATGTGAGATATTGTCATGCAAATATTTTGAGATTTCATATATGCACACCACCCTGATTTTTTGGGATTTTTAGGTTGGATAGTTTCAGAAAATTAGTCCTATCTCACTTTAAGTGTGCATATTTTGACTTCTTACTCGCGCTCTTTATAATTCACGTTAAAACTAGGTAAGTTCGGAAAGTTCTAATCGAAACCTTTCATTTGATACCCCACATGACTATATCCGGTGGAAAAATGGTTTACATCTCCCCTTTGCATGCATGGAGCCCCCTTTAAACTCCACGTCACTCACTGTATGCGTGGGATAGTTCCCATTTATATTCTGTGAATATGAACCTGAATGCAGTTGAAAATAGTTATAATCAAGAACTGCGTTGCTCAAAAAGACAATAACATTTTCACCGCTTTTTTTACAAATAATATAAACAAAAACACCCTTAAAACATGGCAAAAAACGCTTTTGTGTCCGGATAGCTGAGTGGTTAGAGCGCAAGGCTGTCGTACGGAAGGTCGCGGTTCAAATCTCACTGGTGGCAGTGGAATTTGTATCGTGATTTGACGTCGGATACCAGTCGACTCAGCTGTGAATTAGTACCTGAGTCAAATCAGGGTAATAATCTCGGGCGAGCGCAATGCTGACCACATTGCCTCCTAGTGTACCGTTACGGTCTTGAATGAAGTGCTCTAACACACTTCAAGGCCCTGATCCAACATGGATTGTTGCGCCAACGATTATTATTATTATTATTAAAAAACGGTTTTGGAAAAAGAAGTCTGAAAACTCGATGAAAAGGCATTTCTCACTCGTAATTACAAACAAAATATAGTCACAAAAAAAACAAAGTGCACTCGTAAAAGAGACTGACGCCAAGTATTTATAAATACGCTATCTAAGTAGCGCTACGTAAGGACGAAAAGTAACAACCTCTTGGGTGCTGGAGTCTGTACCCGATAATCGCTCGGTTCTACGCTCATAGAATCTAAAGCAACACGAATTTCGCTTTGACATTTCTACAGCGTATTTTAGGATAGCTAAGTTAACGATCTATGCAATAAAAAATCGATTCTGAAAACCAGCTAATGTGGTTTCCCCCCTTAGGCGGTGGACAAAACCTAACTGCGCATCTGCGTTATGGGTTGGGGCTTCAGAATACATTCAAAGTGTTCCCAGCTTGCCGAAAGAGGATAGAAAATTTCGAAACTTTATTGCTACCGAAATATCAACAACGCCTCAGACAAGGACTCACCTCATGCCGAAGACCTTTGACTTTCGAAAACGGACTATGATTGGTTTCTGCAACACTTCTCGACTCCTCAAAATGCTCGCTTTCTCCGACTCGAGTCAAAGTTCCAACTGGACATTCTGCACGTTAGCGAAATAAGGTGTTGGGACTCTGGAGAGTACTCCCCCTCTCTTGCCACACTTATCGCAATATGCTTTTGTACTCTGGAAAGCCAACTGATAGCAGACGCGAATCTGGTATCGGACTGGAAGGCGCGCTCTTTTGACTTGGGACCCGTTTCTAACAAACGTCTGACTGTAAGACTACGGTCCAGATTATAGAACATCACAATTGTACCGTGCACGAGTTGTCTTCTGGAAAGCGCTAACTTTAGCCTCACTTACGCTCGATTGCCTGCTGCGGCCCTCACTCCTCGCAGAGCTGGAAATCTGTGACCAACCAAGGTCAAGATCGGCCGCTTGTATGATCCAGTCGAGGAGCAATCTTGCTGATCGGACGGCAGATATATTAGGTCACCCGCCTAAAAATATCGATCAACATTAGACAACCATCAAAACTGCTTGTTCTATGGTACAACGCAGTTCGCCGGCCACATCCCGAAAGGATGTCATAAGATCTGATTGATTGTAAAGCGGATCGATGAACAGAAGAGGTTGAAGGCTCTATTGACCCCTGCTAATGACGGTGGTCATGACGCGCTCGAACTGCGATCCCGAGCAAAATATTCAACCTGGTATACGACGTGACAAAAGGGAATTTGCTATTACGCTGGTCCTGTGAAGAAAGTTAGCAGTTGAAGATATAGAAAGAACGCTTCACCACCATTCTTAACCGTATCACATTTGGTGGGTTCCTCCTCTTGTAGATGAAATGACTACTCACCGTAGCATGCGGATACGAACTGTTCCTCCAAGCAGAAGAGAAATCATTTCGGTCATCAATGCACTCAAACAGACTAAAGCCACTGGGCTTGACGATCTCCCCGCAGAGTTTTTTATCGTTACACTCGAAGTTGCTACAAGTCTGCTACTTCCGTTTACTCGAAAATCTTAGGAATCCGAGACATTTCCCAGAGATCGTTAAGTTTCCAAAGAAGGGCACCCGATTTGAGTGTGACAAATCGAGGTGTATCTGTGTGCTCCCAAGCGTCGCAAAGATAATATCCCAAATATTACTGAAACGGTTCAAAGAACATCTCAAAAGCTTCATGACAGAGAGCATGTTGGTTTCCGCTCCGGTAAACTCTCAGAGCATTTTCAGGTCAAAAACGGAATACGCTAGGGTTGCATCTTGTCACCGATATTATTTCTTCTTGTTGTGGATAACGCTATGCATGTTACCTTGTCCGGAGGTCATAGAAGAATTGAATATACGATGACATCTTTCCTCAAACACCGTAACTACGCAAATGACATCGGTTTGCTCTCTCACCAGGTCATGGACCTTGGCCAAATGGCTCTGGATTTAGAAAGTGAGGCAAGTGGAGTTAGACTAAAGATAAACACCAACAAATTCAAAGTTCATTCATTCATGTATCATCATACACATGTCGTATTTTTGAATTAATATAAGGGAGCAAATACGACCTTGTAACCACATCGGTCGCGCTGCTCCCAGGTCAGAAGTGAGACAGTGTCTGATGAGCTGCCTGTGCTCTGGACGAAACCGCAAGTCATATTTTTTGCAACTTGTGTGTTTGCCCACGAATGAGGGTTCCGTAGACCACAACCGAACAAGTATGTTGCTTCCAAATCGGTCCCGTCCCCCATTAAGGGTTAGGAATCCCTCGATTCTCAATCAAAATTCAAAGTTCTCAGTTTGACGGATCATCGCACTCTCCCTATTTGTATTAATAGGCGAAGCATTGAAGGCGTTTATCAATTTTTATATCTTGAACTGAGCTGAATATTATCCGACGCATTAACAGTGCTAGATCCAATTTCCCTGCCCCGGTTAAAATCTGGAAAAGAAGTTATCTCAACACCAAGATCAAGTTGAGACTGTTCTGTGTTTTCTGCGTTGCTATATAGGAATTGCACATGAAAAGTGAACTGCACTGTTACTCAAAGACTCCAGGTCTTCCCGAACACCTGTCTGTATTGTATCATCAGAGTATGTTGGCCTGACAGGTAGTCGTACACACTGTGATCGGGAGGCGGAAGTGGCAATAGATAGGTCACACATAACGCAGGGGCGACAATTGCATTTCACGCCATACAATGGAATCCATTCTCCCAATCGCGGTCATATATTGAACATTATCCCAGCCATCCCGATATCCGCGTTGGCCACTTTATCGTCCCTACTTTGGCTAATATAGATAAGATAGATAACAAATCTATGAGAAAATCTATGCACATAACCAAATGTAATATGTATATGGGGCTGCAAAATACATCAATTGCTGGATCACTTATATCATATTCACTTCATATTTAGACCGAGAATTCCGTCGAATATACTTCTGGAGTGTCCAAATGGTTTAATGGTTAGAGCACGAATCTGTTGCAACGGAAGGTCACGGTTTAAACCTCACTGGTGGCGTGGAATTTCTATTGGCACTGAAAATCGAATACCAGTCGACTCAGCTCAGGGAAGATCACAATGCTAAACCAACTAATGGCCCAAGGTAACTTGTAAGAAGTCTAAGGCGTTCCTCGGAATGAAACTAACGGTACAAAACTGTATGTTATATCAAAGACTGAGCCAGTGAAGTTTTTAAAATCACAGGATATAAGCCAGACATCCCGTGTTCACACTTTTGTGGCAATCCACACCATTTCTCCTTTCCTATTACTTTTTATTTGTTTTCATTTCATTTGAAACTGTGCTTCAGTTTCATTACCGACCCAGCTCACAATAATGAGATGAACGTAAACATCCAAGACAAAACCAGAATTTGAACCTGAGACGCGAGATCGAAAGCTAACCCTCAACCAACTCGATAATCGTTGATATAAATTACCATTTATGTGTAAAATCGAGTTCAAATGCAATATCGTAAAGAAAAGGCAATACCAGTCCAGTTGAAAGTATATAGAGGCAAAAAGAATATTTGCGATCAGTGTCTTCCTACAGTACTTGATTTGGATGAAAACAGAACGAAGCAAGGAAGCATTGGAACATTGCTCAGGAAACTGTCAACTAAGTAACAAAGCAATGGTGTTGCTGAAATCTGAAGCCTTAGTCAGATCAACTATCAACAAAATATATTATCACCTAAACTAATGCCAAATTTTGTACTTCTAGGATAAGCTTAAGGAAGGTTTTCGGGTAAATTTCCAAAATATAGTAACATATAGTAACAAGACATCGGAACGGGATGTATTTTGAAGGGTAGATTTCATATAGCTGTATCACGGTGGTTTTTTTTTTCAGATCTTTCGGTTGGGCAGGTTCTGAGAACAAGCCTTGTTTTACTATGTTTCACCCAATTTCAGAAAGCAGATCAGTTTCTAAACGTACTAATTGGGCCTTGTCATTTGGTACCCCACATGATCATGTTCTGTGAAAAGAAAATTTACACCATCCTTTCGCATGTATGGGGAGCACCCTTTGAAACTTGAAACTGCTGCATGTAAAGGGACACACAGACCGCAGACACATTTCGTAACAATCGGTTCAGCAGTTTAGAAGTAAATCGAGTGTGGCAGACAGACAAACAGATGGACAGATAGACAAGCAAATAGACATTGAATCGATTTTAATAAGGTTTTATTTCACACAAAACCTTAAAAGTAAAGCGATGGCAACAATCATTCGGAAGCATCTCGAAAACAAGTAGAATTGCGGTGCCCCTCATAACTCGTCGCTGGATGATCTGAAATCAAAAAATCAAAGTTGGAAAGGTTTTTCGAAATTACAATTTTTAACCTTTTGGGAGCTTCCGGCTCCATTCGACTTATCGCGCCCATTCATGGACGCTTGGTCCACTACTGATCCTCATGCCTTACATGAAAGTAAGTAAAGCAAAGAAGCTTCCTTGAAGACACAGGCTACCACATAAGCTGCAATCTAGACGATGACAGAGATTTGATTCAAATACACTGGTGAGATTTTCCAAATAAATTGGTTCGAATTCTCATTGTTGTTCTGCGTAAAACTTCCGATACATCGTTCCAGGAGGCCATCTTTGCTCAAATATTGGCTTAATGGCATCCGAAACACCCTTGGGAAGAACACTACACGTGAACGAATGCAATACAATAGCAGTTGCATCTTTTTGCATTCCAGCCATGAGTCCGCGCTGAGTCATATAAGTGAAATAGCTGCCCAAACCGCTGCATCTTCTATAGTTTTGCTCCGATTTATTCCAAATTTTCTCACAAAATTCTTAAAAGGTTCTCCATTCAGAAAATCAAATAAAATAATGCAAAAAGGTTTAAAAACGTTACCCCCCACTCAGGTGTTAAATTTAAATTAACAATCTCAACTTTTCACCTGCACGGAGAGAACTCCCTCTTTAACTTGAAATACTAAGTTATCTCCTTTACATTTAAAAAGAAATAGCCTTTCCCGGTGTCTTCTCAAACGGGTTTAACTTAATCCAATCCGTCTGGAAAACTAACCATATTGAATAGATTTTCATGGAGATATGAATATCACCCGGGAAAGAAAAAAAAACCACAATTCCCTGTGAATTATCATTGATTTTATTCCTCATTGACTACATAGAAGTTATATTAAATATATGCCCGCTCATTAGTCTATCTCTGTTCTTGAAAAAGTTCAAGGTTCTCCGCCATTGTCAGTTACACATAAATCAATGGATGGGCCTTTTCTTGATTTATAAGGATTACCTTCAGAAAGCTTGTGCTGAAAGTCATGAACACAAGCTTTTCATTCAATATAATACAAGTTCATCCTGTATACTTCCTTCTTCTTCAGGCTACCATCAAAGTATTGAAATATTTTCTCCCTTCACAACCAAATGGCCATGACCACTTCAAGGAGAGACTCCGTAGATAATGTACGACAAAATTGTATCATTTTATTTGACTTATCACATTACCCACACAAATGCTCATATTTCACAATTAATGAAGCTCATTTAGGATAATCTTACCTTTCATGATTCTTCGTTCACCTTCTGAAAATGGGCTTGCTTTTCCTTGTTAAATCGACCGGTGAGAATAAGCTAATATCTGACGGCTGAGTTTATCTTCCAATTCGTGCTATCACGTAGGATACTAACTTCTACCTACGCCGCCTCCGCTTTGATTCTCACTGAACTGAACAAAGGACTTTAATGAAGGTTTTCCACGTGGATAATGGATGATATGATAAAAAAATGCTTGTCAGCGACAATCCTCTTAGGAACAAAGATTTTTCATTTTTATTAAAATTGTCTTTGCTTAATTTTTTTCAGGTATCCTCAAAACGAGATATGAACAACGGTGAGGAGTCACCAAAACCTGTTTTGCAAGACAAAGATTTCATTTTGGATTGTTTGTGTTGGCATAATGAATACAGAGCCCGCCATGGAGCTCCCGCCTTGACTGTATCCCCTGAGGTAAGTAGGCCAATGTCAGTTGCATTAATGTGTATACGTTCATTTGTAAGCCTATGTCAAAGGAAGTCTTTTCCATGCGTTAGGTCTTTCATATAAATTAAATAAAAATTCAAAACAAAGTCAAGGTCGTGAACATGTATGGCACATAACAGCAGCGAAAGCTGCCTGAAAGGTTTTTTTTTAAAGAAAGCAGTTAAATTCAATTATTATTTCTAACCCGATCAAAGGGTTCTATCAAGAAACGCTAGCTTTGAAAAGTGGTTGAAATTTACCAATTTGTTTGAAGAAATATGACAGTAGCCATTTCCAGTAGTTATTGCAACCATCTACTCTTTATACCTACAAAAACAAGGTGACGGGGATATCCACAAACAGACAAAGAATATAGTCAGTTTGCCACCTAAAAAATTTGCGTGTCAATCTTAATTTGCCAGGACTCATTCAGCATTTTCCTCTTGATTTGTACTTTCAGCTGTGTGAATACGCTCAGCAATGGGCCAATCATCTGGCAAGCACCAATGAATTTTATTATCGGTCAGAGAAAACTCTAGGGCAGAATTTATTTTGTTGTCCCATAAGTGCACTTGTAACTGACTTAACAGGTAAGTTATTTTTATGGTCTATTTGAACCTAAATTTAAAGGAAATTCAGTTCGTCTGAATAATGGTTGCTAATATCGATTTAGTGTTAATTTAACATGCTTGTAAAATAGAATGACTTGAAGAGTTTCCATTATACGAATGGCGAAAACAAATGGGGAGAAATAAAACAGCCAACGTCCTTGTTTTTTTGGACATACATCGCTCTTGTTTCAATAAACAGTTTGTTGACATGAATTGCTTAATTAGGTACATCACACCAAACGAAATGTATATGATTAGGTCCTTTTTGGATTGATTAATTTGCTGGTCTGAATCAAGAGCTAACTCTACAAAAGTGCCTCGTTTGCGGAATCATGATGCATACCAAAAGATGTCGATTTTATATAATAACTTTACCACAATCCACCATGAGACTTTACCTTTATCTGGGAAAGGAAGCAAACTTCTAAGAACAACATCTTTTCTTGATAAGTAGACAATTTAATTTCAATGGCCATAAAACTCTTACCTCTTAGAAGAAACTGATTTACTGCCAGGCAACCTAAAGTGAATTTTGGTGGCACAGGTCACTTCAAATTAGCTCTTTGCAATTCCGTCCCAATACGTATACAAAACCTTTAACTTAATCTTTAACCGGGTTATTCAGGAAGGAAGAACACCATCTGACTGGCAAGAAAGTACCACTGTTCCAATATGGAAAAAGAAAGGTAGCCCAGCAGAATGTTCAAATTACCGTCCGATCCGGTTACTTTCCCATACCATGAAGATTTTTGAACGCATTCTTGACAACCGTATTCGCGAAATCGTTGAAATAACCGTGAATCAAGCCGGATTTGTCAAGAACTGCGGAACTACTGACGCAATACACGCTGCGCGGTTACTCATGGAGAAACACCGTGAGAAGCATCGCCCTCTTTACCACAGTAGATCTACTATAGGCAGTACCCTTACAAAAATGACTCCACTTGCAAATGTGCTTGCAGAAGCTTATCTGTACACATCAGAGACGCTAAACAAGGAAAAGGCATATTCTTCGTCAAATCGTATTGGTAAGAGAGAGATCGGTGAGCTTTTGCTATTCTGGTACTACGGTGTGGTCACCCATATAGCAAAAAGTTGTTTCACGTATTCACTTATACATAAGCAAAAATTTACCAATCTCACCAATACATTGGCAAGTCCGGGCGGTATGTCAAACACAGCTGATCGGGTTTTTGGTACATCTCGCTCATGCTCAAGGGCAAAACAATTTGAAATCGTGTGTACTCGCACTGATTTCCCCCCTTGAGGGGCAAGGGGGAGTGAGGTAGCTGTCTAGTATCTAACTGTGCTCTTTACATTGCCTTTCTGGATCTAGAGAAAGCGTTTGACCGTGTACCACACGAACTCATCTGGTATGCTTTACGACAACACTTCGTGCCAGAAGAACTCGTGCGCTGGGTTCAATTGCTCTACCACGATCCGAAAAGTAAAGTTCGAAGTATGGCGGGTGTATCAAAACCGCTTCATGTCTCTGTTGGAGTTCATCAAGGAAGTGCCCTCTCACCACTCCTCTTTGTCCTTGTTATGGACACCGTCACATGGGATATCCAACGTCCAGCGCCCTACACACTGCTTTATGCAGATGATGTTTTCCTAGCATCTGATAGCAAAAATGATCTCGAGCAACTTGTTCAAAAATGGAATGATCGCCTCATGCAACACGGTCTCAGATTGAATTTAAACAAAACTGAATTTTTGACGACTGATCCCCATGAAACAGGCACAATTACTGTCAGCGGCAGTGATCTGCCCAGAACTGAGCGATTTAAATACCTCGGGTCAACGCTATCAGCCAATGGAGAGCTGCGTTATGAAATTGCTTCACGCATTAACGCAACCTGGATGAAGTGGCGTTCCACAACTGGTGTCCTTTGTGATCGACGTATCAACGAACGTCTCAAATCTAAAATTTACCGCAATGTCGTCCGTCCAGTCGCTCTCTATGGTTCTGAGTGTTGGCCGACCATTAAAGACAATGAACGGCGTCTCGCGGTAATGGAGACGAAGATGCTACGTTGGACTAGTAGCGTCACACGTTTAGATCACATCCGAAATGGGGATATCCGCGATCGTTATGGGGTTGCACCGATCGTGGAAAAGTTGCGAGAGAGGCGTCTTCGATGGTATGGTCACGCAATTCGTGCAAACGAGAATTCACTTGCAAAGATTGGTCTGAACATCGAAGTCGATGGTAAACGACCAAAAGGCAGACCTAAGCAACGGTGGCTTGATACGCTGGATGGGGATTTGAAGGCCTCGAGATTGCACCCAGATCAGGCATTCGATAGAGCCAAATGGCGAAACCGATCACGACGAGCCGACCCCGCTTGTGAACGGGACAAAGGCTGAAGAAAAAGAAGAAGACGTATACAAAACCCCGTGTGCAGAAAATACTATATGCTAC
This sequence comes from Hermetia illucens, assembly GCF_905115235.1. Lineage (NCBI taxonomy): Eukaryota > Metazoa > Arthropoda > Insecta > Diptera > Stratiomyidae > Hermetia > Hermetia illucens. Next base: position 112,978,090 of record NC_051852.1, on the reverse strand, counting down.
CGTATAAAACGTGTCCAACACTAGGAATTTTTATAGAGGTGAAGATCATCTGTATCTTTACAAAATCCACTACTGCAATTAACAGAATATACCCCTGGGTGGGCATAGCGCACAGAACACACCTACAAATTGTCGTTGTCGGTTCCCGTCGGCTCCCCATATCACCCCTACATCTACGATTTTCCGAGGAGCTTCCACGCTCCCTCTACTGTTTTACACCACGACTCAGTCGCCGATCATCTTTATTTAGTAGCATAACCCATAATGGAGTTGTCGCCCTATCCCAGTATGTTATCTATCCACTATCAGTTCCGCATCCTCATCAGCATGTCCACGGATGTCTAGCGCGCAACCAACGGAACTCCTCATTTTTCATTCATTATTGCACATACGAATTGATAGGACTTTGGAACTCCCGAGTAACTGTCCAGGTCACTTTCGATGAATTACTCGAGATCAGCTTTACTGTGAAACGTTACAAAAACATCATCTGCAGTGCCGGAGAAAAATGTGCTCAAAATTTTTAAATATGTTCTCGATCAAAAAATGAATGTATTTTTAATATTTATGTTTAATGTTTAATATAGCTATTGTTTTTTTCATAATGCCCTCCTGGGTAGACCATTTCAGAAGCAATCCATGTTCACGTTGTCTTGCCTAAAGTGATTAATAGCAGACTCTAATTCCGTACACTACTCTTTAGTGATCCACAGTGTAAAATGGTTGCTATAGAAGGATCCAGAGCGATCTCTCTGTTGATGAAACTTTCGGGGTACACTTTGACGCGTCCCAGGATTGGAAAAACTATCGGTCATTCAGTTATCGCACTCAAGACAGATGCCCTGCTTTAGAATCTTAATAATCATTCCCTTCTTCCATTCACTGGGAAATATTTCAGATTCCCAGCGTTTACTACTGAGTGGAAATGGCAAGTCTACAGAGGCTGTGAAGACGGCTTCGAAAAGTTCCGAAGACAAATCATTAAAACTTTTGGCTTAACTCTGTTAGGACCGGTGATGGGAAAATGATATCATTTTCGTTTCGTTAGCAGGGACAATATCGCTTTGTGTCCGCACGTTGAGGTGGCTTACCATATCATCCACAAGAGGAGAAATTTCGTAGAATCTTATACCGTGGTGAAGTCGTCCTTCCGCCCCTTCAACTGCTCTTCATCTTCGACAGTGTGGATGAGAAACCTAGCATTAACGTCTCTGACGAGACCTTCGAAACGCTTACAACAACAACAACAACAAATCATTGTTATTTGTGGGAGCTTCTGCTTCCCTCACCGCCGTATTCATAAAATTTCTTGTACTTTGGCATTGTAAGAGGGTTCCGGTCATTTTTCTCGTCCTTTGCATGACAAATAAATTTTTCACTGCTAGACAACAACCGGAGCAGGGGCAGTGGCGACACGCAAGTGTAGATCAACGACCATTAGATGATAGTCCTTTTTGAAACTGGTGTGAGCACCTCTTCTGTTGCACATGGTAGCTTTATGGAACCCAACCGACCTTGTAGCAGACCTGCACTCGAACAGTGTGTGTCCACATCATGGTATCATAGTTACCATTGGCATTCAGATCACCCATCACAATCACAATGCCTAGCGGTTGCCTTCAGCAACAGTCCAACAGCGGATTCGTATTTGCTACTTCCAAACTACAAAAACATCGTTCTGCAAAAGGAAAAGGAATACTCTCCAGAGTTTCACCATCTCACTTTGCTTAGGTCCGAATGTTCAAGTTAGAGCGGGAATTCTGCAGGTCCCTCGATATCGTTCGTTGAGGATCTTTCGCATATTCTGTAAACTAACCATAAACCGTTTCCAATTGCCAAAGGTCGTAGTCGTAAGATCAGTCCTTATCCGAGCAATGGTTCTTCGAAATTAAAAGTTTCCTATCCCACACAATTTTAGTCTTCCTTTACAATAACCAGGGAATTCGTTGAATGTAGCCTGAAATCCCAACTTACAGAGCTGCAGAAAATTTAGAAATAAATTAAATAAAAAAAAAGCAGTGAAAACAAAATAAGGACTACGAAACTAAATGTCTCATTGTAATCGACTTCATTTCTCAGGCGAAACCCTCAAACCTGCAAAACTGCAAAGTATTTTTCATTCGTTTTACTGTTAAACTTAGCGATTGAGTATCTAGGGTGGAAAATCACAACCGATAACAGTTACGATGAGGAAATCCGCGCACGGTTGTTGTCAGCCAACAGAGCCTATTTCAGCTTACAAAAACTTTTCCGCTCGAAACGTCTCACCATAGGGTCAAAGCTCTTACTGTACAAGACAATGATCTTGCTAGACATGGGTTCTTAGCAAGAAGAATTGCGAACTCTTGGCCGCGTTCGAGAGAAGAATCCTCCGAAGAGTTTTTGGCCCCCTATATGAGGATGATACCATGACCGACCGGTTGTGAATAAAATCCGGCTCAATAAGTTACGGTGTCACTTAATCCGTATGGATGAGGATGATCCAGCCCGGAAAGTCTATAAGAGCAATATCTATGGTAGAAAAAGAAGACGAGGCAGACCCTGCCTAAGATGGAGCGATGGCGTAGGTGAGGACTTTTAGGGATATCGAATTGGTGGACCTCGGCGCAAAACCGGGATGTCTGAAGTTCCTTATTAAGGCAGGCCTAGTCCGGATACCGGTTGTTGCGCCGTTGATGATGATGATTGAGTATTGTTTTTCGTCCCTGAGAATTTCCTTCGAACGATTCTATTTTTTCGTCCAACAATTTTATTTGCAAACTCAGGAGTCCGCACTCCTTCTCCATTGTTCAGCGCCAATTGCTCTTGCGGGAACCTACTCCATGGCCATCTTGGGAAAATGGATTCTACTACATCCAATTATCGCTCCTGCTTCATGTGTGGCCTCTCCACCGCCACTTATGCTCTCCGATCATATCTCGCACGGTTGCTAGGACTGTGCGTCAACCACATTCCTCGTTTGTAATAGAATCAACCCAGCATACTCGTATTCTAATGACACGATAAAGGCTTAAAGCCTTCGGAATTTTCCTCTTGCGTAGAACACTCCAGATATATTTCGTGTTCACGCTGTTGTAAGGCATCCTCGAAATCGATGAAGAGCAAATGAAGCGAAGATCTAAACTTCGCACAGTATTCCAAATGATCCGTAGAGTGTTTATGTAGTTAATGCATTGATTCTGCTTGGAAGAACAGTTCATATCCAAATGTTACGATGACTAGACATTTCATCCACAAAACGAGGAATCTTATCCGATATGATACGATTCAGAACCGTGGTAAAATCTTCTTTCCATCTCTTCAGTTAATCATTGTGGATGAGGAGTTGGCCGTTAACACCACTCACAGGACCGTCGAAATATTTGCGACATGCATGTTCTTTCGTGGTTCGGTATACACTTCTAAAATCATTGCGTTCCGCAACATCTTCCGCTTCCCTGACCAGCTTAATAGCAAATCGCTTTTGAAAAACCAATACTCATCAATATTCTCACCCTGGTTACTCAATGTATCTGTGGTCCGATCAGCAAGATAGCTCACCCTCTGTCGAGCGACAGCAGGCGATGTTGAACTTCAAGGATCACAGCTCGCCAACCCTCCCAGAAGTGGCGGATACAACATGCAAGCACAAGTAAGCGACCATCATACGGTGATCACTTTCGAAGCCGACGTCAGCACCTATCTTCTTACGCACATTCAAGAGATAACTCCTGATCGCAAAGTCGTCAATCTGATTGCTCGTACGGTTTCGGCCAGTTGAAACGCAACTAATCTTATGGCACGCTCTCTGCTTGAACAACGTGCCACCAATGACGAGGCAACAGAAGTCCCAGAAATCCACAAAACTCCCGACACTATCATTATGGTAGCCAAGATCGTGCTTCCCCCTTCACATGTCCGAGCAAGTTGTTGTCAGAGCCTACCTTCGCATTCAGATCGCCCATCATGATCACAACGTTACCAGCAGAAATGCTTTCCTAAACTGCGTGTAAGTGCTCGTAGAAAGCATTCTTCTTCACTATATCGTAGGTCTCCCTTGGTGCATAGTACTGTATAATTGTGATGCTCCTTAACCTGAGCCGGAATCTTCCAGTTAGAAGTTCGTCAGAAACTGGCTTTCAAAGAGCACGAGAGCACGCGTTAGCCGACAGAAATAACCCAACACCGGCTTCGCGTCTGCTACCACTCAGCTTTCCAGAATAAGTGTGGCAAGAAATAGAGGAGTACTCTCCAGAATCCCACCATCCTACTTAGCATAAGTCCAAAATGTCCAGCTTATATTGTTGGAATTCTGGCTGGAGTTGGAGAAAGTGAGCATTCGGAGGACTTTCGCTACCGTTATCAAGGAGCGTGTGCACATTCAAGAAACCAATCATCGTCTGTTTTCGATAGCTAAAGGTCCTCAACGTTGGGTCAGTCCTTATCCGGGGTAGAATTTCGAAATTTGCAGGATGCTAACCCACAAAAGGGCAATATCCAAAATATCTGGACGAAAAGACGACTAAGTAGCCCGCCCTGCTTAATTATCATATTCACAGCCCATAAAACATATTGGAGTGCATGACCCTGTTACGTTTATATCCATGCTACTTCTCTTCTTACAAAATAATTCCAGGATGGCTTTCCCTAGAGGCAAGTTCTACAAAAATTACCATCTTTGTTGAATGCTATGTAGTTATTTTTGAGCAGATCCTTCAATCACTTCGATCAAGCAAACATTGGCTACAAGACAATGTCAGTGGTTCCATTCTTACCTTCATCACCAACAAACAAGTGGCCAGTTCGAACGCTTTCCTGAGTAGACAAGTATGCAGGTTGCTGTAAAGAAACCACCATGCTCTTATTTAAGTCTCAGTCGCCAAATGACGGTCCTTTGGGTTTCAGATATGTGCAGGACATTTTTGTTCGCCCAAAGTTGATGTAATCTTTTTCGAACTTTCGTTTTTACTGAGTGCAGCTTCAGCATCCACACCAGTGGATGTGAAGCGCATCTAACACCTCCACGCAATTAAATGATGTAAAGCGCAACTCCAGGCATGAATTTTCCTGGAGCATATGCCCTTAGGGGGCCACCTCAGTTTCTTTGACACCATATAACCTTCCGCAGCGCTTCGTAACAAAAGCCTCTTCAGATAAGTCAGTTAGACTCGCGTTTGATCGCCCTCCTCGAGCACATGCTAAGGCCACTCCCCAAAAGTTTAGGTGGAATCAACCCATTGCCTTCCAAAGAAGACAGATCAAAGCAACAATTTTGAAATTCTCCTCTCAATTTGCATAGAATTTTTGTAAGAAAAACTAACTTGAAAATCTACCATATATTTAACTGCATAAAGTATGAAAAAGATGGGAAAGCTGGACTCCAATAACGACATTCATGATAAAACCAAAGCATTTTTACAAAGAGCATTACCATTGCTTTCTACACAATAAAAAGTTATCCCTAAAACTTTTTCGCTAGCGATATTGCATGAGTTTGCTGAACAGGAAATTTACATGGAAATACTTTGTCGAAAAAGTATAACAACAAAACTTTCTCAACCCGGAAATGCAGTGATGTCCTTCTGATTATTATGGAACTATTTAGTCATGGATTCTGTCTTTATATTTTCCTCATACATAAATCAATGACTGCCAACAAACATTCCTGACAGAAGTGTTTCTCCAACAACCCACACGAATCTGTTTGGTCGTATCTTCGTATTTATGCAAAAACCCGTAGCAACAATATTTTATTCTGTTATTGTTAAGGGGCGAGTGCTATCGATTCTTATGTATAAAGGTATTGACTTAGTACGCGAAATTTCCTGGCGCCACCATATACCCCTAAAAAGAAACACTGTCGTACATAAACTTCAATAGGAGCAGCCGTTGTTTATTGCTGTTGGAAAGGTTATGAACCATTTGTTTCAGTTAAGTAATTGCTACAGGATGAAGTCACCAAGGTACACAGAATTGTGCTTGGAAACGAAGAGAATACTTAGACTAGAATGTAGAGGAGCTGCAGCATGCCACGTACCTGAACTAAATACATGGAATTCGAATCATGTCCTCAACGATCCTTGAATAAAAATTAGCTGGTCTACAGAGCACGTTACTTTCCACGTTTTATACATCCGGAACTGCCATATACAGCCATACGTACATAATTAATGAAATTTTATTTACTTTTATGAATTATTGTTTATAAATCATGATCCGATTCATGATTCGAGACGCGCCATGAGTAATAATGTCAATCACTTTTATATTCCGGCTAATTGGTATAAATTTGCCGCTCCCCAGAGTTAATTTTCTTCACTTTGCACTCCCAGTAATTGGTAATGCCGCTCTTTCGTACCAAATCGTCAGTCCCTTCACCATACAAATTATCGGGATTCTACTGTATTATCCTTGACGAAATGCATATTTAGAATAAGAAAACTCAAATTAAGTCAAAATTTCACAAAAGATACCTAAAAGATCTTGTCCAAAGAACTACGAAAGTAAGTGCCATGGAAATGAACCAGGAAAGAAGCAGATGCGACACTTTGTGAACTAGAATATAAAATATTCTATAATAGCAAAAGATTTCAAGCAATCAGTATGAACACAGAGAATTCAAGAATAAGAGATCCACTTTTCCCTTTGGGCCTAATCATAACGAGTTACGAAGAACCTTGGTGCCTATCCATTACTTCCATTTATTGCCAATCGTGAAGAGTACCAGCCGAGAAAGGCCACTTCATCCAGGTAGTCATCGATCTTTTGACTGTAGAACGTTGTTGGACCCGAATAATCTTGGGATCATAAAGTGAAAATAGCTGTTGAGTTCCGCGAAGCGCACTGCCAAAAATATCTGTACCACGTATACTACGGTAGAGGATTCCTCCAGACAATTACAGAGTTTGGAAAAGTCACACATACCAAGGAAGATTCGGTGTTTTTGCACGGGAGGGAGATTGAGAGTGCGAAGTCGGGAAGGATAGTCCACACGAGGAAAGTTCCTTTATAAGAGAAGGATCGAATGAAGTTGGGTTGTACAGCTTCAAGAGTGCGACAGTCACAGTTATAGAAGGAAAACCAAATTACAGAGCAATAATCAAGGAGTTTCTAACAAAGAAGTCAAATAGTGTTATAGACGGCTGGATTGAAGAAAAGTCAGAAGAGAAACCTAGAATAAAACCACATATTTTACAAAGGTGATTGATGTCAACAAGGTGGGAAATAAAACGAAATTTATCATGAGTATAACCAAATCTTGAAAGGAGCTCAGTAGTGATAGGGGTTGTCCACCAAGAGAGTACGAAAAGAATGCTGTTAGGGTTTAAGCAAGTAGCACATCTAGTGGGATTTTCTGATATTTGGTGTCGGCGGGTTTATCGAACTCCAACGCACCAGAGTATCGAGGTTAGATTGCAAGACGAAACAGAGGTAAACAATTAAAGACCAACTGCATGAAGCAAACACGGACAGGTGAGGATAGAAAGAAGTTCATTAATAAAAAATAGGAAAAGTAGGGAGCCACGTATAGATCCTTGAGCAATATCAGAGGAAGGGGAGGAGGAACGGGATGAGTAACCATGAAAAGAAACTGCAGGAACGATTTGAGCCGTTGGGTCCTTGAGATGAATGCAAGTTAAATGAGAATAGTTCGGAGAGGAGAACATTGCGGTTAACGGCAACAAGGACTTTAAATGAGCATGTAAGTAGAGCGTACTATCTACCTTGAATTAAGGCATTTAGCAACGAAGTTGGTAGAGTCAACAAAGTTTGAAGTAGTACATAGATCTTCGTTGCACAAAACCATGCTGCATAGTTATGCGGTGACCGAAGTTCGAAGTTAACCCATTATTCATGTAACTCTCGAGAATTTTTAAGTAAAACAAGAGAAAGAAATAGGACGGTAGTTTCGCAGCTAGAATAGGATCTCCGCTTTTGAGGATAGGGATAATAAGGACCTCCTTCCAAAGAAGAGGAAAATAGCATTCTTGGAGGCTTTTGTTGAAGATTACACAGACGAAGTGGGAGACGCATTGTTTGCGATTAACAAGGAAGAGGTTAGGAAGTCCAGCGAAACTAGGTCCGATATTGGGGTCAAGTTTGCCAATGAGAAACTCAACCAAGGATGGAATAAAGGCGATTCGGAGTCATCTGTACCTGAACGAGGTGAAAGAGAAGTACGAGCCGAGTAGATCACAGGATTGTTGTGGGGAGTTGACAGAGGAGTCTGCAGAATTAACGGATGTGCGGAAAGATTTGATGGAATTACGGGAATTACGAGTGTTGGTCCAAAACAACCTCAACGCTCATCAAGCATCGCTTATGTGCTTTTTTAATCATTTACTTGAAATAAGCAAGGTCAGCGATATTTTTAGAAACCAAAAACCTGTTCCACAGTGTATGTTTCAGGTGGATGTTTTTCTGGATCTCCGTGCTCAACCAAATTGAATAAAAGGGCAGACAAGTAGCAGAAGGGGCATAACGGGTAAAGAAATCGGAAAGGATATTGCAAGTCACTAAGAGTTTGGTAACACAATAACTTATATAATACGCGATCCCAGTTAATTGAAACTAATTCTAAGTTGAAAGCATCAAGTTGGATTTGCCGAAATTCAATCTAGCTGATTTGGAAGTTGGAAGTGGATCGACTGAACTAAACTTTAAAGTACGGGATGGTAAGTGTCAATTTTAACATACGGGGATGTGGAAAGAGAAAAAAGAGGTAACGTTTGAGAAAGTCGCAACGGCATCACATCAATTACGCCACAGACCTTAGTAGTCGAGGCTTAGTTGATAACAACTTCAACGAATGGATCCCGCTGGGTCCATTGGTCAGATAGCATGCAAATCATAAATGGGTCGTATAGTCAGTTAAAATCAGTTCAGTGAAAGTCAGTCACGGAATCGCATTTTTTCATATCAAGAAAGGTCATCTTTTTCCTTTTTCCTCGATTAAGTACCTTGGCACTTTTGTCAGCGTTATAGATTTATTTTTTTTTTTTTTATTTATTTAGGCGGAATAAAACCTAATACATCACACAAACTATCTTCGCTCAACTACACCTTTGGGGATTCCAGAAATATTTCGTGAAAATATAGATACACCCACACTTTAAGCGTATGCACGTTTGTCTAATGAATCGTGACAATACGACATAAGGACATCCAGCGTTCATTGATTAATAATACTACAATGTCCGTAACATAACACACCATTATTTACGGCATGTGCAGGAACATAATTTATTAAGCGTTTGTGCCAACTAGAAAATCTTTTGTGCGTGATTTCTATAATTTATTCGGCGAAATTCATGGCATGCTGTTGATATGTTCGCGTGTCACTTAATTACTACGAGCCTGGATTGCTGGTGTGAGATTGTTTGATTTCGGGGTTTAAGCGGTCCAACGCCCTAACAAGCTGGAATGCCTTTAATCGCCTCCTTTGCTCCTTCCTTTCCACTAATTTCGTTAAATCACATTTTTACGTTCCCATTTTACTACAGTAGCCTGGATGTAATCACGTGGAACAACGATCACTGAATTTGGGGCGTTATATGTTTGTATTTCAGTGTGAATAAGAAATATCCTTTGGGGAGCAGGAAACGTGCCACAGCGAGACTGAAAAATGTGTGCCCTAATTGCGATGACCTTTTAATTATATTCTGTGCAAATGAACCGTATTGAAATATATTTTTGTGTAGGTTGCAAAGAAATCCATTCAAACGGCAGGATTTCAGGTTGGGCTGAATAGCGATGAATTAGATAAGCAAGGGAGTCTCTGTTAATTACGATGACCTATTTATTATTGGATAATCCATTGGAACATTCAGAAGCTAATTTGGGATTGCATGAACAAACTAATTTTGTGTACAATTTTCGATTTAATGGACACGTATTGCAAAGTTTCAATATTTATTCTTTCTATTTTCTCTTATTTGTAAAAAATAAAATATCTTTCTTCTATATGAAATATAAAAACAAGTCAGGAAACTGGAAGCTGGACGCTCCAGGTATGAAAATTTTGTATATTTCTTTTATAAAGACATTTGAGTGTGAATTTGTCCCATTAGTACATAACACGTAATATACGCATATATTATGTGAGAATATTCACTTTCAGGAGATATTGACATTCAAAATCTTGAATTTCCAAAGCAGTGACAACTTTGACCTATTATAACTTTGTTAGTAATAATGCGATCTCCACCAAACTTGGTACCAAGCTCTGTATTATAGCCAACATTGCTGTAAAATTTCGTGGTTTTAGGATAAACTTAAGGGAGGTTCTGCAGCCAATTAGTGAAAATTATAATAATATACTATTATTAACTTTATTTGAAGCCACCATATAGTGGGGCCTCTTGATTTTTTCAGATTTTTAAGTTCCAAGATAATTTTAGGTATTATCTTTACGACGGCCAATGACGGTAACATAGGTTGAATAAAACTTCACACTATTTATTTGACTTCAACTTTTACCAGAAGTGTCAGGAACTGTAGGTTCTCAACCAATTTCCCAAAATTCTACAACTTTTCTCCATATCTTCCTCCCCAGACTATGTAAACCAACCATAAACCTCCCAAAAAATTTGGTGAAAGATAATGTTTTTCCATCCTCTTGAATCTTATCACCGTCGTGCCAAAAAACTGCAAAGCGCCATTATATAAGTAGTTTTGAATGAATTTTATTGTCCTAACATAAAACATATTCATAAACAATTTAGATTTTAAACAGCATCAGCAACTTTCGATATGGTCGCATTAAACGCGAATTTATGGCCTTAGGACCCTAAATAAATGCGTCACACGCTGCACGGAAGTCGCAAAAGTACAGGATACCCTAGGTTCGTTATTGACGGTTAGTCGAATACTCGCGGTATCTTGGAGCCAGCTTAGAGCGTGCTGGGTGGAATATTTGAGTCGGAGTTCAAACTGAAAGTCAGGAATTATGTTATTGAGATCGCAATGATGGACCAATTCGATTGTCCATGTTCTCTTAAATAGTTTGCGCAAATTAGATAGTAAGGAAATGAGCAAGTAGAAACTTGGTTAAGACCGTAGGGAGGTTTCTTAGGACAAAGTTCAGAATTTCGTCAAGCCCAGCTGACTTTTACCGTTTATCTGTTATCTGCCGTTTTCACTAATAAAGCTGCAGGTTCTCGGTGGCGACTTCGTCAAAATGATAGTCTTTCCTGACTAAAAGGTCACTTCATGTTAGTGCTGCTGTTGAACCCCTTCTCTTCTCTGTTGATTCAACACCTCTTGAAGTTGAAGAATAAGGTCCTGCTAGTGCTGGAGCTGGTAAGACATGAACGCCTTTCGCTCCTTGGACTCTTAAATTTGGCTTAGAAGGCTCGAGTTCCCCTCTAACTGTTCTGCGGACCCCAAAATCCCCTCCTCGGACGATGACTCCCCTAAGGGTTTTATCCTTTGTCTCTTTGCAGACATCGCAAGCCCTCGGATATCACTATAATTTATCCTCAAAATAAAAAAAATGTTTCAACAAAAAAATGTTTTCAAAATACTGTGTTTCGATAATTTTGAGGTGTACTGTGAAACGAATTTGGAACAATACTTCCTTCGTAATGTCTCCACTTCAATTTTCACTATTTTTTGAATATTTCTTTGAGACGGAATGGACTGGCCTTCACTTTCCGAAATCTTTCTGGGGTAGTTGCGGGCTTTTCCTCGATTACTTCCTTTGCTTCTGACATAACTGCTGGTAATATTGTTGTAACAAGTAACAGCGCGACGCAAAAGTCTTAGCCACACCGAGGTATTGAGTGGTTTTTCCCATGAGACTAGTGATTCCAAATTTCGCATGCTTTCCTGGAATTTTCGTCTATTTATCAAACTATCGGCATGGACAATTTTCGCTTCACTTTTCTGAAACTTCGTGACCTTTTTCAACATTTTTGATGCCAGATTTTACATACAAATACGTTGTCTGTTTTCTCCCGAGACCAGTGACGCAAATTATCCTGCATTTCTCCAAAATAACTTCATCCATAGGAATACAATTTTTGTTTCAAAATTCAGCCCCTTTTAGCTCTCTTTCTTTTCGAAAACCCCACCACCACGACATTTCTTGATCCCTTCAATTAAATAAATTGTAAATTGCGTATGATCAAGGAACAGGAAACTAAATGTGGGGGGGGGGGGCAGACTTTCCGTGAATCAATATATGTTTATAAGTTTTTGTTTCCGATAGATCTAGTGAATCGCCTAGAACTAGTGAATTAGCTAAAGGCTAATTTGACTCAGATACTGATATCCGACAATTAGGCCACTATACATTTTTCTCTACAACCAATAGCACCTGAACCGCGAACTTCTATTTCAAAATTTGCTTAACGTGTGTATAAGCGCAGACTTACAAAAAAAAATATCATTTTCCAGGGCAAGAAGTGGCTTCTTATTGGTATAGCACAGTAAGACGATATAACTACTTTAAAGAGCCCGGCTTGCTCCATACCAACGTTAATGCAGGTAAATTTTTCTCCATAACGTAAAACAAATAAACATTGCTCATGCATTCTATTTTTAAATGAATTGCAGGTCACTTCACCCAAATGGTTTGGGTTTCAACACGGTATTTTGGTGTAGGAAAAGCGTCTTCCAAAACCGGGAAAATCTTCGTTGTAGCCTACTATTATCCACCTGGTAAGATAATTGACGCTTTTTTATAACTTTTCAGCTAACATAAAGAAAAATCATTTTCTAATATTACGAAGACACCTTTCGCGCAATTTCTCCACGATTGCTGTAATCCAATCTTGTTCTTAGATATCCCCAACAACATTTTCATGTCTATTACCGCGAGGCAGCGTTTATTGTCTTAGATAACCGGCTAGCACACGGTACCATAGAGGGCGACAAGTCGCATTCGCTTTTGGGAGAGTAACTCAAAATTTGCTTTGCTGTGATTTGGAAAAACATGAACAGAGCAGTATTGAATGTTTTAAGTGACACTGTACGTGTTCAGAACCAAAAGGACTGTCAAGAGGGTACTTCCTTTGATAAACACCAAAAGAAGTCTGGAAAGATTCCGATATACCTCATTTTGGACTTTGCCCCTTCAAATGTGCAGTTTTACCCAGCTTACGAGTTCTTTTAGCACTACATGTTGTCGAAATTCACACCAAATGAGTTTCTATTGCACACGGTCGAACACTTCTTCTAGATTCAGGAAGGCAATATGTCTTAATATTGCAAACAGGTGTGATGCTCCACAGGTGACAATAATTAACTCTGGCGGTTTAAGTGTGCCTGTTAGCTTAGCTGCTTTGATATTCCAAGTTCCGCACCAGCCACAACCTGGGCCCGCAATATATTATATAAGCTATCACAAGATAAGTCACTGCTCTCAATTCTGTCAAAAGTATTGATGTTGATGTATTTTGATTGACTTTCCTTGAGACATGCGGTGCAGCCGGAAGTTTTGCTTTTACCGCCAATACTTCCAAGTTACCGTGTTTGAACTCCTTGTGGCTGGCATTGATGTACTACAATTTCTTAAATCTTAGAAAAATTAACGAACTTGTATATGATCCGCTTGTTTTCTGCAACATCCCTGAATTGAAGTCATTTTTCTAGCAATGTATCCACAGAATCTTCTCCATGAGGTCCGCTATACTTTACAGACTCTTTTATTCTACTTTACTGTACTATACTTATCGGTTATACTTCTCTCACTCATCTGTCATCCATACTAACGTTACTAAGCCCCTAAAGATAATATCATTTAGTAGTATAATTTGGATTTCGGATTTAGTAAGCATGTTCTGGCTTTACGAGACCCATACGTGAGCCTACCTCCTACGTTTCTAAGTCCAACTACTCTCCCGCCCACGAGCCAAGGTTTTCAGATTAGTACTATATCCACACCTGCAGCTCTAATTAACCGAATAATGGCTGTTGTTGCAGCTTTATTATGTTGAAAATTTATCTGAGCTACATACTTTCAGCGAAAGTGGATCTAGCGCGTTAACATATCGAGTAATTTCCAGTTCAGTGCCTCCGATGCCAGAAATCACGCTTCCTAGATATACAAATTGACTGACGCCTTCGATGCTCTGTCCATTAATGCAAATAGGAAAAGTGCGATTATCTGTCAGACTGAGAACCTTGGTTTTGTTCATATTTAGCTTCAAGGCCCTTGGTCCGGTGAGAGAGAAAACAGATATCATCAGCATAGTCGAAATGTTTGATGAAAGATGTCATAGTCCATTGACGTCCTCCACGTCTTCCGCCGTCTCCGCTTTTGACCTCAACTTCCTCTGAGATTTTACTTCAAAGCAGCACGTGACATGTTGCGCCATCATAAATCCCTCTCATAATAGCCCCTCCTGCAAAAGCTGTCCCGGAATCGATTAAGAACAGGTGAAGCGAAGATCTCAACTCCGCGCACTGTTCTAACAGGATCGGTAGGATGTTGATGCGGGAGGATCCGGAGCGAAACCATCCCACGCTCTTTCAATCAAGCTTCGGAGATGTTGTTTGATGTATTCCAGAATTACTTTAGCTTTCATCTTTCCAACGGCAGGAAGCACGCAGATACCCCTCCTATTGTCACGCTCAAAATAGTTGCCATTCTCTGGGATGTTAAAGATCACTTTCTTCTTCCATTCTTTGGAAGAGGTCTCGGATTCTGTATGACTGGAAGAAGTAGATTTGCAGAAACTGCAGGTACAACGATAAATAACTCTGTGAGGATACTGGTTCATCAAATTCTGTGAGGATACACCGAAATCCAATGTCCTTACTCCATTTCAGCCCATTAATGGCCGAGATGATTTCACGTCTCCTTGGTGGAACAATACATATCCGCATATTACGGTGAGTAGTCATTCATTCAAAAGAGGCAGAAGTTGATCGAATAGTATTCGTCCTTAGACGTTTTTTAAAACGTGTTCTTTCCATCTCTTCAACTGCTCACCCTCGCGGAGTCGACCGTTAACGACCTTTACAGTACCATCGAAAGTTACACGTTCTTTCGTGATGCATGTTCACTTCCCTGGCCACGGCACACATTACGCTGAACTTCCCGGGATTTCATCTCGGTAATGGAGTTCGAGCGCCCCACGCTCGCCATCACTTGGAGCAGTCAATAGAGTCTTCAATCCCTTCCAATCATCAATCCACTTCCACGACTCCGCAGGCAGCCAGATCTTAGAACGCCTCCTCGCGACGTGGCCGTCGGCCTGAGTAGCACCCAGGGAAAAAACATTTTTGATAGTAGCCCAATACTCATCGATATTCTCAGACGGATTATTCAAAGTATCTGCCGTCCGATTGGTAAAATAGCTCTTCCACTGTCGAGCTGGATCATACAAGCGATTGATGTTGAACAATCAGTTACAATACCATACAATACAAGAATTGGCGGCCACAGCACGCAATAGGTAAGCCCAGTAATCATCAGATGGCGATGCCTCTCGCGACCGATGTTAGTGCCTATTTTCTTACGCACATCCAAGAGACAACTTCTAAATCTACAACTAATTGCAAAATGGTCGATGTGATTGCTTCTACAGTGCCAGAAGTTGAAACCCAACTGGCCTTATGGCTAGCTCTGTGCTCGAACAGTGTACCACCAATGACAAACCTCCCATCTTTACCGTTACGGTCGCCAAAACCATGTTTCCCCGTCAACTTTTCGAGCAAGGTATGATCAGATCCTACCTTGGAATTCAAATAACCCATCACGATCTAAATATCACCTTTGGAAAGCGTCTCTTGAACTGCATGTCATGAGAGCATCCTTTTCCACTATATCGGAAGTCTTTGTTGACTTACTTACTGACTTAATCTGGATCGCAATATTGCAGTCAGAAACGACTCCCAGGTGAACAGAGCGCGCCTTTCGGTAGCCATCAAAAACAATCCGATATCGGATTCACCTCTGCTACCACTTGGCTTTCCAAAGTATAAAAGCACATTTCCACGAGAGGTAGAGGAGTACTCAGCAAAGTCACACCAGCTTACTTCGCTTAGGTTCAAAATGCCCAACTTATATCGTTGGAATTCTCGGCTCCACCCGATCTGTTGAACTTTAAAGCGATTTTCCCACCGATTCTTTTGAAATTTGGTACATGCTTCCCCTGTATAATTCATGAGGTACCACTGTGGAGCTTTTTTAAGTTTGTTGTTATTTTTTACTTTACAGTACCAAATTACCGATTTCGCGTTTTTTCCAGTGTTACCAAAAATCGAAAAAGGACATTACAAAAAGAAAAACTCAACAGATATCAGTCGGCTCAGCTGTGAATGAGTACTTCAGTCAAATCTGGGTAATAATGTCGGGCGAGCGCAATGCTGATCACATTGCCTCCTATCCCGTAGTGTACTGTTACGGTATTGAATGAAGTGCTCTAACACACTTGAAGGACCAGATCCAATATGGATTGTTGCGCCAACGATTATTATTATTATGTTATTCTATAATATTGTAACATTTTCATTTAATATGTATTCCCCGTATCTTGTAAAAAAATGTTTGAAGAAGTCCCCCCCCCCTTAAAAAAAGCAACTCACAGGGCATGAACTTCAATTTTCAGGACGATACTAATTGCCAGATAACTGTTCGTGAATTAACGCCCAGTGGAGAGTTCACATTTTCATACCTCAAACAAAATAGTTACAAAACTGGCTTGGACTGCTTCGAAGATAGTTGAACAATACCGTCATTTTGAGATGGACAGGCACCTCCCTAAAAGTTTCCTCGGTCTCCTCGCGGACAATGGACCACTAGGGTCTAAGTGTTCAGAGGCTTTGCCTCTCCGCCACTCCATACTCTCCTGGCCCGTTGGGCAAGCTCTTCTCACCTTCGTTCGTTTAATAGCTTTCTTTACCCTTTGGGCTTCTCTAAGGATTTATTTCTCTATTCCCATTGTAATAGCATCTGTGGCGCTCTCCGCAGAGTTTGCACTGTTCAGTATACTATCGTAGGGACTTTGTCTCATCCTGAACTACATCCTAGTTTATGGATTCGTCTTGACACGCCGAGTTTGGCATGGTGTTGCCCTTGTGTTTGTCCTGATATATCACCTGTCAGCTTCAGCGACTGTTATTATCGTTCGTTTTATTTATTTTTATTAACGCCTGAAATCGACATACTCAGTAAGGCTATTTACAATAAGGAGAACCCCATGTCCCAAGGCAAGGCAAGGCAAGCCATTTACAACACCATTTACTCCTGGGCTTCTATAACAAATACATATCAATTACTTAATTGCTCCACCTCTATAAATGTTAAAGATAGATAATTAAGATTCAGTCATTTTCTAGATACGTGGAAATCTAAAAATTTTTTATTTTCATGCAGGTAACATCGTAGGTGAATTCCAAGACAACGTTTTACCACCAATCATGGATCAGGAAACTCCAGGTCAACAGCCAGCTATCGACTTGGACAATAATCCTATCGTGTCGCTATTGAAGTCCAATAGCAGCGGCAGCAGTAACAACAACTGAGCAAAAACGTGAAATATGAAATTTGTTTGAAGAATCAAACAGCCAACTATAGTTGCTTATAAAATCAACAGAATTGTATAATAAATAGCCGTTGACTTCCAAAACCACTAAACAGACTAACAATAATAGTGAGTTAAAAATGGTGAAACCAATAAATAGACCAGCTTTTCGTTGATATCCCGCGATAACTGTGCAGAAGAGCCGTTCAAGTGTTACTAGAGCTTCCAAAATACATAACAAAGAAAAACAAACCCTAGGCTTGGCTTAAAGCGTTCCTTACCAAACGAGTAAGGGAACAAAAATCAATACAAGTTAAACAAACCTAACTAACGCGGTTACTATTGTAAATTAAAAACAAATAGTAAAAATCAAACAAATACAAATAGTAAGTTGTTGTAGGAATATTAGAATGGATCGTTATTTAAATGGCCAAGACTTTTTGAATACCACAACGGTCGGTTAAGTTTTAATTTGTAGCAATTCTATTACGATTTTTAATCAATTTTACATTTTTTATCGATTATAATATGTTCGAAAACAGATAATGCCTTTTATGCCTTATTATGTTACGGCGATAAGTATAAACATTAATAAATATATTTATCAACGACATTGTATGAACAGCACAAAAATCTAAGTTTTTAGGGATTAATGTATGCCATAAAAACACATACATACGAGTACCTAAGTATTTCATATGAACTGATATCCAAATGTGTAACATAAGTAAGTAAGCAAATCATCAAAGTAATTGAGAGTGAATGGGGTGTGTCCTACATGAAGCGTGAATTTTGGAAGCTACGTATATCGAAGGGAATATTGATCGAAAAACAGTTTCGATTAGTTGACTTAGTAATGCGTACTAAATTAAATTAAATCAAATCGAAATCGGATTCGAACCAGCAACAACACCAGCGAAGGAAGAATGGATATCTTATTTCATGAGGGAGAACGTACAAATTTAGTAATTTGACACTATTGTGTTCCAAACTGCTCTCAAAATTCAACTATGTAAAACACACCCTAAAGGAAGTATCGTTGTGTAGCCTCGTCCATATCATATTATACATTGATATTTATATACACTAGTAACATTTTTGAAATGATTTGCAATCACCCTGTTAGCCAAATAAGTTATTATATTAGCAAATATTATATTATCCTGTATACATTCATGTAGTCTAAATTAGCTTTTGATTGTGAATTATTTTAATGCAACTGGAAAGATAACAATCCTCCTCTCCAATCGAGATACCAATCTCATCCAAATCCTAGTCAAAATATTTTTCTAGCAAAACAATGATAATGATACTTTTAGGAAGAAAATATAATATCCTTAACAGTCGAAAGCGGGTAATACCTCTACGACATTAATCATGTGCCACATATGTAATCATATTCATATTATACTAACATAGTTGTATGCTTCGCACTATATAATCTTCTTATTTAGCCTTTATCCATTTCGTGGCGATGTCGGCTGTTTCGTTGAGAGAAAATCCGGACCCGGAATGAAAGTCCCCCCCCCCTGATGAAATTACACTATCGATCAAATTTGATTCAAGTTTCTATTCCTGATCCCCGGGAAAACTCCAATCGAAATTTCGAAACTACGAGGGAAGGAGGAAGCCAACATAAATGGATTTTGGTTATAAAATATTCATTTGTTATCCTTTTTACAAAGTTCCTCTAGTGACCTCCATAATATTGCCCATTAAATCCAATACATTTGCTTTGCCACTAATTGAATCACTTCTGCAACTCTTCAACTTTCGTAACTATCGCCCAATGCCCGTTGCGAAATTGTTCTAGTCACATCCATATTATCAAAACCATTCCCTTCCCTTTCGATTTTGCTTCATTCTCGGAAACAGGAAAAGCCGCTAGGGCTACTTGGAAGGTAAGGAACTCCAACCCAAACCTTTTTCTTCTGAAATTTCGCCACATTTATACTTCATACCTAAAACTCTTAATTTCATTTGTCAATTTAGCCCTTGATTCTACAGAAAATCAAAAAACATTAATACTTTGATGAAATTATTTTTATGTTGTGCAGACTGAAGAGAATTTGGGCTATACTTTGCTGAGTAACGAATTTCGCCGTATAAAGGATTTCTTTTATATTTTACTGAATGAGATTCTATCAAATCCACATGAAATCCATACCATCCATGCGGTCTTCATATAAAAAATATGTCATACCAACTGAAAGGAAGAATTAAAACGGTGCCAAAGGGAACATCCTCTCTCAATCCATTATGAAGTTACGATTTTTTAAGCATATTTTTTAAAAAATGGTCCTTACTATATCCTCAAGCCTTGACAAACTTATTTGTATTTTTGACACCACTTTCGGATTTAACATAGCATTTCCTATAAGCCCAGCTAGTTTTGCTATTTTTGCCAAAGTTTGTTACATCCGGTGTTTCATGTCTTGCATAAAAACTTGAAACCTGTAATTCTTTGGAAAATTTCATGCGAATCCAAAAAAATTGTCAAAGTACAAATAAATTTTTCAAAATTCAGTTTTTTGTGGTATCACCCAATTTTTTTCACACCACGGAGAGGGCACCTTGAATAAAAAGATAAATCATCGCTTTTAGAAAATTATGAAAAACAAAAGATTGAAAACATTGGTGTTTAATTTATTATTAAATACTTGTTTGATCTCTTGGTAAACATGGTTTTGTGCATGACGATTTGGGCTCCAACTAGCCCTATCGCTTTCTATCCGGATGCGACATTACCTAATATTTTGTAAAATTCTTCCTGATTCTAATTTCATACGTTACTATTTGAAGATTGCCTAATGGTTTAATTCTATTTTCGCATTTTGAAAATGATAACTTCTAAATTAAGTTCTGAAAAAAAAGATAAAAATCCTGTTGCTGACACAAACTCATTCAATTATCTGTTCAGTTCAGGGGTTATTGATGAGCAGTTTTTCCTCATTTTCTCCGCATGCTGTAGGTCTTTTTTGAATTAAAATGAAATGCATTTTCGCACAATCTGAGAGACTCATGCCTCAGATAACTACCGATTAAAACACTCTACTGTTGC
This sequence comes from Hermetia illucens, assembly GCF_905115235.1. Lineage (NCBI taxonomy): Eukaryota > Metazoa > Arthropoda > Insecta > Diptera > Stratiomyidae > Hermetia > Hermetia illucens. The sequence goes on along the minus strand of NC_051852.1, from coordinate 112,957,576 downwards.
GTCTAGGAAGCTAATCCGGAACCATTTGAGAGATTACCTCATTCCAGGCCTAATGTAAAAGCTCAAGCCTCATAGTTCAGAAAGCCTCAACTATCTGCTGTTTTTCATACCTACCTCCCTCTTTTTCACTTTAAAATAGCCTTAAGTGTAACGTGCAACTATACTCCACATGTGTTCGCACTGTATCATGGTCTCAATCCTATTGTCCGAAGATAATTGGCACCTTTCCGCCAACAGACAATGGCAATGGCACTCTCACCTTCTGCTGAAGAAAAAGATATGGTAGGCATCATCCGCCATATCCTTACAGTAAATGCAATCGGGCAACCATAATTCCGCGATTGTATGCAGGTAAGACTTAAAATACCCGTGTCCGCTAAGCAGCTTGGTTAGGTAATGATCAACCTTACCGAGCTTTCGATTGATTAAATCACGGCGTACGTCTTTAATGAGATACGTTGTCCACCTACCCCTCGATTCTCTTCGGTGGCTTCCTTCGTTCTCTCTTCTTTTCTGAAGTACTGTATATAGACCTATACTCTGCAGCATGGAATGTGATCAGAATAGCTCCCGCTATCACCATTACTACCCGTTCCCAAGCCGTACAATAACCGGCGGCAAACCACAAGTTCCACGCGTTGTATTTGCGCTAGGGGATTGCGGTAAATCATCTTATTTACTAGTACCTTCGGGACCGTAAAGAAAGATGGACTGAACCGCACATATCAGTAAACGGCATCTACAGGATAAGGAACTTCCGACATTGTCCTGCAGCCTTGTCTGGGGTGTTGTAAATCTACTCATCGCCGTGTCTATCATTATGACAAGGCCATGATTTCACCAACCAGAATAGGAAGGACTGTAAGAACCCTCTCCTTAGTCAGAGCGACCACTTCAGTTTTTTCCAGAGCTAGAGAGAATCCATGTTCAGTCATCTATCTGTTAACTTACCGCATCAACATTGCCAGTGTGCACTGAGTTTGTTTGATCGTACATGCGGTGATCAGTGTCGCAACATCGTGCGCATATCCGTATCTGACTAGAGATGCGATTCATCAGGCAGCTCGAGTTGGAACAGAATATCATATGAAACATTCCAAAAGTCCAGACCAAGGATAGATCCCTGAGCCGCCCCTGATGTGAGCTCTATTATCAACTGTCCTTCCCGGGTCTAGTATAGCAGGGTGCAACCTCCTAAATAGTTCGCAATTTTTCAATGCCCCGAAAATTTCACATCACCTCACAGTGTAGAAGGCGTTTCTTACATCTAGCGTTACAAAGAGCACAATTCGTAAACAGCGGCAATAGTTTGCTTCAACTGCTTGAACCACTTCCCCAATCGCGCCATTTGTGGTTCGCCCTGCTTTAAAACCATATTATTTTGGTGATGAATCTTCAGCAGCACGTATTGTATCAGTCAATCTTGGCCTGATGAACTTCTCAACCAGTTTCACTGCTGAATCCAACATACTGAGAAGACGGTACGCTGATGTCGTCTTTGCCTTTGCTTACCAGCACGAGCCTCGCCACGTTCTAGCAAGAGGAAAAAACACCCGCTGTGAAATATGCGTTGAACGTGCTCAATAGCCAGTTCGGCTTATACTTGTATACAAGTTCCACCATCCGATCCACCTCCCAACTTAAGGTTGCTCACATCAGGGTCATGACTTTTCATCGCCTCTTTCACCTCTTCTCGTGAACAAACAAACAAACAAACAATTTTGTGTTTTAATTTAAATTAACTGAATTTCGACTCGCTTATTGCTCACAAGAAAGTATCCTTCCTAGACCACTTCTACTCGCCCCTTTTGATCGCCTCGTCGATCTTGCCTCGTCCACCCTAAGGGCCCTAGGGTCCTCTGATTGGCTTGTTCTTGTGACTGTAGTTTTAGCTTCTTTCTATCGGTAGCCGGTGTTGTATGCCTGAACTGCAGTCAGCAGCTATCAAGTGGATGGCAGACTCAGAACTCCCGTGTTGTTAATAATAGTTCAAAACTTCCACTGTTGCTGCTGGTTGGAAACTTTCTAGGCTTCATAGTACCGTAATGAATGTGGATTTGAATACAATTCATCTGAAAATTTTCCTTTTTTGAGAAATGTAGCCTAATAACGAATTGAACATTCCGAACCTTTCTGTTTGTTGCCCTCCTTCAATCGTTACAAATGTAACTTACATATTCATATTCTAATTTTAAAACTACTTTACCCTAACCATTTGCTAATTCTCCCCGAAATTGTAATTGGCACAGAGTTGAACTCGGCGTCAAGCTTTCAGCCTATTTAGACATTTGTGTATGAGCTCATTCACACAATCAGTATAAGCCCTCCATCAGTTAATCGGTTAATTTAATACTATTATTCGAAAATTAAGAAATCATTCTTCAAAGTGGGTCATCATTCCACCAGTCATTGTGTCCATTTATTCTCACTCTGATGTAATTTACTGATGGCAAGCTGATTATGTAAATCGGTACTGTGGAACTTCTTGTTTTTTTTTTTAAATAAAGCTTGATTTGAAGTGAGAGTGAATGAATAACCTTCAGTTTGTGCAGATTTTTTACTTTCGCTTATCCATATATCCTGGAAATCCCTGAACTGGAAGAAGGGAATGATTTTTAACATGTCAAAAAAGGCAACTGTCTTCAGTGCGATGATTGAAAGTATTGCAAAGGTTATAAAGGAAACCATCCTGAAACCCGTCGAAAAAAACCTACGATGCTTGATTGAGATCCTCCTGCACTGACTATATCAACACCTTGTGGATCATTGTAAGATAGTGTGCTGAATTCAGATCCAGGGCACAATATTGAAGGCGTTGATCACTTTGTATATCTACGAAGCGTTGTTTCCGCCGACGGAGGCACTGATTTTGATATTATATTATAACGCTACATCCGCTTTCGCTGTTCTGCCGAAAATCTGAAAATGAAACTAACTTAACATCAACGTCAACATAAAACTTTTTTGTACTTATATTCTTTCTGTACTGCTATATGGAAAGCGACCACCACTGTTATTTGAAAGTGGTTATTAGCGCAACTATCATTCCGCGGTTATAAATCAAGCAACTTTATTGCTGATTACAATGTGATCAAGCTAAGTCTGCGAAAGCTACTGACCATTTAAAAGTCAACCAAAGGTAAACCTTCCATCATTGGGTTTGTCCATGTAATTCGAATAGAATGTCTTCAATTCCCTATTGTCGCTTTTTGAGGACTGTTCCTAGACTACATTGATGGTCATGAAAGTGTCAACTCCACATCGATTAAATTCTGGAAGGAAAGCAGGGTACATCGGGACAGTCTCACAAAAGTGCGCAAGACATAAAATTGCGCCTTTCAGAAACTGTAAGCACCAATGTCATACCGGTTTCCACGGTAATTCCGGAGAAGTGTTGCCACAGTAAAGTGCCTCAAAAAATATAGTGCTCTCCATAATCACGGCCTACTCATATCCAGACTTTCAACATAGTATTATTGCGGTTCGGGATGAAGCTGAAAAAAGTTATCTTTTTGAGGACCATCAAAACCCTTAACGAGGAACATAGTAAAATATACCTATCCCCTGAAGACTCCTTACTTTTCACCAGGGTCAACACATTATCCTTGCCTTTCAGCAGAGTCAACACATTCTATTTAGACATTTCTGATAGCATCAAAAATGTTATTTGTACTTCTTTCTTCACTATGATTTATATTGGCCAACCCAACGATAGTGACGAATAGATTGTTGTATGGCGCAAAATAGTAAAGGAAGAATGTAGACTTATTTCAAAATCTTGAAAGAAGTTGAAGCTACTTGCTCGAAATCAGCATCAACGACACATAATTCTGGCTCTTAGCCAGTCCAACTTTTGGTCGCAGCAACTATCGCCATATAATTCAAGAAAAGGAATTGTAAAAAAAATGAATAAAAAACATTTTTGAAAAATCCAGTCATCAGATAGAATTTAACCGTAGACCGCCGAGCAGCACAACCATAGCCACACCTAAACTGACTCTCTGGCTGCGTACTGCATAGAGTACATGAACAATTTGTATCCAAATTGTATCCAAATTGTTCACCTATATAAAGGGTATACTGGATATCTTTATTGAGAAGAATTAAAGGTCTATAAAGGCTGCAGCTATTTCATTCAAACTCTGCCCTACATATAATAAAACATCCTTTTAATTGTTTCTCCTTTAAAAATCTTCTCGTGGTATTACTCGCAACTACTCAAATTAAGTTCAGAACACTCCGCCTATACGCTGCTTGGTATCCCTTCCTTGTCAAAATTTCAAAAAAAAAATGATAAAACATTACTACTAATTAACCGAGCCATCTTTTTCATTTTCTATCTTAAACAACTGCATCCATAGGGATGATACATGATACAGTAAAACTATATATGTATATGTATGTCGTTTTGAAGCCCTCGTAGAGACAATCTAGAATTTTTCATTTTATTCTAATTTAATTGCCTTATAGAAGTAAGTGCTTTTGGAGAGGAGTATTTTTCAAAAATAAAATGAAAACATATTGTTGTGCTTTTATAATGGAGTGAAATGTTTCGTTAAGACTAAGAAAAAGACTTGAAATTTATAATTCATTGTTATCCAGTAAAATAAAGAGGAACGTATTTATGTAAATCGTTGTTATTTGATTTAAATTTACATATGGTATTAACCGGGAAATATTTGCTCCCACACTTTATTTTATAGTTTATATTTAAATTCCAAAACCTTCCTTTTTTCTCTGCAAACATTTTTGGCGTCTAGGGATGTCCACTTCCAGGAAATGTTTAGACATTTTACGCGGAGAAAAGTGTTGTCGATGACCATTGTGAAAAAATTCGAAGGCTTCAAATAAAAACTTAAAGCTTTGCCGAGTGAGTACTAAGCACCTCCAGGAAGTAAGTGTACTGAGGCTGCCACGGCCGTAGGGAGTCGTTTTTCAACATACTGGGAACTCTCCGGTGTAACTTGTTTCTTCCCCATCAAAATAAGATCAATTCGAGGCTAGTATGATGAAATTTCTTGACCCAGCAGTGCGCTAATTGGGAAATCCGTGCCATCAACTTATTGTGAAGAAAAAACGCGGTTTATGTTAAGGGAGAATTGCCCACTACATGTCTGAAACCAAAAGACAATCTCAACACTTACAGCACATCTTTTAGCCTCGGCCAAAAAAATCTGAAACCACAATTTCAGCTAAAAACAAATCATGGGATCTATGTTTTGGGACCATAAAGGCATAATTTTGATTGAATATCTAGCTCCAGGGAGACCATTAACACGGCAAGATGCTGTGAGATCCCTAACAAATTTGAATGGGTGATTCAGAATAAAAGGAGTGGCATGCTCACGAAAGGAGTCTGCATACTGCCCGGCAATTCCAAACCTCACACGGCCAGTTTCACGAAGCAACTCCCGGATTCGGCTGGATGGGAGGCCTTCAGGGTACCATCTGTTCACTGCCTTGAAAGTGTTCATGGGCAGTAAAAAGTTTCGAACGAACTGAAGGAAGGGGTGAAAACATTGAGGGGAAACTTTTTCGAGGAAGCATAAAAAATACATTAAAATGGAAGGCGATTATGTTGAAAATATTTTTTTTATAGAATACACAACTTGAGGACACTTACTTTTTGGAAGAGTTTCGTGCATAATAGGGAAGATTATTATTGACGATTTTCAAGAGTAGGCAGCAGTGTTGTCTTTTTATGGTAGTACCAAAGGTACTCAATTCAATATACTTTAAAGTTTATCAGTATCCCGACAGTTTTTCTCATTTTTCAGTACTCTGTTAGTTAAATAACCGGAGTTAATATTTAGCAACATCAAGTTTTACTGAATAATAAAATGGCCGAAAAGTTGAACTTGAACCGTCAGCCCACCACAAAATAAAAGTTATAAATTAACCCACTAAGTTAGATATAAAGTGGGACAACCCACCGTGGAAGGTGGCAGTTCGAAAACAACGCGACGTCCTCATAATTCACACAAAGTTCGTTCAAAATCGTCACGACATTGGAAAAAAATTTCGCAACAAGCACGGCAAGTTCACTTTTAGAGCATACGCAGAGTAACTATGTTTCACCCGATCTGAAGAAACATCGGCGCTAAATTTCTTTCCAGCCACCATTCTCTCGAGGTCTGAGAGCAGGAAAAAGTCGCTGGGGGCCAGATCTGGAGAATACGGTGCGTGCGGAAACAATTCAAAGCTCAATTCATGCAATTCTGTCATCGTTTTCATTGATTTGTGACACAGTGCATTGTCTTGATGAAACAGCACTCTCCTTTTTTCTCAGATAGCGCCACTTTTCGCGCTTTCATCCATCAAACGCACTAATAACCCTAGGTAATAGTCGCGGTTCATGGCTTTTCATTTCTTAAGATCGCCGCTGAATATAATACGATGCGCATCCCAAAATACTGACGCCATTGCCTTGCCAACGGCTTGCACGCATCTTTCCACGCTTTGGAGTCGATTCACCACGTGCAGTCTACTCAGATGACGATCGTTTTGATTCTGGGTAAAATAACGGAGCCATGTTTTATCCATTGCCACATCTCGACACATAAATTCGGGGTTATTAATGGAGGAAAAGCTTCAAACACTGCTCAGAATCATCAACCCGTTGTGTGTTTTTTGTCGATTGCGATCGTGATGTCCAACACGCTAGTTTGATATCTTTAAATCCTCAGCTGTATGGACCAACTTCACTTTGCGGTCATCCAAAATTATTTTGTGGACTTCTTTTATCTTTTCGTCGGTAACAGCCTCTTTGAGGAGTCCACTGGGTACATCGTTCTCCGTTGTCATTTCGCCTTGTTTAAATTTAGCAAACCACTTCTCAACGGAATTACAAATTGAAATTTGATATACTTACCAACTCTTGTAAACGGCATGAAAATTAAACACCACAGAGTTTCATTTAAACAGCAGCTCTTTTTATTTTAAGATTTCTTAAAAGGTTTCATAAGAACGCAACGAACCCTAATACATGTGAAACTCATTGCTTTTACTTCGTCGCTATTTACCAATTACTTTCGTAAATTCTATTAACAAAATCCTTTCAGTGTGACAAATTAGTTTATAACAATTTCCAAACGTTGGGATTTTGCTCTAACCTACGTTGGAAGTTAGTAAACCATGTCTGTAATGTGGAAAGTGGGACGAACGTTTCAGAAGGATTCGGAACCATTTGCGCTTGGGTCACGGCAAAACTTGATGAAAAATTGAAGAAATTCTCTAGCATTTTTTGAGCAAATTGTAAGTAGTTAGTAGTCGACTGAAAATAGAAAATAAAATATAGAATGAATAAAAAAAATAAAATATTTTTAAACTTCAACTTGTATAAAAATGTCAGAAAGCAAAAATACCCCCAAGGTCAAAAAGTTCCCGGAATTATCGAAATATACATTTTTTTTTGGGCTGCCACATCTGCTTCTAACATTGTCTCCAAATTTCAGCTTCAAAGCTCAACAGTTGGGGAAAATGACACCGCTTTGAGAATATCTTGTATGTTTTCGATTTTTTACAATTATAAAAAGTTAATTAATAATTAATGAACGAAACGAAGACATAATTTCCATGGCTGAATCCGAACTAACATTCATTCATCAAAATATCCATTACTGAAGACAAGACGCGGGTTTATCAGAACGGCCGCGCTATAAATGAGACGAAACTGGAAAACCACTTAATTTCCAGTCGAAAAAGAAGAGGATGTTCACGGATTTCAGATTTTTTACCAGAAGGTCAGACTGTGAACAAGCAATGTTATTTTGATGTTATTTTTTTCTGTTCAACCGAGTCAAAAAAGCACCACGAGGAACGCGTTACAGCGACCCCGAGAAAATAATTTAATGGAGCAAAAATATTTCCGATATGAAAACTGATACAAAAACAAGTCGGAAACGGAAAGGTATGAGAGATATAACAGAGAATATTTCGGAACCTAAATACCATGTACGTTGATCACTGTATTTTTTTCAAATTTTTGGCTTGAAATAATTGACTCTTCTCGGACTCCAACACTCTTCCACTATGCAGCGATGTCAAAACTAATATTTGCCTCGGAAAGTACTCCTCGAGACCTTTCATTTGATACCCCAATTGGCTACATTCAATGAAATGAGCAATCCCACCAGTAACTCCCGGTTTTTCAGAGCCAAGAAGTACTCTCAGATTAGCAGTATGGGTTCCGTAAACCATTGATGCCAGCAAAGCGGTTACTGGCTTCGCTTTCTCGGCCAAAAGCGATGCACGGAGAGGCTAGTACTAGCAAATATTGCATAGTAGTGACCCTGGGCGTGAAGAATGCATTCAACCCGGCCAATTTGAGCCGTATACAGAAGTCCCTGGCAACGATGGCATCAAGATCTATACCTCGCATATGGATTTGAGTCTCAAATCGAATTAATTTTTTCCGTGTAGTTCGGAAATTATGTGTGTGGTAAAGTGTCATAGTCAAGTTAATGTAATGAAACGGGAATCTACCAGTCTGAACCACGTTAAAATGACTTCGCTAAAAGAGCAAGAATTGAAGCCAACGCTCTACACGTGTTTTTTTTTTAAGAAACCAAAGGTTGGCTGTGTACACAGCTTAATGATAAGTTAAGATTTTATGGTTAATAATTACACCCTAATTTTTAAATGCACTATAGCCAAAATCTATTATCTACGGTTCGCAAACTAAGATAATTGCTCTCCATCGAACTTTTTTTTTATACATCAAAGAAGCAAATGCCGTTCTTTTCCTTAAAAAGAGCAGCGCGCCTTTAGCGTGGTACCCGAAAAACATTTTTTTAAGGAGACGAGTGGATAAGTTCATACTTCAATAATGAGCGATGATATCAGTTTGAAAAACTTGTTGCGTATGCTCCAGGTATTAATAAATACATAGTTAAGTCCTTCAGGGTTTTACGTGAGCACCTGTCTTGCGACTTAATCCCATGGTCTTCTTAAGACATGGATTGATTTTGTGATCACAATCAGAGCCCCACTGAGGCAAGCAACAACGGTACCAGTCTATACCAAGTGCATGGCTTAGTATTCATCCTGGTGGATGCAAGACATAGCTAAATCTCTACCGAACTAAGGAGTACGGCATCCGTGTTGAAACGTAACACCACGCCGCTTGAGCATAACCGCAACCCCCATGAAACTCCCACTAGGGGGCCTACCGCAAATAACCGAGCTGTACTCACATACAACGGGAGTTCACCCGAAGTATGAGAGTCCAGGAGCTCTCCCGGTTCCCATGGGACCAGTATACCCCTGGTAAGGTTTCGTGGCCAATTACCACTTCAGATGAGTCCCCGTGCAGACTCGGGTCTGATCACCCTAATTAGGCCTTTGGAGCATTCGCCTACTGCATCACGGCCGGCAAACCAAAGTGAATACAGCGTCTCCCGGTGCCACCACTATGGAGGTTCTCCTCGGCCACTTGGTTTTGGTTTGGTCGACAGGGTTGCCGCCCCGTCTTCTTCACCGCCACGTCTAAGCACCAATAAATACATAGTGAAAAATTCGCATTTGTATCAAAAAAAAGTTCATAAAAATAGCGAAAAACCGCCTTCGTACGGGATGACGCGCGCCTGGATAGGCACTTGCAGAGGAAAGAACAGAAGCGGTCTTCTTCACCAAGCATCATCTCACATTAAAATTGGAAGTCATATCGTTTCTAAGCCGACCAGTAAATATAATACTTGGGAGTGATGATAGATGCGAAGCTCAATTTTAAGCAGCGCAAAGCTTACACTTGCGAAAAGGCATCCCCGCGAGTATGGTCCTGGCAAGAATGATGCCGAATACAGAAGAGGCAACGATATACTTCTAGATTGCTTAAAACCAGGATGGTGAGTTCCATCATGATGTATGCTTTCCCAGTTTGGAAAACATGCGGTGCGAACATAAAGTGAATGCCGTCAACAGAAGAACATCCTTAAGGGTATGCTCTGCCTTCAGGACCGTCACAGATGCTGCGTTGCCATCTCAGGAACGTTGCCAATTGACACCTTAACAGACGAGATGGCGAACATATATAACGTCAGGTCTATATCTCCTCTGTTGAAAAAAACCGAAAAGGAGAGATCTATAAGAGATAGCAACAACGATGGGATCTCTCAAAAAATGGTCGCTGGGCCCACAGGATGATCGCTGCCATCAGGGAGTGGCCGGAAAGAGAACACGATTTTGGTGGATAAAAATCCCAAAGACTGGCGTGTTCAGCACAGTGGTTCTTGGAGATTTCCACCTCCTTAACAAAAAAAAGAAAAACAAAAAAGACAGACTGACAGACAGGCAGTGAACCGATTTTAACAGAAAAGCAGCAAAACCTTCAAAATACCAAAACTGGATATTATTTTATCTAAGGTGGAGGTAGAAGGTGGCAGAAAAAACAAAAGTTATACAGCGCTGATTTGCGCCTTCTCCCCGGGGGATGTGGCGCCCCCTTCGAAATAGACTTTTTTGTATGCTATATTTAACCCCTTGTAATAAACTCTAAAAATTTGGCGGACATAGAATGCGTAGTTTCAGAGAAAAGTGTGATTTACCCCTAAACATTTTTTTATTTTTAAACGAAAAAATAAAATTTCTCAAAAATTAAAAAAGATAATAAAAAAATACTAAAGTACAAAAATGTGGCCTTTCTTTAGCTTATATATCAAGTCAGCACTTTTTCACTTTTCACTTTCATTTTTAAGGTTTTGTGTAAAACAATTCAACGATTCAATGTGTCTGTCTGTCTGTCACACGCAATTTTCTCCAAAACGGCTAAACCGATCCGAACGAAATTTGGTGGATAGATGGGAACTATGAAATCCCACGCATACAGCGAGTGGCATAAATTTAGATGGAGTTTAAAGGGGAGCTCCCCATACATCCAAAGGGGGGATTCAAAAATTGTTTTCACCGGATATAGTCGTGTATGGGATCAGATGAAAGGTTTCGATTTGTACTTTTCGAAACTGATATTAGTTTTGGCATTAATTGCAAAGTGCGTGAGTAAGGAGTCAAAATGTACGCACTAAAGTGAGACAGGACTCATTTTCGGAAACTACCCAGCCTAAAAATCCGGAAAAACATCAGTGACTTCCGAATTTTGTACCAGCATAGTGGAGAATATTTCATATATACCTGCTAAATTTCGTGGAAATCTGGCCATTAATGCCAAAGCTATAGCAGTTCAAACTTAGCAATTTCGCGCGAAATTACTGCTTCCAAAGCCATGCAAATCAGATGCTGACGTCATTTATCGCATTTATCAAGAATCTATTTATCTGCAACCATTTTTAAGGTTTTGTGTAGAACACTTAGGTGAAATCTAATCTTCGAGAGATGTCCCACTCCAGTATCTGCTCAAATAAATTTACTAATAGTATATTATCAACTTTCAAAAATTGACTAAAAAACTCCCCTTAAGTTCATCCTAGGTGTACTAAAAGTCTCGTGCATACACATGCCAAGTTCCATGAAAATCCAACTATTAGTGTCAAAGTTATAGAAGTTCAAACTTATCAATTTCGTGCTAATTAACAGCATCCTAAACCATACAAATAAGATGCTGACGTCATAATTAACGAGAATAATTGACATTCGAGTGAAATATTAAAATTCCATTCAAGAAGATTAGAGCTTTCGAGTGGCAGTGGTGGTCACCTTCCAAGTGCTACTCCCATATAGAAACACAAAAAAAACACTATCACGGAAAAATCTCAATTTGATCTTGGTGCTGAGATAACTGCATTTCCAGATTTCAGACAAGGCAACAAAAGGACATATAGCACTGTTATGCGTCGACCTGATGTCGATGTTGTAAATGGAGGAGGATCCAGAGCGGAAAGCAGCCTGCGAGATGTTCTTTAATGAGTTCCAAGATTATTTGAATTATTATCTTTGTGGCGGCAGGGAGCACGCAGATACCCTTCCAATTGTCACGGTGGTGTTGTTTTTTTCGAATCTTAAAAGAGTAAGGTTTCGGATGCCCAAGATTTCCGTCGAGCGCCCTTACTCCGTTTGTGTGCGTTGGTCGAGATGATTTCTCTTCTGCCTGGAGGAACAGTTCGTAATGTCGCGATGACTAAACATTTCATCCACAAGAGCCGAAACTTCACCGGTTGTAATAGGGTTAAGAACCGTATTGAAGTATTCCTTTCTGTTCTTCTTCATTTGCTCCGCTTGGATGAGGAATCGACCGTTAACGTTCGCACGGTATCTCAATTTGAGCGCGTCACGCCTTCAATTCTTTTCTTCATCGATCGACTTCCAAGATTCCGCAGTCAGTCAAATCTTATGATGCTCCTTTGGGACATGACCGACAACCTGTCTAATGCCCGAGAAAATAGCATTTTTGATGGAAATCCAATGGTCATCGATATTCTTATGCATTCGATCGGCAAGATAGCCCTGTCACTGTCCAGCGACACCCAGATCATACAAGAGATCAATATTGAACTTGGGGACCGCAGCTCTCCACTCCTGGGAGAAGTTGCGGAGGCAAAACGCAAGCGAATGTAATCCACCATCAGGTAGTGATCCCTTTCGAGGTCGAATACAGCGCCCCTCTTTTTGCACATATCTAGAAGACAACCCCTACATCTACTGCTGATCGCAAAGTGCTCAATCTGATAGCTCGTACGGTGCCAGTCAGTTGACACCCAACTGACCTTATGGCAAGCAAATCCACGAATCTTCCACCATTACCGTTACTGTCACAAAAACCGTGCTTCCCCATCATATCCGCAGAAACCAATCATAGTCCGTTTCCGATAGCCAAAGGTCGCAGCCACGTAATCAGCCCCTATGTGAGACATTATTTACGTTTCGGTAGCAGTAGAATTTCGTATTTTTCAGGTTGCTAGCCCACAAATTTATATCCGATTTAGTCACCTTTTACAACCAACAGGAAAGATTTTGAGTGTATTCTTGTCCCAACTCATACTGATGGTACCCACTCATGCTTTCTAACAATGTACTTCAACCTTTCGTCGAACTTCCACCGGAGACAACGCTCCTCCTTCTCAACTTTCTTTGCTGCGAAGCACATAGACGGAAAATTAATTGACTCTGATGGAATAACTCCACTTCTGAATGTGCAAATTCCAACACTAACACGCCATATGGATTAATCCAAATTTCGATTCCCTCGTCTCATTCTCTTATTTTGTTGTGTTAATTATTTAATTTAGAATGGACTATAAAGATCCAACCGAAATATTAGATAGACAGATACTATCAACAGGAAATGAGGAACTTTGTCAATTCGCAATCATCTTTGTTGGGAGTCCGTTTCCATTCATTGTCCCAAAGATTGTAGATTATTCAACTCCGTGTAGTGGACTATGTCGTTATTTGGCTTCGTTTCATTTTATTCTAATAATCATCTCCTATTCCTTCTAGCATTTTCTAGAATTGGAAAAAGTATGACTTTCTACAAAATTCTAGAACTTTCTAGATTTGCATGTTGACGAATTTGCTCAGTTTCACGGCTGTTATATAAATGGTTGTCTTTGTCCTTGACAAAAGACGACTTTAGAGAATTGTAGTAAATTATTCAGAAACTGCCACTCATTGCAATTTCAATAAAAACCCCGGCAAAAGTCGCCGGGGTGAAGGTCATTGCAAACAAAGATAACCTCAAGTTGGACCTCGGTTCCTATCTGCCTTTCCAAAATGAATATTAAATAACACTTACCGCCGCTGGCGTCAGCTGTATCACACTTGCTTCACTTTCAATGGAAACGCCAATTTGGGCGATGTGGGAAATCGGCTGCTGCCCGAATATGCTCATTTGATTGTCTATCGCATCCATTTCGTGCAGTTTCTTCAATTGTGATATCTTAAATATCGCAGATGCCTTGTTGTTGGAAATATATCCTAAGTACTGCCAGTTTGGTGGGGCGTTCGGGTCCGGCCAACTGAAATACACTACAACAAAATAAATATCGTCAAAACCGATTCCTAAAAAGGAGAATGTTTTGATAAATACCAGCGCCCGCCATTCCCGGTGGCAGTGGTACGGCTCCAGTGAGGAACACGACAATGTGATTGATATTGTCAGCATCCGGGATATTTATCAGGAATTTCGACTCCTCTACTCGCTGGAAGTCAGTTTGGGCCTAGAAAGTATCATTCAAGGGGTTTAAAGGGTCAGGATCTGCTGTTAACCCTACTTGGAGCAAAGCAACACTTACCAGTCGTCCAGAAACGATAACACCCAACATTTTGAAACGCAAATGGTTAGAGTCAGAGAAATGCAGTAAAGTGTTAAGGAGATCGTTGTGATTCCAATCAACAGACTAGGTTCTGCTGCATAAAGACTAAATCCGTAGCACACAAACTCTGCTGTAAACAAACAATCTTGACACTTACATTACAGTAACCGCCAAAATCGATCGTATGGCAAAAGTTACAATGTCAAATGCTGATATTCGTCACTAGATGGGACTAGAAACTCTAGTTCACCTGGGACATGCATTGTTTTGGTTTCCAAATACGAAGAAGAAGTCAAAACAATTTTACCTAGAGTGGTTGTTTTATTTAGCCGCTTTGAGTGGTGCGTATTTTGCATTTCGTGCGAAGTGATTTTTACAATGTCTACGGATACGACGAGAGGATGGTCGAAGTACGCACGAGAGTACGACCCGATTAAATGCGGTTCAATCGATGGTAAAGTGAAAAAACCTTAACCCTCCAGTGCACGGTTTCTGTCTCCACTGCTGTAAATGCATATCTTTTCTCTTTAAAATATGAAATCCGTAAAAAAATTCGAAAAACAATGTGTTTGGAGGGCGCTGTACTATAATTATATTAATAATCGTTTACGCGACAATCTAATTGAATGAAGGCATTGAAGCGTGTTAGAGCATTTCGTTCAAGACCATAACAGTACACTACAGGACTACGGTACGCTGTAGGAGGCAACATGGCCAACATTGCGATGACTATTAAGCTGATTTCACCCATGTACTTATTCATAGTTGATGCAAATCCTTGTGCCACCAGTGATTTCAATCGCGGCCTTCCACTCCGACAGCCTAGCGCTATATTATTATGTTGTATACAATGTACACCAAGTAAATGAACAGTTGCCTTTTTCGATATAAATTCAAAATGAATCAATCAAAACGGTTACTTGATGTTTGTTGTGTATATGAAAAGTCTCAGTTCATTTGGTTTTGAAAAGAGCTAACGTTGAATAGTTGTTTTTTCATTAGCTTCATATGACAGTCTTCCCTAAGCTGTTGTTAAATAATGACCGCCGGTATATAGATATATTCTTTTTTAAGGTTTTATATGAAACAAAACCTCGTAAGAATCGAGTCAATATCTTTCTGTCACACCCGATTTATTTGGAACAGGCTAGGCCGATTGCCACGGAAATTGGTGAGAGCGTGTAGTGTGTTGTTCCCTTTACATACGTTTAAGTTAAGTGGGCTAAGGAGGGCTCCCCATACATGTGAATGGAGGGCACAAAGTTTTTTTTTTCACATGTGGCCACTTGACGTGTCAACTGAAAGGTTTATGTGGATCGCCGTAATAAAGCGCGTATTTATCAGTTCGAATGACATTCGATTGACTTCGCTAAAATCATAAAAATTGAAGCAAAGGCTTTATATATATTACTTCAAGAAACCTAAGGTTTACGGAATAGGTATAGCAGATTAATGGTCAGTTAAGATTTTATGGTTAAATATCGCATTCTTTCAAATGCGTTTTTCACGAAACTGCATGTTGAAAATCTGCTGCTATCATAACCCAAAATCTATTAAACGAAATTCTTTGAAATGTTCACGACTTATTCGCAAACTAGGATAATTGGGATTCATTCCGTAGTTTTTTTATTCATTAAAGAAGCCTTAAAAAACGCCAACATTTTCAAAAAAAAAAGTTTAACAAGGCACCAAAAATCTATAATAGCTTTCAATATTTTTTAATAATCCTAGTTTGCGGGTTGTGGTTAAGTCTGCACGTTAAAATGCCGTTTACATTTTTTCTCTAAGATGATTACAGCGCCCTTTTTTGGAGATGGGTGTATAAGTTGTTCTGTATTTCAATAATGAACTATGCTATCCGGCTACATGCTCAAGACGTTAGTAAATATATGGTGAAAAATTCGTATTTGTACCTTTATCCAATTCTTCACAAAAAATTTCTAAAAAACGAAAAAAGGCCCCCACACGGGATGACCCCCTTAAGTTCATGCTGGCACTTGCATAAGGGGTAACATAAGGCATAAGTTCGTGATGTTCCGGTATTCCAACTTGTTTCATATTGTCGTAGAGAGGGAAGCACCACTCTCTCCAAGAGGAGCAACTAAATGACAGCCTTGGATGCCGTTTATAAAAGTGTTATTTCAACCACCACAAAAAAAAAAAATCGTTGTCGCAAAGCTACATTGGTTCCCTTGGAAAATACTGTACTCCAGGTCTTAGTAAAATTTTCCATCAGTAGTATCAATTCGAAAAAACAAGCCTACAATGCTCACAACTGCATATGCAGCTTTGTTACCATTTAAAAGTTCAATAGGAGAAATTAGAACACATCGGAAGAAATGCCTTCCAATGACAAGAAATTCACCTTTAAGAGGTCTCACTTGGAGAGTGTAGTGTTTTCTATATGGTCAACTATACTTTCAAACCCACATCTCTATTATTCACCTGCATTTTTTTGCGTGGAGAAAAAATGTTTCGACCAAAAAATCGAAACAAATTATTCGCAACCTCCCAAAGCTCCAAACAAATTCTCTCACTGCTACAGTGATAGCGACTTTTATAGTGAATGAAATAAAAAAAATGTATTTAACTAGAATGCATTACCCGTACCATTAACCTCACCCGGAAAAAAAATTAATTTTAACAATATGGCGTAGTTCTTAAAAAAAAATGTTTGGCAAAGTTAATATGAAAAATAAACTTTTTTTATCAATCTAGGAATGTTTAGACTCTTTTTGATGTTCTAACTATAAACAAGCCGAGCAAAACGACATACACAACCGGAGAATCATACATGCTGTCAATATGTTATTCCAGGCCGATACAATTTAAATTTCCCTTCTTCGAAAGATGTCTACAGAGCTACTGAAGCTTTCTTCGAACGGATTGACCACCCAAACAATAACTCGAGTATGGTTCCAAAGCTAATGCAACTTTTGAATCATTACGAAAAGCTATTTTGGGATATGCACTTGAAATTTTAGTATGTTATTTTTAAAAGTATTGGTTATCGAAATATGCAAAAACAAGGAAACCGATTTTTCAAAATTTTACACTAGCGGTGTCCTTTAAAAATAGCTTGAGTGTAGCGTAAACAATGGAGATCCCACGATTTCCCAATTTTGCGCAGGTAAGTTCGACGTGGCGATGACCCCTCGATTTCATTGCTCTTGGTTCAAATCTCCATTCGTCATGAATGTTTGTGATCGTCTTTGTGCTGTCCTGTCCTATACTTCCCAAGAAGTGATCATTTCCCACTGAGTATCCGAGTTAGGTAATTATCAATCTCACCAAGCTTTTGACTAAATCACGGGCGGATGCCTTTGATAAGTTGGGCGCTCCACCCCCAGATTAGCTCTCCCAACATTACTGCCATGCGCTGAGAGTGCCCTCTCCACACGAAAGACCGTTTCATTATTCTCCATACATTTTCTGAATGACTCTGCGTCTCACCCGCAAAAGTGTAGATAGGGTGTTTGGCTTGGCTGCTAGCGATGGTAGACGATCTTGCGCATCATTCGCTAACAGACCAATTGCCATTAATCCTAAATTTAAGGAAGCTCTGCCTTCAAACGTGTTGCGCCGGCTTAATACCAGCCACATACGTGTGTTAAAACAATAACTTTATTTGAGTTTGAAGTTAATCCCACTTTTTACTATTCGTTGCATTTCGTAATTAAAATTAAATTACAACACTCCACCCCGAACTGAAACCAAAGGGGTTAACTCCGTTGCCGCAAGTCAAAACGGGCGCGTCATGCGTCCCTCCTCCTAGCTGCGTTTTCTTGCTGGACGAAGGGCTTTAGTCGAGCCTCTGGTCCTTGACCGGACGCAGCAAACCATTAGCATTGAGTCCCGGCCTGATGTCGAAAACAGAGTCGCTGCGGAGTCTCAGGTTCTCCCCGTACACCAGCTCGTCTTGGGCCATTATAGCGGCCTTCAATGTCCTGTGTCACCTTTCGAGCATCAAATTGAACTGCGGGTTGTACGCGGTTGTCCGGTGGCGTTTAAAACCGAGGGGGCCCAACTCTGAGAAAAGGTGATTATAATTGCCGCCACACCATTCTCGACAGAAGGTCTCAACACAAGATTGTCCAGTAATGTCTTTCAGGAGTATCGCCTCAGGCCACCGCGTGAACCTATCGATGACTGTGAGGCAATACTTGAAACCGTACGACTCTCGCAATGGGCCACTGAGGTCACTTTGTGAACCGAGGGAACACTTACCTCTTTCCGCACATGCTTTGCAATCTTACACTTCTGGCATGGGATGCACTGACTGGCCCAAGAATTAATGTCCTTGTTCATGGACGGCCAGAAAAACTTCGCGGTGACTAACCGATTCGTTGTCCAAATGCCTCCTTCGGAAATTGGCCAGAATATATGGCCTTGGTGCCTTGCTTGAGGGTTTCGCAGTATATACTGGATGTTAAGTCGAAAATAGGAAACTCCGTAAATGTGTATTTGGACTTGGTCCTCAAGCTCTGAAAAACTACGTCGTTCTTCTGCGCAGGGATCTTGACCTGCATCCCGTGACAAAGCGTCAGCAAACACGTTATCTTTTCCAGGCACATGTTAAATATCGGAAGTGAACTGACCGATAAAATATATATTTTCATGAAGGCTTGAGTCTTATCAAACATCGAATCGACGAAATTCTGCAAACGTGGTCGTGTAATTTTACTATACAACATATCTTCGACCATTTCATCCAATTCAGCAAGAGTTTGGTTGCTTTATTACCTACACCTTCATAATATGCCAAAGACTCTCGTTCCGAACGTGGCGGAGTCATAAAAGCTACTTTCACTTCGCAGAAATAAAACGCCTCTTCAACACTACATAGTGTTCAAAAATCCCAAGCAGTTTTAATATATTTGCTATTTTCTCCTTCCTTCTCTTCGTCTTTTATAAATTGACATTGGCTTCATCTTCATTTCATTTTTGTACATACAGGAACCGATACCGTACCTCATGACCGTGGTGTTATTCGAGCTTTAAATTCGACATATCGCCCAAATGAGAAGGTAACCGGAAATCCAGAACGCACAATTTTCATTGGTCGTCTACATATCAAAACGAACGAGGATACACTTTGCAAGAAATTTGAAAAGTTCGGAAAAATAAGAAATTGTCGTGTGGTACGCGACATCGTAACCGGTGTATCTAAATGTTACGCTTTCATCGAATTCAAAAGATCATCATCAGCACAATGCGCCGTAAATGAAATGCAGAAAGCCTACATTGATGACTGTGAGATAGTTGTAGAGCATGAGTTCGAAAGGTAATGGAAATATATTGGGGTAACTCTGTTTAATACCATCCATACACTAATTATGTCTATAAAATAAATTATGCATAACCTCTTTGCAGAACAATGAAAGGTTGGAAGCCGCGCCGACTTGGAGGAGGATTTGGCGGAAGAAAAGAATCTGGGCAACTTCGTTTTGGAGGCAGAGCACGACCATTTCAAAAACCGTTTGAGCTATATAGTAAACCTTCACATTCTCGAGACAAGCGATGACCGACAATCCTTAACATTTTGAGAAAGGTTTGCTCATTAGGATTCACCATTTCCCACCCTGGCAAAAGATACACATGTGTAATAGTCATTTAATAATTTACGCTTATATTTTATAACAATCGATGAGAAAATACAAAAATTCAACGTTGTTTCAATATCGTTACAATTCTTTTATTAAAACCTTCCAATGTAGCTATAATATTGTTTGACCAGATCATTGTAAGACTGCGGCGTTGGCCACCACACTTGGATTATTTACAACTTCACCTAAACTATCCAACACTTCCTTGCGGTAGTCATCGAAATCACCGTCGATCTGTAAATATTGGAAACTTTCATCAAATGTTTCTTTACAATAATATATTGAAAATTACCTCGTTGATAGTTTGGTCCTCAATCACGTAAAGTGTACATCCAGTTTCACGAATCAACCGTTCATCGTGAGATACAATGACCACACCACCTTCGTATTCATTAATCGCTTCACCCAAGGCATCGATTGATTCAATATCCAAATTATTGGTCGGTTCATCCTGTAGGTATGAACAAGAAAAATCAATTAAGAAATAACACCAATTCCAATATTGTCAAGGATCTTCGCACTGCGCGCTACAAGAACTATTTCTTGGTTATAGTATATCTATTAACTGTATGTATTATGTTTCCTACTTCTTAATGTTTCAACCTATATTAATATCTAGTATTAAGTGTGCTCCCAGGTGCCTCACGCTTCTTTGCATAAGTGCCGGACACTGTTCGAGAACATGTGTAGAGGTGTCGTCACTCTCCTCACAGAATCTGCAGACAGTGTCCGTAGATATCGCTAGCTTCCCAAGTTGATAATTTATCCTGTAGCGACCAGTGAGTGCTTCTACTATGATTCGTATCCCCCCCCCCAATGATCACCATGGACTGTTCCATTCCTGGTAAAGTTTCCAAGTACAGTTCCCCCAGCTTTTCAACATCGGCTATAGGCAAGATACAGGGAACGAATTAATAGCAATGAAAACGTAATTTTCCAGTGACGAGGCATCAATTCTCACAAAGTTGAAAACCCGACCCTTAAGAAATACATTTTTACATATTCAACCATGTAAAGGTATAGCGATTTGCGCAACCAATTAATCAAAAATCCAGAATAATTGTTAACCCTTCCATCACTTCCCTTGAGTCTCCTCCCCTGCATTTATAAACGCTTTTGCGTTTCTTGATAAAGGAGGCACGAAAATCATTCCATCGCAGTCGGTTTTGAGACAGCGAGATAGGCAGACGCCACCCCTAAAGCTCTCCGTTTCTGTACTTGTACGAAGCGCTTTCGAGCATCAGCCCAAACTTCCGGACCATAGAGCAGAACGTACTGGACGGTAAGACCCCTAACGTTTGCCATCAGCCAATTTAAAGGCGAAACTCCAGCCGCGACCTTGTCCGCCGAAAAGGCGAGCGTCAATCCAAGGTACATACTGTTAGTTTTGACTCTGCAATCATCTCGTCGCTCGTTACAGGACGCATAGGCGGAATTCTCTTTTTAGTCAAGATGACTATTTCGTTTTTTCCAAGGCTGAAGCCATGAGCCGTAATCATTTCGCTTATCTGTCGCATAAATATGCTAAGTCTGCTTTACATCTATTCAACAATATATGTGATAAGTGCCGGAACATCATCCGCATAACTGACCAGGCTCGACTTTTCTGGCATATCGAGCCTTAGTAGGAAGCGCACCATACATCAAGTCCACCCTGTGCTAACCCTCAATATTCAGCAAAAGGAATTAATTTGCAGTGCATTGAAGAAAGTTACAATCCGCAAATCTATTATATTTTTAATGTCAGCTTGAGATTCAGTTTCTCAAGCTGTACTGCAATTGAGTTGGAAGAAACTTTGCATTTTTGTGTCCACCAATTTGATATCCCTAAATGCTGTCAGGCGTCCTGGCTTACGTCATCGCTCCATCTAAGGCAGGGTCTGCCTCGACTTCTTTTTCTACCATAGATATTGCCCTTATAGACTTTCTGGGCTGGATCATCCTCACTCATACGGATTAGGTGACTCACCGCAACCTGTTACAACGAATTTTATCCACAACCAGGCAATCATAGTATCGCTCATAATTCGTCGTTATGTAGGCTACGCAATCATGCATCCACATGTAGGGGGCCAACAATTCTTCGGACGATTCTTCTCTCGAATATCGCCAAGATTTTGCAATTTTTCTTGCTAAGAACCCAATCTCTGAGGAAGATATGAATACTGGACTGGCAAGATCATGTCTTGCACAGTAAGAGCCTTGATCCTGTGATGAGACGTTTCGAGCGGAAAAGGTTTTGTAAGCTGAAATAGGCTCTGTTGGGTGTTAACCAATTTGAGTAAAGAGGCCCACTTATGTTTGTGAACCGCTTTCTACGCCAACAACAACGATTTCGTGCGATACTGTTAGTTGAATAGCCCACAGTCTGTTGTCATTGGTAGTTTTGTGTAAGCCTGTATACGGGCTCCGTCCCTACTTGACTGTTAAAATCTCCAAGTATGATTTTGATATCATATCTGGGGAAGCTTCGAGAGTTCGTTCTATTGCCTCGTCGGTAGGTAGAAGGTCCGACTCTGCACAGTCTCCTATGTAGGGACGTGAACGTTAATGAGTCTTATATTTCGAAATTTGCCTCACACCCGCAGAGTGCATAGCCATTCACGTATATTTTCAAAGCCAATAACAGCAGGTCTCATTTTGTGGCCGACTAGGAAACATACTTCGAGCATATGGTTTACCGAATGGCCACTATAATCTATACTGTAGTGACTCTTCTCCAGGAAACCGGTCTCTGTCCAACGCATCTCTTGTAACGCTGTTACATCAGCCTTATATTGGGACAGGATATCTGACAGCTCCTTTAGTTAGTTCGTTTTCGTTGCCGGGTTCGTCGCCAAATGATATATTCAATGCAGTGATTCAGACAAGTCGTTACTTTTAAGAGATAAATATCGGATTATGCCTTTTTTTCTCCGCTACTCTCCGGGAAATATTCCTTTCCTTGTGAAAGGCTCGAAGAAGTGAATATGATATCGGTCGTCTCCACCACTAGTTTCAATGATTCTTTGAAAATTCAAACCCCACGAAGTTTGTTGATCTCGATTTTCTTACTTTACAGTAGGGATATCCATTCGTCCGCATTTGAAACAAAACGGGAAAATATTTTTATGCTAAGGTTTTGTGCAAAACGATATCCATTGTATTAACAATCACTGAAACGTTTAATTCAGTAAGCTTGCTTCAACGGGCGGCGTCATACTTATGCGGCCTCCAAGGGTTTTCTGTGGGCAGGGTAGGTAAACGCGTCTACGTAGGTTGAACTACAAACTAAACTCCTTCGTTTTTCAAAAAACTAGCGTGGACCGTGACACATTACTTCCGACTATACCTCCGGCTCTATGGTGACTTCAAGTCTTGGAAATGTTAACTTAGGGAATTCACTGCCATCCAGATTCTCAACAAAGCTCGATCTTCTTCGCAAAAAAAAAGAACTCGAACGAAATACGCCACAACTGCATCTTTCAGCGCTTGTCAGCGTTCCTCTGGTAATGTTGTCCGGAGAGAGCTCCCAGTTGCCTGCCTAAAGTTCTTGGTGAACCCAATCATGCCTTCCGCAAGAAAAAGAGGGTTGATCAGGGTTGTCTAGCCACTGCAGAATACACAGTGAAGGCATCTTGCCTTCTCAATCTTCTGTATGTAAAATTGAGGACCTCCATGTCCCCTTGGAAGCTGGATAAGGAAATAACCGCGCTTTCGGTTCAGTCACGAACCTAAGTTGAGTCGAGCAGTTCATCTGTCTCCCAACTCCTTCGCATTAATTTGCTCGAAAAAGTTCATCTTAGAGTCGAGTGTCAATCCAAGGTATTTAACTGTTGGTTTTGCTCTTTAATCAACTTACCGATCGACATGGGTCGAGATTCTCTTTCCAGTCAGGATGACTACTTTTTTGCCAACGCAAGGGTGCAATTATTAGTCATCCAACTGCTTGCCCGTCACACCAACATTATACATATGACACCTTTGTACCTACGCAACAGTGCGTCCGGCAGCTAGTACCGCAACATCATCTACATTCCATGGTTCCGGCCCCAATATGGATTAAGGTGCTGCATCGGACCCTGACACCTTCTTGTTTTTCATAGGGAGGACTGCCCCTTCCAGGTACCTCATGGTGAAAAGTAGACAATACTCTGAACATTTCAGGGAATCGGCTTTGAGCTAATTTGTACTGTTCTACCATTGTGGTGGATGCCTCCTCCCGGGCATTTAAACGTTGTACCAGACGGCGGAACTTGTGACACTCCTTCCGCAGTATCCTATCTACCTGCTTCAAGAGCTTCGATGAATCTCCCGATGTTCACCTCCGCGACGTCCACAGGCGCCATTTTGGGTTAAGTTTAAGGTGTGCCATCCCCATTCATGTGAATGGAGGGTGCAAACATTTTTTTTCACAGAATGACATGTGGGGTATCAAATGAAAGGGCTCAATTAGTACTTTTCGAAACTGGTCCCATATTTAATATCGGGTCACTCCTGGGAGAGTGAGGGCTCAAAATATGACCCTCAAACAGTGTAACAGATCTCGTTCTCAGAGCCTATCCAAGCGAAAAATCAACAATTCACAGTGATGTATCTAAATTAAATCTAGGCCCCAAAATACATCCCGTCCCGATATCTGCATAAATAAAGTTAATAATAGTATATTAGCATATTTTACAGATTTACTCGGAAATCCGTTTCCGTTCAAGCTGGAAGTACAAAAGACCTTCTATAAGTTTGTTAATAATAGTTGAATTTCCCTCAAACTTTCCAAAATTGTGTTTGACTTTATTACTTAAAATGGTAAACCCGCCCAGTTAAGTTCCGTCAGCCGTTCCGCTTCATTTTTTAACGACATAGCCATGAGGCCGTTTCCGATTCTACAGAAGAGTTCTGGCCCTAAAGATGTCCCTAGGTGTGTTTCTTGCTATTTCTATTTGGTAGAAAAAAAGCGGCAAACAATTCTTTGGAAAGCGCGGACGACCACCTTTGGTAACCTACATACTCAGTGTTTTTGTCACCACCCTGTAAGCCAAACCCTAATATTTTGCACCGGTCATGTTTCCACCACCTGTCCAGATTGCTTTAGAGTAACTGTGTATATAATTCGTTATCATTAAACAGTCTTGAATAAATTGCTCTAACATGCTTCAACCACTGCGAAGCGGTTTCTTAGAATTTCATGCAAAATGTTGAAGTCAGTAAAGTTACAAGAAATTCAGATTTATTGCTACTTTACTTTTCCTAGCGAAACACTTATAAAATACGAGATGTTGAGCACTTTACTTCGAAGTCCAAAGCGACCCCCCTGCCAACAGTGAAACTATATTTCTGAAATTTACTTTTGACCCTAAACTTTCTGCTCTCATCAACGGATCTGCCCGTTAACATTCGGTATTCGCCCGTCTCATTCAAAGTCCCACACCTTAAAGTCGCAGTTTTGGACTTTGAACTCTAACGCCAGAACTAAAACGGTCAGCATCTCATGATTTATGAGTATTTCGTTGGAAATAGCAAAGTAGCAATAAATGTGAATTACGAAGTTTTGAATGATATCCTAAAAAACCCTACCACTACGGAGTGACTAATCAACGCTAACATACTAAACGACTCTTGACGCAACCTCCTATAAATACCCGATAATCCCTATGCTCTTTGCATGCAATTCGGAATGACTCCATATTTCCTGCTTTTTCTAAGACCGTGCATATTCGCACATGTGATCGGTATGTGGCTAAAACGATGCCATTTAAATCGTTGCTTTAGCAGAATCTATTTTTTGTATCGACATACAATCCCCTCTATTCTTCAAAGATTCTATTATCCTCTTATAATCCTGTGAGCCCAAATTTGCTTTCCGACGATAAAAAAATTTCTCCTTCGAAGTAATGCCATTTTTTGAATAATTATCTTCTGTTTTGTCTGTTGTCCGAATAGCTGAGTGGTTAGAGCACAAGATTTTAATTTTCCGGAAGACCAAGTCAAAACCCACAAGCTCTCTCTGTTACCCAACAACCCTATGTGGAAGTTACAAACAACTCACTTTACGTCTGTATATACACCCAACATGCCAGATGTAAATTGGGTATCTATTCAATGAAAAATAATAAAAAAAGCAACACTTACCAAAATCAACACATCGGGACCACTTAGACACAATTCAGCCAATGCTACTCTTGCTTTTTGACCACCAGACAGATCCTTCATTTTAATTGTATGCGCGTGACTAACTAAACCGAACGATCCCAAAGCCTTTCGTGCTTTCTCATGTTGTAAATCGAACAAGCGTTGCAGATATTCAGCCGCAGTTTCTTCCGCAGTCAAATGTTCACCGGAATGCTGATCAAAACGTCCAATTCGCAATCGATGATTTTTCCTTACTTCACCTTTTATTGGTTCCAATTCGCTAAGCAACAATTTCAAGAACGTTGACTTGCCCACACCATTGGGGCCTACGATAGCGACTCGACTACTCAAATCAATACCAAACTCGCAATCAATAAATAGCGGCTTTTGGCCGGGGAAATTGAACGTAACATCTGTAGGAAATATTGATAAGTCGAATTATTAGGATAAATAGTAGTAGTTTCATACTGTGAAGACCCAAAATTGGCGGTTGAAGTTGTGATGGTTCAGGGAAGCGGAACTTGACGATATATTCCTTAGGCCGTGAAAGTAGTTCTTGGGGTCCATCTTCCTCTTCATTCTTTTGAACTTTTCCTTTGTTCTTCTCTTGTTTTCTAGTGAGTGCCTCCTTTTGTTTCTTTTCCTGTATAAATAAAATTGACACAAATATACTTGTGAATTTATGCTTTAGATAACATGCACCATTCAAATTAACATTTTTATGAATAAATTTGATTTTTAATTTAGTTGCATAAACTCAGTAACTTACCGCAGCTTTCTTTGACTGTCCATGTGCCTTCAACTCCTTAATTCGTTTCTCTTGTTTCTCATACTCCTTGATCATTTCTTTCCGTTTCTGCACGTACATTTTCTTGAACATTGAATAATTTCCTTTATAATAATACAATTTCTTGTTATCTAAGTGAATGATTTCATTGCAAACGTTGTCTAAGAAACTTTGGTCGTGAGAAACAATAAGAAGTGTCTTTTTCCAGCCTTGGAGGTAACTGAAAAAAACAATATTCATTGTTAATAATTCATTGAGAAGTTAAGATGTGTACTTACTTATCAAGCCAAATGACTGCGTTCAAATCCAAGTGATTCGTAGGTTCATCGAGCATCAGTAAAGTTGGTTCTAAATAAAGTGCTCGGGCTAAGGAAACACGCATTCTCCAGCCACCAGAAAAGTTTTTAGTAGCACGATTTTGCATCTCTGTTGAGAATCCCAAACCAGCTAAAATTCTACGAGCGCGTGGTTCAGCCGAATCCGCCCCTATTGCCTTTAATTCCGCATAAACGTCGTTGAGCCTATCTTGAACCTCCAAATCACCCTCTAAATATCGTGAAAAATAAACAGGTGTTCAATGCAGACTTACTTCAAGAAATATGTCAACATATTGAAAACATTATCTTCAATAGTACTTACTCTCTGTTTTCGCCTCCAACTCTTTGCACTCATCTAACAAAGCTTTTCGCTTAACATCAGCATTCAAAATCGTGTCAACAGCAGTTTGATCGTCAGCCACTACTTCTTGTTCGCACAGAAGTACATCAATGTTAGGAGGAATGGCAAAAGCTCGAGATGCAATATGACGGAGCAGAGTTGTTTTTCCATGTCCATTAGGCCCGACAAGACCATATCGTCTTCCATTGGCAATTAATAAATTAGCATTCACAAAAAGATCATTACCCTTGGCAGATATTGTGAAATTCTCGATTTTGATATCCACAGCATGTTCCATTGCAGCTTTCTGACCAGCAGATTTCTGCACCTGGGACATAGTGAAATTGCTATCCAAATCGGAATGTCCTTGACCGCCTTTCTTTGTCAGCGCTTCCATCTGCTTCTCATACTCTTGCTGTTTTTTCAGCTTCTTCTTTTCTTTGTTGGTCATTCTTTTTTCAGGAGATTTCGCTTCGCTCACTTCTTCATCTTCTTGATTTTCGTTTTCCAGCTGTTGTTCACTTTCTGTAGCCTTTAGATTGAGTTCATTCAATTTTTGTTCAATTTCTTTTTGTTGTTGTTCGCTTGGCTTTGATTCCTTGGGTGTTTCCTTCTCTTCTTTGCATTCAGGTTCAGGCTCTGCTTCTACAGTGTTGTCATCTAGAAAGGAAAAATTGGTAAAACATGTTCATTTAAGACTGTAAATCAGATCTGATCTAAAATCGACCCTCCTCAATCGAAATATCCAAAACAAAGATACGAAAGGAGTAAGGTAATATTTATGTAGGTTGAAAATTGCTTTGCATTGCTTATTGAACTTCTTATGATTTTGTGATGAGAACACTAAACGCAATGGAAGGTCGCAATTCAAATCAACAAGGTTCTTGGAGATATTGAAATTGAAGGGGAAAAGGCGAATTTTAGGCAGTAAGACCTTGCCGAAGAATGCACTCAGAGAGTTCTGAGTCCGCCATTTACTTGATGGCGGAACGGACCATTGATGAAGAAACTTTCTCCAATTGTCTTAGGCTCACAGTAGCTAGCTTTTGGCTACCTTCCAATTTTTCAAAATAGATGACTCGTGGTTTCGGCCAGGGTAGAGGTAACTAATCAGACGCTGGCTTACCGCTGCGCTAAGGACGTGGTCGAAGTGGCTGGTAACTATATTTGGTATATTCATACATACTAAGTGAGTATGATTTCCCTGGACCAAAAACAATGGGAGAAAGTTTCTCCCAACTGGTCCATCAAGTGAATGGCGGACTCAGGACTTCCCTAATTCCTAAACAACAATTAGATCTGTGTTAGTCGTCTTAGATCTGATTTTTTTAATCAGTTTTGCCTTGGATACCATGTTGTGTTTATCACTGCAGAAGGGGGACAAATACTAGTTTGTACTCACTCCTGGAATGTTGCTCTCAACGCAAAGGTGCAACCTTATTCCTCATATCAATTATATCCTTTTAAAGTAAAATGTTTAATGCGAAATGTGATAAGTATTCCATTGCCAAAATAACCTTTCTCCGGATGCATGATGGCGTCGATATCCTCAACTTAGAAATTATTGTCATGAGTGGATTATAATTATAATGGTTCTATTATTTGTGAACCCACAATAATTACTAGACTATAACCTCGCTAAGAATGCGATCTCAAGACTTTTAAGACTGTCCAATTTTCGCTCTGCCGATCTGTACTCGATTCCATACTACTCGACTGTAGCCTTTAATTGAGATATTCCTAATCATCTCGTCTAGTGAAACTGAAACAATTAGCTTGAAATTTGTGCGGTGAACCGAAAGCTATTTCTGAACGTTGAAAAATCCAACATAATCAGATTTGTGAGAATCTAAAAAGGCAAGTTCAACATTATTGTTGTAAATTAATCGACCTACACACATAACCACTCTCGGGTCGGTCGCAAGTTGTGGCGGAGAATTTCGAAGGGTGATGCAAATTGCTCCAGGAAAGTAGACCAGTGGACCAGTGGCGTAATGCCCCAAGATCATCTGCCATAGAAGGAAGCAATCTCCTCGATAGCGTGCACATGTATTTCCCGCTGATAAAAACTGACTTACCAAAATTTGTCTAAACATCTAAGTCAATTTGAAACTACCAAAAGGCGGTTGACTTGATACGCTAAATGGCGCAGCTAATCAAGACGAGTCGGTGTCGCTTCTAAACCGGAAAGAGGTTAAAGAAGAAAAAGACAAAAAGTCACGATATTTCACCTCACCCAACTGTGTCTCAACTTGTGCCCGGCCTAATAGATACCACATCAATGATACACCCCATATGAATGGTGAGAATTGGAAAAGCAATTCAGCAAAAGCTTAATACTCTTCAAGACTAAGACTCCAATTTACATTCCATTTCACAACAGGATAAATAGGAAAATACCAAAAAAATCAACCACCTAATCGCCAACTAAACCTTAAATAAGGGTTGCATGGCTACGACAGAGCCCGAAGCATCTGGCTACTACACCATATACTAGAAAGTCGGAAATACGGACCATTTCAACTTCCACTAAAAACGCTATTGATCAATTTTCGTTTGTTTAGGATAGGCATAATATGCAACAGAACCTTAAACATGTATATTTTGGAAATACATACAGAAGTCTGAATTTGAAATGGAAAATTCTAAAATTGACTTGGAAAAGTCTGAAGTCAGTTTGGAAAATTCTGAATTTCACTTGCAAAACGTTTTTTTCGGTCCACGACCATTTCTATTATTCCCGGTCTTACGTTCATAGTATACGCATTGTAATGTGAGGGCGTTGGTCGGCGATATCCTTCGACAACAGTACCTCGGTAATAAGTAATTTGGTCACCGCGGCATATAATTTTGAAGAAGGAAATATTCAAACGAAGTATAACGCCATCAAAACCACCAATATGAAAAGTCGGAATACCGGAAGCTCGCGTTTCGGGTGTAAAGGTTTTGTGTTCATCTTATGTAAGAAACTTCTACGCACATTTTTCCATCCGTATATAGCTACAAATCCGACATATTCCTTCATATTTTTCCAAACTACAAGATATGCTTACATATTCCATTACATATTGACGAATTGATATGGGATGATGACGTCATACACGTTATAGAATGCACAAAATTCACAACAAATAGCAAAGTTTGACCCTCTATAGCTTTATTAATAATAGTTGGGATTTCTTCAAACTTGACCAAATCGTGTGGTGTCCTTTATACAAATGCAAAATTTTATGGTTCTAGCATGAACTTAAGGGGGTTTCCGGGTAAATTTCTAAAATATGCTAATTGTGAGAACGAGGCCCGTTATAATTTTTATGGGTCATATTTTGAGCCCTCACTCCCCTACGTTTCACCCGATATCAAATGTAGGACCAGTTCCGAAAAGTACTAATTGAGCCCATTGAAACCCCACATGACACATTCTGTGGAAAAAATTGCACCATTTACATGATGAGGAGCCCCTCCTTAAACTTAACACAAAATGGCTATATGTAAAGGGAACATCAAACCACACACTCTCACAAATTTTCGTGACAATCGGTCCAGCCGTTTCCGAATAAATCGGGTGTGACAGACAGATAGACATCGAATCGATTCTAATAAGGTTGCGTTTTACACAAAAGAAAGATGAGATGGATGACTAAACGGCTATGACGAGAGTGCAATAGAGACCCGAAATGCATATTATGAGAAGCTAAAGTAGAACGTGATAACAAACGTATTACCAGTAATGGCAAATACCCAGAATTTACAACGGAGCTAAGTGAAATAGGAAAATAAAGTCTATTCAACCAAATCTCAATCATTACATGGTCGTTCACAATTGCTTCTGTAGATCAATTACGAATCCAAGGTGGAAATTGTCATTATAACCGAACCCTACAAAAACATCACCTATTGGCGGCAATGAGACACAAATTCGACTGATGGAGGGATAATATGAACATGCGATCGCCGAGCCATAGAGTACTTCCATAAATTAGCCGAATGGTTGCTTTGCGAAGACAAGATTAGACGATGTATGTATATGTGTATAGATGCTAGATCCCCCTGAAGTCTCGCACTGTCTAATTTTGTAGACATACTCGACAACTTTGTTTTCGAGTCAAGGGACAAAGTCCAAAAATAGTTGGCGCTGATATCATCGCGTGAGCCCTAGAGTGGGAATGTTGAGAAACTAACGCAAGGGAGCGCAGTTTATTAAAAGCGTTCGCACATATTACGGGCCGACGAAGGTAATGTCAATACCCATCGGAAAGGAGGGTCTAATTGAGTCAAGCTAGTGAGGACACAGTGAGGACAATTGAGTCAAGCTAGTGAGGAACAGGAGAGCCGCATATTAAAAGCCAAAACCAAGTAGGACGCCAGATTGATCCGCATTCTACGTTTGGCTAGACCAACTTCATGAGATAAGCATCCCCTCTGAGAAAGCTCTAACTATAAAGTAATACATCTCGAAAGCAGACAGCCAGTGCATTCAAAGGAGATGCACATTCCCCAGTATATGACTCTAACTATTCATTGACCAAGTGGCTTGGAAGGCTGTAAGCAGGATCAGGATGAAAAAAGCGCATCTACGAGTAAGCAAGTCCGAAGAGCCTCAAACTGAAAAATTTTGGTCGAAGGCGGATGTAAACCGAAGGAGTGAGGGCATATCGAATTTGTAATAGGATAGCGCAGAGGCAGTTCAATCTCCTATTCTCTCGCTAAAAATTATCAAGGGCGTATTACCCCAACAAGATAGAATCACTGACCGCTTCCATAGATCTGTGGATACAAAAGTATTTTTTTCATCGAGAAAACACTGACTAATTGGCAAGTTTACAATGTCCAGCACTTTCGCTGCGTTAATGACAGGAACGGTAGTTTGCTTACCAGTCGACGTGCTGTGACGGACGAAAGTTGATAGTATTTCAAGAAGATTTCAACGAAAGAATTTCCTCATCCTCCGCTTCCAAAAGTACTGCCGACATTTGGAATAACTCCACCTGTTAGCGCCACTAAGTCCAAGAAACAAACGAATGAAATCAGAGAAAGCAAGAGGACCTGACCACATCGTAACTAAGTAGTCCAGCAGAGTGTTCAAATTACCGTCCGATTAGGTTGCTCTCATACCATGAAGATTTTTGAACGCATTTTTGACAGTCGTATTCGCGACATCGTTTAAATAATCGTAAATCAAGCCGGGTGTGTCAAGAACTGCGGAACTACGGACCCAATGCAGTCATGAAGAACAACGTGAGAAGCATCACTTTCTTTACATTGCATTTCTAGATCTAGCGTTTCACCGTGTGCCACACGAATTTATCTGTTATGCTCTGCGCCAACACTCGTACCAACTCGTGCGCTGAGTTAAATTGCTCTGCTGAATAAAGTAACGTCCCGGAACTGACTGTCCTCGTCATTGACGCATGAACGAACGTCTCAAATTCAAAATTTACCTCACCTTCTGTAGTTCTAAGGGCTGGGCAACTATAAACAATAGTGGTGGCACCTCGCGATAATGTAAAAGTTGAGTTGGACCAGTGATGTAATATGCTGTATGCATACACTACATCCGAAATGAGGACATCCGTGATTGATATGGAGTTGCATCGTGAAAAAATTTCGAGAGAGGTATCTTCGATGGTATGGACATGTAATTCGCGGTGATGAGAACTCACTTGCCAAGAGTGGCCTGAACCGCCAAATTACCAAAAGACCGTCCGAAATAACATTGGATTGATGCGCTTGATGGTGATTTAAGAGTAAAATTGCATAACCCATCAAGAGGAGACGACCTCCATTCTACAAGGGACAAACGGAGAAGAAGACGTGTCCAAATATATTTTAACAGAAACCTTAAAAATTGTTAGCTTAGTGCCTGAAACAATGAAAATAACATTTTAATTCAAGGAATATGAATGCATGAAATACATAAAACTAACACTCTTCAGTGAAGATTCCAAGGCAGACGTTTAATCTCCGATAACAGA
This sequence comes from Hermetia illucens, assembly GCF_905115235.1. Classification (NCBI taxonomy): domain Eukaryota; kingdom Metazoa; phylum Arthropoda; class Insecta; order Diptera; family Stratiomyidae; genus Hermetia; species Hermetia illucens. The sequence goes on along the minus strand of NC_051852.1, from coordinate 112,924,239 downwards.
CAAGGGAGCATCTACATCTAGATCAACGAACGACACTCTGGATAATAAACTGAAACGAATCACCAGAGGAAATTGCTAACTCATCAAATTGATTTACACTTAAGACTGGCTACTTATGACTGGTGGAGGTTTAGTTTACGACCCTGAAAAAGATGAAGGAAATAGAAAACCTTATTGAAGTGGCTGTTTGGATCACGCATGAAATCCAACGGGTGGCCATGATTTCTTCAAAAAATGAAGGTATGAAAATAAAACAAGACCAAACACCGAACATTTCGGGTATAAGGGTTTTGTGTTCATCTTTTGTGGGAACACACGACAGACACTATACGACAATTTTGCCAAGTGAGAAAGAGACGGCACGAAAGAATACTGCCTAGTGTATTTGGAAAGTAAGCATTGAAAACATTGTTATCTTATGTTTGGCGTAAGAAAATGTCTGTTCCTCTTTCAGACGAATTTCTGGATTACATCAAACAAGTATCGATCTGATGTCTGACACAGCCAGCCACAGATATTTGTCTGACTGATGTGAGCGATAGACACATATATTTGCCTGATGCAGAAAAAGATTTTGCCTAAAACAAACATTTGCCTGTCTGATGCGAACTCAGGCATTTGTCTGTCTGACGTGTCTGATATTTGTCGATTTGATGTCTGAAACATGAACAGACATTTGACTATGAATTGTCTGAGGTAGCCGAAGTCATTTTCCTACGCCAAACATTAGTTAATATTGTTTTCAGTATGTTTACCTTGCAAATACACTACCCAATATTCTGTCGTGTCGATCCCAGTGAGCGTTGGCAAAATTGTCGTGTCGATCCCAGTAACGCGCTCCTTTAGAGTGCGATAAAGTCACGGTTCACTCTTTTCTTTCACACAAAACCTTAGAAATGACCAACAACCGAAATTTTCTCTGAACCTTCAGACAATTCATTCCTCAGTTTATGCACGGTGACTACATAAATCCAATTGAGCAACAACCAATATTGTTGTTGCTCGAACGCAGAAAATACAGACTATTCGAACGAGCCAAAACCTCATAGCCTAAACATAAGAATATAGCAAACCAATTATCTATTCTTCAGCTCACCTGATTTGGCTTCCTCCTCAGCAACAGGATGATCATCAAGTTCCGGTTCTTCTACGACAGCATCCTCCTCATCTGACCAATTCCTCTTTTTATCCTTTTTCTTGTTCTTCTGCTTCTTAGCCGGTGCGGCAACAATCGCTTCCACTTCATCTTCTCCCGATTCGACACCTAATTTATCCAAATCCTGGTCTTCCTCGTCAGACAAATCATCCTTCGCTGCTTTGCCTTTCTTCTTATTCTTCTGCTTCGCCGCACCTTTCTTAGCGATTTGCGGGGTGCTTTCCTCCTCTTCGTCACTTACAGCAGCTTTCAGTACTTTCTCGTCATCATCATCGCTCCAGTCGTCATTCTTTTTGCCCTTCTTGCCTTTCTTTTTGGAAGCCGGTTGTGATTTTTTCGACGTCACCGAATCCGCGACGCTTTGTGTCTCGTCCGAACTGTGGTCCTGATCGCCGCCACGTCCCCCCTTGACTTTTTTCTGTCCTTTCTTGCCAGCCGGTTTGGCAGGTTTTTCGTCGTCCGAATCAGCTGGCGGCAGTGTGATTTTCTTCTCGTCATCATCACTCCAATCGTCGCCTTTACCACGCTTTCCCTTCTTTCCACCTTTAGCTTTAGCAGGTGCGGCTACTTTGGGCTTCTCTTCGAAATCATCGTCAAAATCTTGATTCTTCTTATTTCCCTTCTTTTTGGACATTTTCGGATTTAATTGGAAGTTGAATTAATACTAACTAAGCAAAATATATAAACAGTAAATGACCGAAAGTAGGATCGCGAACGCAGATGTGCAACGCAGGCACGACGGCACAGCACGGAACAACTTTTTGACAGATGACACTACAGCATGTGCTACGAATTTTATTGAATTATGAAATGTCACCGAACTGGACGAAACTTTCTTTTCAGGAGTGCCCGTTGAAATGTTTACTGAAAGATTAATTGCACGATTTGATGAAATCAGTTCCGAACCACTAAAAATAATATTACGTTCATGTAAAAACCAAACTCGCAAATCTATTTTGTATTCTTTAGTAACAATTTCAAATCATCACTGCAAAAGTTATACCCCATTACCAAAGGAGTTCCAAGTGATCATGAGAGTAAAGTAGCCATTCCCAAAACATTAGAATTAACCAGAATTATTATTTTCTGATTAGTTAAGGGTTAGTTGTGCAATTTAAAATGTGGAAGGAGCAATTCTCCATGATTCTAAGTGGAATCAAATCCATAATCTTGCAAATCTCGTAGATGCAACCACCAGTCATTGTGAAATTCGAGAATCTTCTATGATTACTCAAAATAGTGGATATCTTAAAGTCTTAAGAAAGGTCTAAATGTAAGCGAATACTAGGCGAACTATAAGTTTTCAGCCATCTGGCAGGTCATAATACCCTTCCTAACCAAAGAGCGAAATATTCGAGATGCGTTACTACCAATAGGACGTGCTATGTCGTTAAGGTCCACAACTGCAACTTATTGGCGAAAAATTCTCTTTATGATCCGTTTTATGGCATTGGTGAGAAATTTCGTTAAAAGATAATGGGTCTACGTTAATTCAATTCATTCATTAACTGCAACAATTTCAAAAAAAACCGGCCACATATAAAGGCTTACCACGAACTACGGCAGATGAAAAAGCGAGTTCACAAACAGAAGAGGGGAGTCTTAACTTAACAACAAGAAGTACAGGGACCACACCTGGCGCATAAGTCAGAAATCTGATTTCCGTCCATATAGGCATGTGGCAGCGATGCATTAAGTATTTTAATGGTTGGTTCAACAACCAGAATACCTTCCAGTCGTACGTACTGCCAGTTGAAGACGACGAACAAATGAGGCCACAAACAACCATGAGAGAAATTCATTGGTATAAAAATCAAACGTTGCTAAGATTGTTAAATATGGAGGGGTCCAACTACACCAATCAGTTTATCAACTTATGTTCAAAGATTGGGACAGCGACTCAATGCCTGGTGATGCCAAAGGGACACTGTCCGTCCCAAATATATGAAAAAGGAGGGTCTAGTGCAGTAAATATAGAGGTATTTCCTCTGTACCGCCCTTCTGACCAGGCTGATCCTGACCACTGTCCGAGACCAGATAGAAGCAATAGAATCATTTTCGAAATCTTTTGACATCAATAACGGTTTGGGAAACCTTGCTTAAGAAAAAGTTGTCACCTGCCTTCCAATTCAATTGCTGGTTTATGTTGATTATATCGACATAATGTGGAGAACATTGTGAAATGTTCAAACTTCCTCTCTGTGCACAATGCAAAGGCAAAGCAAGATCTTTAGCTGCATAATCGTGATAGCAAAAACTAAAGCAAGAATATTCAATAGCACTGATCCATTGAAAACAACAAAAGAGACAACATTTTTGAAAGCGTTCTAAATTTCTACTATCTAGGATAGCAACCATAAGAATGAACTCCACACACTATTATTGATAGTCAATAGAACCTATTTCGGGTTTCGCTTGTAAAATCTTCCCATAAGATCGAAGCTCCTATACAGATCTAAGATCTAGCCATACGTTCAATGAGCGTTTTTTACCCTAACCTTTTAACAATTTGTTATTACAGTTATTCTTATTCAAATTTTCTGATATGCTCCTTTTACATATTTCCAAAAGTGAGGCTAACTAGTGGTTCCATTTCGGAAACCTTGCATCTGGCTAAAATGCTGTCCTCCATAATTAATCTCTAATTTATAACGAGCTGTCTTTCAAATTTAAAATTTCATTAAGCGATATCTCAAAGGGTTGTCACTCAGCGTTTATGGAAAGTACGTTAGACAAAAAAAAGGAGGTGATTCTTTTCCCATTTCATAAATAAATTTCCTCAAAAACTCAAACAACAGAATTTCAAAAATTTTCCAGTAAAAACATTTCTTGAATTCAGCCCAACTTCACTTGGTTCCTGTTTTAGATGAACTGCCTGTCATGTTGTTGGTGCGCCGTGAGTGGAACGAGATTTAGTGCCGCCAGTTCGATTTTTGTGCAGTCATTTTGATTTATTTATCAGGATTTAGATTTATTGTCTTTGTCCCTTAGCCAACCATGGAACTACTGCAGAAGCATCTGCCGCAAATTCGTTTGCCAAGCAACATCCAAAGCGTCTATAAGGATGAGTGTGTTTACTCCTATGATACGCCGGTGAGTAATTGAAAGATGTGGTTAAATCTTAGATTTTCAACAATTAAAGCTTCATCTCTTGGTTTTTGTGGTTTAGAAATAAATGTTCCACTTTCATTAGTCGGAAATCAAAGATGTTCCATAAAAATTAGCGACCCCAGCCAAAAGAGGAAATCGATAAACATAACCTGTCTCCATTATTTATTGTGTTCTGATTGGAATGCCTGGATAGTGACGGCTGCAATTATTATGCTCAAGAATCTGCACAGACGGTCGAGAACGTAAAGAAGCGGGATTCAAATTCAATCGATGGTGTTGTCATTTTCTTTCCGTCTTTCCGCTGCGAAATCATATTCCACTAACACCATTCAGAATTATGAAGAGGCATTAACCAACCCTGTCAGCACGAACAATGGTCAATGCAGCAATAATCGGGATCTAGTCCGTTCTATAAGACCGGTGCGCTTGCGCTTATGTTTAGGTTGATCAGTTCCGATGTCTTGGCGAAGCCAGTAAACAGTATCCCAAGATTTTTCGCGTAAGTCCCAAAAACTGACGTATTTTCCTACTTTATTTCTGGTATATTTGACAATATCATTCGTGATGTCACGTACACGATCTTTGATACAAGGGTTAATTCGGAGTCAAACCTGCTCTCAAACAATGAATGCCAGTATGGAGAAATGAGGGGCACAATAGTTCTTCAAGGACGCGGTGCGACTTTCCCTTAACAAAATGGAGAAATGAGGGATCGATTATGAACGGTACGCAGGTTTCTTAACGGGCTAGATGCGTGAAAACATGAGCTTCAGGTGGCAATGTCATGGTGGTCTGCCCAATTTTAATTTTTGGGCCGTCTTGGGTTTTCTTCTTCGATCGGTATCGGAGTTGGCGGATTGCAGCAATTTTCGGGTCACTATTTAGCTTGTTAAACCACCGCTATCCTGGGAGGCCAACGCGCACCACGAGACCCCGAAGCATTGAAGACATTTCTGTCGAAACATTTCCACAACGGTCTCAAAGGCGTCGCAGCGAAACACACCGCTCATAGAGCGAAACATCGTCTATATAACCGAGACTTAGTGATGGTTATCTTCAGTGGCTGTCCATCAATGTGGCCGTGGAACTGCTGCCTTCCATGAATAAATTAAAAGAGAATGAAAACGGCTTACGGTTTCGTACAAGAGGCAACTCATCAGACGCTGCTTCATCGGCATCCGATCCGAAAATCAGAAGGCATTGAAAAAATTGGATTCAGTTCTCCCGATAATTCTTGCCATATCCTGTACCTCCATAGATCTAATGAATTAATCTATGTGCTGCCCTCTTTGCAGTGCCAAAGGGCTGCAAATTGAGTAATGCGTTTAGAATTGCGTCGGACATACTGTTCTTTGAAGTGTGGCTAGTTTACAGCGAAAACTCTTTTGTTCACAATACGAATGCATTAGCGAACATCGGGCTGATGATAACGACATATATCCCACGCCGAGGCAAAAGTCAGCCTACACAGTCCATAAGCTGTGAGAGCTCCTTTCGTCTTTTCGTCTACATGCTTGTTCCAAAGAAGCTTGTTGTCTTTAATAACTCCCAGATATTTCACTTTTTCGGAGAGTTGAAGATTTATATCCCTCAGCGCTGGAACGCAACAACCATTTAGTTTCCTTCTTTTTGTAAATAATGCTGCACAGTCTTTCAGTTGTTCACAATTCGCTCTAAAGGAGTCTCCTTTCGAACACTTAACAAACCTCTTATATTTACGTTGTGAGTTTAGTGTTCGGAAAGTAGGACAAGCCTTTTCATAGCATTCTAAAAGTGTACAAAGGAGTCCTTAGTCGCTTAGGGAACTCCACTTTATTGCCAGGAAGTTCACTAAACTTTCTCCGATCCGTTTAGCTAGGGTTCCGTCTTTGTATTACAGGCGGTTTGCTCGCAATAGTCAGATTAAATTCTAGGTATCGGTGATTTGGCAGTGAGACTTTGTCTAGCATCCGTCAGTCTGTAATCAACTCTAACATCTTTGAAGTACAGATTGTTAGGTCAATTACTTCACTTCTTCTCGGTCCTACTAGCATAGGTGCGGAACCTACATTTTCAGTCCTGAAGTGATGAAACCAAATAGCTTCTCTCCTCTGGGATTGCATTTGCTAATACCCCAAAAAAATATGTTTCGCTTGATTCTGCATACGCTACCAGATCCCTTAGTTCTTACCTCGAATCATAGGGTAAATAGGCAAAGGCAGCTATGATGTTTTTCCTCTCGCAGTCAATCTGGTATTGTACGATGATCGTAACTAGGTCCTGAAAACAGATCTGTCTCAGCATGGTTACATCTAACAGTTTTGATATCAAAACACAAGCTATCGGTCTTAAGGATCTTTCATCTTAAAAGATCGTAGTCCCCTTTACTGATCCAATGCCACAGATCCTATTAAACTGAACACATGATTCTTGCATCAGAAAAATGTAGGGGTAGTCCTGTAGCGTTCACAGCCTCGCTGCCAGCAGATAGGACGCGGCTTTAGTATGCTGCAGGTTAATATGACCAATATTTATGTTTTGCGACAGAAACTTAGTCTAATGTGTAATCGGGAACAGAAGCGTATGCCACGGTTGGCGTGTTTTCGGGATTTCCTTGCACTATACCCCCGCATTTGATTTCTGTGAGAATAGCAGCAATTGGAGGTACAGCAGTCCCAATGTCCTCATTCATGAAAGGTCTCATTCCATCATGCAGAGCATTCAGCCGTTTTCCACTTAACACCTTCGCTGGTGTGCGGTGTCCGGTTTGCATAGTTCCGATCGCACAAACTGGCATCAAGTCAGTTTCGTTTTCGTCTCACGCTTTCCTTTCTTTTGGCTGTTCCGTAAATAGTGTAGGAGAAGTTACTAGCAGGTAGAATTTACTCTGTAGATCGTTTGCCAGTGCGAAGGTTTCGCCGGCAGCTCGATTGCGGGAACGCGCGCCGAAGATGGTGCAAATTGCTCTATCTTGTGCGAGTCAAAGACCATTATTCTTCGCTCTCAAAATGAAAGTGATGCCCTACAATTTCCTGATATGATTGAATTTCAATCTATCGAAGAAAAAGTGGAGCACTATATATGATGATTGTCTCTAAGCACCTTCAAACTCTTTTGGTTCATTTCGAATATCAAGCTGAAACCTCTTTTGTAGATTTGTCATTCATGGCATACATGAATTTAACCTCCAGTATCTGAATTCCATGCCCGGATTTTGTTCATCCAACACCGGGCTTACCAGTTCATCCTACCAAACTTACCAGTTTATCGCCCACCGACCACCGATGATTCCGCTTCCTTGCGTCCGATTTCTCTGGACATTACCGCACCTAGTGGTGCAGCCAAGTCCATTTTGCCATCATCTGCGGCCGGCTTGGAGTTCTCCCAAATTCATGGAATCCGGGCCGCTCGGCGCCATTTCCACATATCGGCGTTAAATCAGTAGTGCCCACGTCACCAGCTTCCATTTCTCCCGCTCTTCCTGGTAACGATGAAGAAGAAGGTTCTGAAAGGCCTACATAGTGATTGAAGTTTCCTTCTGCCGAGTCTTATTCTTCCTCTTACAGGTAGATTTGAGCTGTAGTCTCGTGGACGGGCTGGTCGTAGTCCAATTTCCAGTTTCTCCCAAACTAATAGTTTCCGTACTTCTGGCTGGCTTCGCCGTAGGTACTAAATGCAAGCTTACCATTGAGTCGAAAATTATGCCTTCTTCAGATTTCTCCGTAGGGGGACATGAATTTGGTGAGGCCCCCAAAATCCGCGGCTGCTCATGACGGATGGACGTATTCGAAGTCTGTGACTTCTTACCACTTGGAGAGTTAACATCCTTAGCTTCCATATTCATGTTTTTGGATTAGTGTAGTAGTAAACTCCGGGGTGTGCAGTGTAGTAGTAAACTACTACATCCTCCCCCACCACAACAAGGTAATCATAAGAATAATGTTAGTAATCATAAGATTAATAAGGGATTGACGGTTACTATTCAATGTTTCATCGAATCTATGGCCACCGGCTGTTCCTCTGTAAGTCGTCTCATTTTCCAAACAACGGAAAATTTGGCCTTGATTGGAATATTGCAGATTCACACTAATTTATGGGCTTCAAGTCGACGATGTTAAGGTGACTCCAAACTCACGTATCTCTGATAGCTTCCCAGGATTGTGCGCAATTTCAAGTTAATAATCTCGCGCCGAAACCATTTCGTTACCTCCCGCTCAGTCTGTAGTTGCTGGCCTCCTAAAGGTTACTTTTACCAGTTCTGGTTTCCGAAGTCTTCGTTTATTTGATGTACATAGTTTTTTTGGATCACGGGTTATAAAACCGTCACTCCGAAACCTTAAACCTGGAGGACCAGCCCTAACATTGCTTTCATTTAGGGGCGTGTGGAAATTTGCAACTCGCGAGATCTCGCAGTCGGTACGTTAATTTTTTCCCCTTTCACTTCCGACAACACTTGGATTATATTTTTTACAGTTTAGGTACTAAATCAACTCTTTTCCGAATAATAGAATAGAATAGAGAATAGAAAATCACCACTAATGCCTTACAACTTCTGATTTTCCTAAGAATGTGCACTAAATAGATCAAATTCCATCCTAAGTCAATACGTTAGGAGTGGACATTTTAGGTCACTTTTTGGTTAATGAAATGATGATTCCGCAAATTTAATAGCGGCGTTCTAAATAAACATCTTTCGCTTTCAGATCCATAATATAATTATAAATAACATTTTTGTTTCTTTCTTCTCTAGGAAAGTCCAACGGGCTTGTACGTCAGCTTAACTACTTTCCTTGGATTTGGTGAAAATTATGTTGAAGGATACTTCCAGAAAACAGGCAATGCAGTATTTCTTCACATACGACGCGAAAAACATGAGGTGGGTAATCAGTTTTTTTATCAGCTTCATTTGCAGTTGTTAGGTTTTAAATGTTTCTTGCAGATTCCTTCAGAACAAATTGGTGAAGGCCCGGAGAAGAAAATTACCCGTTTAGCTATCGGCGTAGAAGGCGGTTTCGATCCTGAATCGGGAAGAAAAAAATTTGAATATAAAGATAATTACAGTATCGTTGTCTTCCCACAAAAAGAACGTTTCCCATATCCTGACGAGAGGTTACCGTTGATGGTAAGAGAATTTGAAATGTTTTGGAAATCGATTCTTGTCTGGATAAATCGTGTTTAACAAAATTAAACGATAATTTTGTAGATTTCTAACTCTGCGAAAGCGGTAATTGACGCCGAAGGTGCCATCACAAAGTCGGAAAAGGAGGCATTGGCTGGCACTTGGGATGGGGAAGTTAGGCAAGTTTCAAAGTATGCAAAAGATTTGGAGCAATTAAATAATGGCAAAAAGATCCCACCGTTGGGATGGAAGTGTGAAAAATGTGATTTGACAAATAATCTGTGGTTGAACTTAACAGACGGAAGCATTTTATGTGGACGTCGATTTTTCGATGGATCGGGAGGGAACGATCATGCGGTGATTTAATTGAAGTACAAATCTGGATCTGAAACCTAAATATTTTTTTTTATCTCAGGTTGAACATTATAAGGAAACTAGTTTTCCTCTCGCCGTCAAACTTGGCACAATAACATCAGATGGTAAAGGCGATGTTTACAGCTACGCAGAGGATGATATGGTGGAAGATCCAAATTTGGTTAATCATTTGGCCCATTTCGGAATTAAAGTGGCTATGCTTGAAAAGGTAAGTCTTAAGATCGCCGAGAAAAAATCGTACAACCCACTGAAATATTTGCAGACTGAAAAATCCATGGTCGAATTAGAATTAGATCTCAATCAACGCGTAGGCGAATGGAATATATTGACTGAAAGCAATAGTAATTTAGTGCCGATAAGTGGTGCAGGTTATACCGGAATGCGTAACTTAGGCAACTCGTGCTACTTAAATAGTGTTATGCAGGTCGGTATTTCAATGAAAAGTCAGAACTTTGGTGAATAATATGGAATTACGACAGGTGATGTTTGTCATACCCGACTTTATACAACGATTTGTGGTAAGAGCCGATGAGTACTTCTCTCGATATCCCGACGATCCTGCCAACGACTTCAACATACAAATGTAATATATAATCCCGTTTGTACATTACTTCACTGTGTAACTAACAAAATTCTCTAAGGGCGAAATTAGGTACAGGACTGTGGAGCGGTCGCTATAGCGCAATTGCTGATAATTCACTGGATACCGAATCGACGGGAATTTCACCAGCTATGGTGAAAAATCTTATAACCAAAAATCACCCTGATTTTTCAACGAAACAACAACAGGATGCTCAGGAATTCTTCCTGTATTTAATGAATGTTTTAGAGGTAGTTGCAGGTTACCTGTATTAATCCAATAAGTTTACTGACTTCATTTTTTCCCAGCGAAACAGCCGCGGACAAGAAAACCCAGGAGATTCATTGAAATTCTGTATTGAAGACCGTGTGGAGTGCAATGCAAGTAAAAAAGTGAAATATACAAGACGGGATGAGTGGTGTCTCCCACTACCGGTTCCTTTGCACTTAGCCACGAATGCCGATGAAGTCAAAGAATATGAGGCCCGAAAAGCGGAGGCCGAAGCTTCAGGAAAACAATTGTACATAAATTTTTGTAGAAATCAAAATTTTTCGGCTCTTACCCTTTTACTCCTTTAGGCCACCGGATTCATTGGTACGTCCGCGGCTCACCTTGCAACAATGCCTTGATACGTTTGCTCAGAGTGAAATCATCGAGCAATATTTCAGTACAGCCATCAATGATAGTACAACCGCAAAAAAGTAGGTCTTTGATAAGACAATTTTAAAATCGCTTCAACATGGGGATTTGTATTTTCAGAACATCTCGTTTGGCTTCAATGCCCGACTACTTGATGCTACACTTAAAGAAGTTCACTCTACGAGAGGATTGGGTTCCCATAAAATTGGATGTCTCCGTAGATATGCCTGATATTCTGGATTTATCCTCTTTAAGAGGGACTGGTTTGCAAGCAGGTGAAGAACTTTTGCCTGACTTGGAAGGTCAACCACCTGCTCCACCACCAATGGACCCCGAGGTTTTCAATTCTCTGGTGGGTTTCTGATTATGTCGATTTATAAGTGGTTAATTGTGGATGTGTTTCTAGATTGAAATGGGCTTTCCTCCGGAAGCTTGCAAGCGAGCAATATTTTTCACTAAAAACAGCGGGATTGAGCCGGCTACACAATGGATGATGGAACACATTGCAGATTCAGATTTCGGTGACCCATTTGTTCCGCCCGGTACCAACAAAACAACAAAGAAAACTTTCAGCCCCGATCCTTTGTGTCTTGAACAACTCATGAGTATGGGTTTCAATGAAATCCAGGCAACGAAAGCTTTGAAAGCTACTGACAATAATATTGAACGTGCCACGGACTGGATATTCTCACATCCAGACGAAATAGATGCTATGGATACCGATGCTGATGATGGTTCCGCTCAACCGCAATATCGAGACGGGAATGCAAGTTAGTATTTGTGAACATTTTCTTGTAAGGTAGCACCTAATCCTGATGGATTTCTCCTTAGATTATAAACTTGTGGCATTCATTTCTCATATGGGCACTTCATCGCAAGTCGGGCATTATGTCTGTCATATATTGAAGGACAATCGGTGGGTGATATTCAACGACAGCAAAGTGGCTATCTCGCAAAATCCGCCCAAAGAATTAGGTTACTTGTATCTCTACGAAAGGCTACAAAATTGAAATGAAAAGTATAGCTGAAATGTCGGGAGAATAGCTGAGACTATTGTAAATGCATATTCATTACATCTCGAAGGCGACATCTCTTTGTAACAAGATAATATTAATAAGAAGCATTTTTTTTTGTAATTTTAAATCAAATGTTAATTGGATCGACTGATTCCTCGATCGATTACTAAAATTAGATAATAAAGCTTTTCTTTTGAATTGGCGGTATTTTTTTATGATTACGCCTATTCCTTTCGTGCATGAGTATGGGCTGTCTGGAAGTGATTCAGAACTCTACAACCCACCCGGGGACATAGTATTTGGAATTACGAAAAGGTAATGCTAAGCATATATACATATTCAAGTTAACGATTAATTGAAAGTACAAGTTAGTACCGCACAGAGCATGTATACATAAAAAAGAAATCGATTGCTATCTCTTTTTTTTCGATTATTAAATTACCTACGAGGAATAAGGACCATTTACGAAACATGAATAACAGCGCACAACATGTGAATAAGTTATTTAAAATAGCGGTAGGCTTACAGCACCAACAAAAAGAGCGGGAAACGGTGATCACGGCCGAAAATGGATCCGGCAGTGGATGAGGGGCAGATTTCATGCAATGCAAAAGGGGGGCGAAAAATGTCCTAACATCTCAAAATTTAACTGGAAAAATGTAGATACAACTCAATTGTTGATGGTTGTTTTCATTCTGTTGGGAAAAATCATTTAATAGTTTACAATAAAAATGTTACGACATCCCCATTTTGCAAGAAATCTTAAAATAATAAAACCAATTCCAGGAGCTGTATACATACTTATCTGCGATGATCGTATCACATTACATTCTTCTGAGTAGTTTACGGAATTTTTCCGGTATAGTGCAGAGAGAAATTCACGAAAAGCAATTTCATGATGGTAAAAATTATAAGAAAGTGTGGTTATGGTATTTGGATGTGAATATTTGTTCTGTAAAAAGAGGAAATTGTACAATTGTTTTGCAATATTTGAAACCGATTTCTAACGTAACGAATTGATGATAACGGGTAGAGCAAATCAATCGACTGCCAAGGAATTGAACATTACAAAAAAATTAATATGACGAAAAAACAAGAAATTGCTCTTATTTTGATGTGGAGCAGGTGTGCGGTCCATAACTTCATTCCGGGCCTTGGAAATCATGGCAAGAAAAGGACGGCTCGGCATTGTAAGTCCTCGGTCCTAACGGAGAATTAATCGATTCGTATCTAACTGTACCCTAATAATAATAATCGTTGGCGCAACAATCCAATAGGATCAGAGCTTTGCGGTGTGTTAGAACACTTCATTCAAGACCATAACGGTACACTACAGGATTACAGTGAGTGAAATATGAACCGCGACATTCCATGCGGTAGCTTTGCACTCTAACCATTCACCTAACTGTACGAGAAATCGCGAGTAAGACTCTAGAAGTAGGCAAATTGCAGTGTACATCGTCTTTTAAAGAAGAGCATGAAATAGTCAGCACGGTCTTCCCTGAAAGTCACTTGCATCGGAAGAAAAAATCGGGTCGTGTAAGTTGTATGAACGAAAACTGCACGGTGGCGAAAGTGGGTTGCTATAGGATACAACGGACAGTCCAAAATTCGGTCTGACAATGAACAACTTCCGATATATGGCAATGCTTCAGGAGGTGTTTAACGATAATTTGACCGTTTATTTTTCAGGTAGATAATGCTGGAATTCCTATTGCAAAAGTTCTTAAGCATTATTTTCATCAGAAATAAATTGAAGTTCACGGTTTCCCGGCAAAAAAAAACCAAATATGTATTTTTAAAACTTGTTGGAGTCATCTAGCCTGAATCGTTAACACTAAATTCACTGCTACATTGGACACGTATCATTTTGGAGAATTCCTATTCTGAACATATGCCCAGCTTGTGAATTATGGCCAGTCAGAATGTTCACAATACTTCTGCATGTCTTCCTGCTTTTCGACCGAATAAACTTTACAGTATGCTTATTTGGTTCTGACAGTAAAAATTTTGTGTGTCTAGCAGCTTTAAAGTTCAGCCACCTGTCATTATGGGAAGCTTCTTGCCAGTTTTTGATAACAGTTTTCTATATTCCAGAACGATTTTTGAAGTGATCAACATACTACTCAACGCCCTCAATGCAACTTGACTATCGCTACAGATTGCGATGCGTCTGCCCTTGATCAAGGTTGCCCTTAGGATCGCATACATTTCAGCCTGAGAGACCGTTGTGTATTGCCCCAAGGGAAAAGCCCACTTCTCGTTTTTAGAGGTAAATTCCTGTTCCAGAACCCTGTTCTGTTTTTGAGCCATCGGTGTAGAAGACGTCAGTATATCTTGACACGCATTCTTCTGGTTAGCTCTAGTTTTCTCTTCGTTTCAAGATAACATCATATCTTCTACCAAACAGATGTATGTGTATCCAAGAATCAGAAGGCATCGCGAAAACTTGATTCAGTTCTCCCAATGACTCTTCCAATGCTCTGTGCCCCCCACGTTCATTCTTTCCCAATAGATCTAACCGAACTAGTCTATGAGCTGCTCTTATTGCAGTGCTGTGAATAAACAAATCCAAGGGCTGCAAATTGAGTAATGCATTTAGAGCTGCGCCGGATGTCGTGCTCATGGCACCGGTGATACCCAGATACACAGTTTTTTTGCACTGTGGCGAGTTTATAGCGGAAAATCTCTTGTTTTACCTTAACCCACTACACTACGAACGTATAAGCGAGAGGCGAGAGAGGCCTAGTGATAGCAACATATGTGGATCGATATAGAGACTTAGGCCACAGGTCCTAAGGCCTAAGTCTCTATGTGGAGGTAAACGTCCACCTCCACAGCCTATAAGCTGTGATAGCTGGCTCATCTTTATCCCTACATGTTTCTTCCAAAGAAACTTCTTGTACTCCACAGACTTTCTTCGCTTCCATTGTTAGGTAGCGATCAACACCCACTTCAGCACACCGCAATGTCTGCGTTAGCATAGCGGAGATCCACTTTATTAAAGTTTCGTCAACACCATGCTCTCTGGCAGCATCACGGAGCACGTTCAATGTCTACGAACATCCCCATCGCGACTCGCCTTTCAGAATTCCGTCCTCTATCTTTGAAACCAAAGAATGAAGAGCAGACTCACGGGACTTTCCACATTGGTAAGCATGTGGGCTTTAGTGAGTGCGACCTAAGCACCTTTCCGCGACTGTAACGGTCAACCAGCCTCTTCAGACATTTTTATGCGAAAATGATGTTAAGTTGATTTGCCTGAAGTTCTTTGGATTTGAATAGTCATCTTCCCCGGGTTTAGGTATGAAGACTACTTTAATCTTTTACCAAGTGGAATGCACGTAGCTCAGTGTAGGACATTCTCGAAAAATATTTCTTAGAAGTTCCTTTAAGTGCTCTATACACTCCTTTAGCATCGCTGGGTAGATGCCATCCATGCCAGGTGCTTTGAAGTATTCAAATGATAGTATAGTAACTCTCGCCTTTTCATAAGTAACAACCGCTCTCGCAGTGTCCTCTTGCAACACCTTAGTGTTGAAGGATTTGCAGAAACCACCAATTCTCTTCTTCTTACTTCTAAGACCTGCTCTGCCAGGTGGTGTACTTCTACGAGAGTCTGTATAGATTCGACCCTGGAGTTCGTGAAAGTATCGTCCGGTTTTCTAAGAGAGTTCAACTTGGCCAACTCATTATTAAGTACTCTGCACAGCCTGGTAGTCTCCCTTTCACCTTCCAGTTTATCACAGTATGCCCTAAAAGAGTCTCGTTCCGAACGTTTTACGAGCCTCTTATATTCACGCTGTGAGTTCCGGAAGTTTAACCAGTCTCCAACTTTATTTTTTTTTTGCAGGCTCGATTTAGAAGTCGTCTGGTTAATTTCCTGAGTCTTTACAGTTCTCGGCTCCACCATGGAACCGTTTTACCGCGTTGACCTCAGGAAATAGGACAAGCCTCTTCAAAACACTCTAAAAGCGTGCGATTCAGAGTTTCCAATTGATCTTCTATCGTCAAAGGACTCCTTAGTAGCTTAGGAAGCTCAACTTTGTCGCCAAGAAGTTAATTGAACTTTTCTAATTCGTTTTCCGAGGATTCTCTCCCCTCTATTTCTGTTTGATTGCAATAATCAGATTAAATTCTAAGTAACGGTGATGTGGTTAGGTCAATTCTTCTTGACACCACGAACATAGGGACGCATCCTATGTTCGCGTTCAACAGACCAACTGAAGTGATAAAATCATCAAACAGCTTCTCTCCTCTAGCATTGCATTTGCTACTGCTCCGCATTCGCATCACAACCTATTAAAAGTTCAAGGCCACTTGATTCTGTATACAATACCAGATCCCTTCGTTCTTGCGAAGACAAAGAATCATAGAGTAAGTAAGCAGAGGAAAATATAACATTTCGTCTCCTATTTTGCCATTAATCTGGTATTGCAACAAGGTCCTGGGAACAGAATTGTCTCAGCATGGTTGCCTCTAACAATTTTAACATCAAAACACAGGCCTTCGGTCTCGAGGATCTTTCATCGAAGAAGATCCTAGTCCCCTTGACTGATCCAATGCTACAGATTCTGAACTAGAAATATATAAGGACAGTCCTGCAACTTTGCCAGCCTTGCCGGCAGCAGATAGGGAGAAGCCTTGGCATGCTGCAGGCTAATTTGACTAACTGTTATATTTGTAGCCAGAAGTGCAATCTAATATGAAAATTGTCGTTAACGGAAAAGTCTGCTGCCTTCCGTGTGGATCTCTTCGGGGTTCGATTTCTCTGGATATCGCCAGACTTGGTGGTGTAACAACGTCCATATCCCAAGAAACTTCGCTTTCTTTCGCAGTGCTTTCCCTTGTTGTCGGTAGGAAGCCTTCCCAAGTTCACGGTGTCCGGGCTGCATGGATCTGTTTCCACATACCGGCATAAGACCAGTTGCGTCCACATCACCAACTTCCCTTTCCTCCGTTTTTCCTGATGCAGGCGGAGGAGAGGTTTCTGATAGGCAAGCCTGTAATCCTTTCTCCTTTGCGGCTAAAGTTTCCTTCTGCCGAGCTTTCCTCTCCCGTATTTTGGAAGTGCCACTGACAGGCCAGTCGTAGTCAGGTTTTCAGTTCCTCTTATTAAGTGAGTTGCTATACTATCCTTTCTGGTCGCGCCGTAGACACCGGCTGCAGGTTTTCCACTGAAGTGGAGAGCCTGCCTTCCACAGATTTCACCTCAGGGGAACATGAATCTGGTGAGGCCTCCAAACTCCATGCTTCGACCACGACCTGATTTCTCAAAGCCGCAGGTGGATTCGAAGTCTATGACTTCTTGCCACTTTCAGAGGATTGAGCGCGCTAACACGTAAAGTCTAATGCAGTTTTTGATTGGTTTTAATTCATCATCGCTGAAACAAATGCATATAATCCCAAAAACTGCTTACGATTAGAAATACACTGCGCGACAATAGGAACATTATTCCCAAAAAAATCGAACGCGTCTACTTTCCTTTGTCCATGACTCTAGCTAGTAATACTTATAGGCTAAAATCAGAACCACATGTTATGTTTCCAAAATATTTTGTAGGAAAGTTGGAAATTTGCATCGCACCAGTAGGATAGGTTAGATATGAAATGTGGTCCATTTCATCAGAAGAAATAAAGGCAATGAAAACTTTCTTGTATTTTATTAACTAATAATGGGTACGATCTCCTTTTTTTATAACTTTGAAAACCCTATTGGGATTTTAGTTCCAAATATGCACAATTCCTTCGGAAAGTTCAATGGCTCATAGTTCAACTTCTTCTTCACGTATCTTCGCTCAATGTTGCTGTTATGGGGGATAGCAACATCAATCATATACGCGGTGCGACCTGTCTTGTCAACTAATAGCATGTCAGACTATGGTATGTGTGGTGGTATGGTGTATGGCGATTAGTTAGAACTTGTCGGTCCCAATACATGCTGTAAGCAGAACTACCAAGTACTGCCCGCGGCTGATACTGGTAAACCGGACATGTTTCCGTGATCAGCCCATGTTTGTATATTGTTCACGAGGCAGGTTCATCCGCTCTACGGCAGAGTTTGGATGATGCATTCGGAATTAGGACATAGTAGACCTTATCCGCCGACGTTTTCCAAATCGGTTTTCGTCCACGGAAATATTCCGAATGCATAAGCCAGTAAATGGACAGCGAATATATTTAATGCACTTATTTTATTCTTCCCCTAGAAATGCGATTTCAGTACCAGTTTTACACGTCGCAGGAATTTGGGCAGCAGATCATCCTTCAGATCACCAACTCAAGCATGGGTTCCTTGCAGAATTCCTAGTTACATGTAGTCTTAGTAGTGTCTGTCGCGGTAATAGCTTGGATGCGGAGGTCACCAATACTATGTTCGGCATGCGGCTCGTGATAACCTTTGCGGATGACTTGGATTCGACATTCATCTAATCCAACCTCCATCCGAATATCACGGCTAAACAAGTCTACTATTCGTAACAGATTTCTAAGGTGTTTGTCAGTATCAGCATACAGCTTAATGTCATCTAAGTACATTAAGTGTGTCAGTTCGCACTGGCCTGTATGCCAGTTACCCGTGGACGATGTGTTCGGAAAGCCAAAGTGGCAATGGATAGGTCACGCATTAAGGAGGGGCGACAATTGCATGATGATTGATGGCTATGCTTGTAGTGGAATTGGCGCAGAACAGCAGAGGAGGAGAGCGCGCGGCTCGTGAAGTCCTGGAAGGGGTTGAAGTGCATTTCAGTGCACCATGTGCTATGGCGCATAGGCGCGGTTGGCGCGCTATACCCCACCAGAGAGTGAATGGTCACTATAGATACAAATATAACATATATACAATATAATATGTATATTTCCGCAGAAAATAACCAAAGAAAGTTTAGAGAGGAGTCCCATTCCTTGTTTAAGCTACTGACATTCAATTGGCTCCTCAAATTTTGGATAAAGTATATATAAGTGTGAACTATATGGGTTGGACGGTCCTACTTGGCCCAAGAAAATTCTGCTTTATATATAGCTGACATCAAATTAAAATTCAAGTCCAGCAATCCTGAATGGAGTCTACAAATCCTTTCTTGGCGATCATAAAGCTATCTTCCTTCAGCTAATGGGCAGTATATTTACAGGGTGGTCTTTAAAAAGATGACTTGAAGGAAATTTCAAAAAATGTTTTTTCATAAATATCGAAGAAAATACCCAACTCTTGAAGAGAAAACGAACCAATGGTGCCTGGTTACAGAAACCTGACAAAGAGGAGATAGTCTGCTGGACTCTTCAATTCAACACAGTTAGGATATCTAATTGTGATCACAATGAGTGGGTGAGTGAATCGGTGGCACTTTGTTCGGATGTATGTATTACGAGGGGACGTGGCCTTAGTAATGTTAGCAGTACGGATGAATGGATTCTAGACTCCTACAGCTTCACCGCATTGTCATTGGCGATACATTGTTCAAACTAAAAGCTTGAAATATGCTTAGTTGTATTACGGCTGATTGGCACCGAACATCTAATCTGATCCACCACATCGTGATCAGCCATAGATTTAAGAGCCATCTTCTAAATGTTTGTAATGATGATCTTCCTGGAAAAAGATGATCACAACAACACGCCAGTGAACGCCTGCCTGCACTAAAGTGTGGGTCCATGTCTATTTACTGATGCGCAGAGTTTCTTTCTGGGAAACTTTTTTTAGTAAGCGGAGAACAGGAATCTTATACAAATGTTAGAGAATATTTATGAGCACCATGTTCTAATCCTTGGCGTAAGTCAAATTGTCATCTAAGTCCAAAAGGCGTGTTTAGATGTAGCTGACTAAAGAGATGTGAAGAAAAATGAAGGAACATTGTCTACGTCGTATCAGTAGGACAGTCTGGCATGAGATAATATCTAACGAAGAACTACGTCGAGGTA
The DNA here is from genome assembly GCF_905115235.1 of Hermetia illucens. Taxonomy (NCBI): domain Eukaryota; kingdom Metazoa; phylum Arthropoda; class Insecta; order Diptera; family Stratiomyidae; genus Hermetia; species Hermetia illucens. The sequence continues at coordinate 112,904,347 of NC_051852.1, read as the reverse complement.
CACGCCAGCTTTCGTAGACGTGATTATTAGAAAGCGGAAGTGGTAGTTCAGATATAGTTTTTTGTAATTACTAAACGAAAAAAAGGTCCCCAGTTAGGCTTTTGGAAATACGATATAATAACCTTTACCGATGAGCTAGTAGTCATAGAATGGGGTTCGAACTCAGGGGTAATCATGGCCAAACTGGAGATGGAACTGGTCCATTTCGCCAGCAAAAGGCACCGATATTCCAGGCGGGGAGTTGTAAAACTGGCGAGGTTGCACCATTTGTACCAGTTCAAACAATTAGGGTGCGTTATCGGTACTAAATGCTAACATCATATAAACCTGGTACGGAACTGCGACCAGTTGCTTTTTAAACTAGCTCAATTGAACATTTCGTTCATTTTGATGTGAGTGCCAGGGCACTCGGGCATTGCTAATGAAGTTGACAGATTGGTACTTCGGAGGAATATTTCAGTAATGGTGAGGCCAGTTCATTAAGTATAGAAATCTGAGAATTGTCGTTTGATTTGCAGTCTTATTGTCGCTTAAAACTCTAGTGGGGCTTCTAACCTTAAGTTATCAGCCGAAAAAGAGGGAGTTACTGTGAAGGAAAGGAGAAGACAACCCTACATTTTATTACCGGGTTACTAAATTTAAAAATGCGGATACCTCAGCAAATTTCTCCTTCGTGGAGGAATCTACACTTTTTCTATCTTGAAGATTCGGCGAAGTTTGCGATTGATGTTTGTCAAAAGTGTATCTTAATACGCGGAATTCTTTCACACCTGACACTGAGAGTCAAAAATTTTTTAGATGAAAATGGAAAAAAGACGAACCTATTTTCTATATCATTGTAACTATCTTCAGTAAATTGGAGAATTCGTTTAGAATCGTTTTAAATATTTTTTCCAATTAGTAGAGTTTATTCTTTTAGTTGTAGAATTTAATTTGCGAACAAATTTGAACACTTAGAAATACTCATCAATTATAACATGACTAAAAGAACCAGAATTATTTGGTGTAAAAATTGTGATCTGATCCGGGTAGATACTCCAGAATGGTCTTGAAAAAATATCAGAATCTTTCAATAGAAAAATGATTTTTCAATTGATACTGTTTTCTAAAAATATTCTTCGCTCATCTATTAGTGGACCGGCGCAATTCCAATTTAGATTTCACTCGGAGAGGCAATTTCATTGCGAAAATCCGAACAATCTTAGGCAATTCAGTCGCTACCAAGCGCAATTTAATTGAAATGCGTGCGATATGCGCTTTGCGAGTTTGATTGAATTGTTTATTATAATTCGGCAAAGATTGTTCGTATCTGTGTTTACAATTTAAGAAAGTGACTTGTGAATGAGTGGTTTTCGGTACGAGAAATATAATTTAAATCCGTTCTTAAAATTTTCGGCTCTTTAGCATAGTTAAGGCAGGAAAAGGGTTACCTTTTAAAAACTCCTTAAGTGTCAGTTTCGGATATCGACTATACACAGAACCGCAAAAACATGACATGATTGCGCACTGAGAAAGTGGATATGTTTATTTTATAATATCTTTCGAAATGCGTCTATATAAGTTATGTGGTAAAATTGTTCCATGCAGTGCAGGTTACCTTGAAAATTCATTAATTCTGGCTTTACCTTAGACCCTGTCTTCCAAGCTAAGACCCCAAAGGGCCTTCAAAGGTTTGTTCGCGAGATTGCGATCACAAGTCAAATAAGATCAAAAAGAAAGGATTGGACCTCCTACTTTACAATAACTATAGTTGATAATGAAAAGGCTGTGCTATTTACTTTTTAATAATTGGTCGAATTTCAGCTTTATTTTTGATGCACAAATAATCAAATAGATTTTCCATTTAAATCAATTTCATTTCTCAGTTTTCATGTTCATTATTGAAAACAACGTTAGTTCATCTAGGTAAGGAGTGACAATTGTCGCTAATAACTTCTGAAGCTCTGTTCTGAATATTTCTCTTTGCTCTTCATTCATATATGGTTGCCATTCACTTTGTGGCGCGGTCACCTATGCGCCATCGTTCGCGGTTACCTAAAATACCCTTCAGCACCCCTCGCGACTTCCCGAGACGCTTGCACTCCTCCTCTACTGTTCTGAGCCAAGCGCCCTTAGGCAATTGGTGGGACCCACTCATCGGTCATCTTGGAAGAATGGTTTCCACTGCATTTCGTAGCCCACAATGCAAGTGCCGTCCCTCCTTAATGTGGCCTATCCACCGCAACTACTTCTCATCACAGGCCTAGGCACCACCAAGTTCTTCGTTTGAGATAGTGTCAAGCCAGCGCACTCCAATGATACGATGCAGACAGTTATTGACGGAAGCTTGGAGCTTTTGAGTAACAGTGAAGTTCACTTTATATGTGCTACTTCCATATAGCAATACAGAAAGAACAATAGCACAGAATAGTTTCAGCTTGATCTTGCTCATCGATATTCACAGTCGGGTTACTAAATATATTTACCGTCCAATCATCAAGATAGCTCTCTTACTGTCGAATGACAGCTAGGTCATACAAGCAGCCGATGTTGTCGCTGGAGGTAGCAGCTCCCAACCCTGGGATAAGTAGCGGACGCAACACGCAAGCAAACGTAAGCAAGCATCAAATGATGATCCCTTTCGAAGACTATACCAGCACCTCTCTTGTTACACACATCTAGGGGACAACTCCTAAATCTACTGCTGATCGCGAAGTGATTGATCTGATTGCCCGTACGGTGTCGGCCAGTTGAAACCCAACTGACCTTATGGCAAGCTTTGTGCTCGAGTAATGTGCCACTAATGACGAGGCGGTGGAAGTTGCAGAAATCCAGAACCTGCCATCATTATCGTTGCGGTCGCCAAGATCGTATTTCCCCATCACATGTCCAAGCAAGGTGTTGTTAGATCCCACCTTGGCATTCAAATCACCATCACTTCTCCTACGCTGTTGTGCGCTACTTGTTCTTAGGGTGACCCACTCGTCGGCCATTTTGAGATAGTGGAGTCCACTGCATGGTGTAGACAGAAAAGGAATTATCTCTTTTCCATAATATATGACCTATCCGCAGCCACTTCTGCGTCATCACGTCAACGGATGAGTGGACTGGGCGCCGGCGAAGTTCTTCGTTTGAAATTGCATCAAATCAGAGAATCCCGATGAAATGCTGAAGCCAAGTTTTGAAGAAAGCACTTTCTACGTGAAATATGAAATGACCAGGAACCTCGCTTTGTTGGTGTTTATCTTTAGTCCGACTCTACTTGCCTCTCTCGCCAAATCCAAAGCCATTTGGTGAAGTTTATACATCGATGAGATGTTATCAGCGCAGATGAAGTATTTGTGGGGATATTTCACGGTTCTTTGAAGCCCTCAACGCCGTTCTCTGCAAGCTCGTCATTGGTAACGCTGCTACCAGAGGTCCTGGAGATGAAACATCAACAAATGGTCTTGACAACCACCAAAAAAAAACGTTATCATTGGTACGGCCACAAACATATTTAATCCTAGTTGCAAAAAAGTTGGAACGACTCTTTTGAAGATAAATACACGTTAGTAATTGAACAGGAAAATGCAATCGCATGTAGAGACCCATCAACTGGGCCAAGACTTTCTTGGGCAGAAAAATAAAACCTGGAAGAAACAACAGGTCTATGAACTGGAGAAATATATCACACCATCGCACCAGGTCCGGAAGTTTTGCCAAAAACCCAGCAGAGCCCTGCATTATCCACCTCGATGCTCATGTTGCCGAGACAAAAAGGTAAATTTAATTTCTGACCATACAGACATATTGAAGCAAATCGTTGAGTATTTTGATGATTGATTGAAGCAGTCAGTTACTGTACAAGATAATGATCTTGAAAGTCCTCATGTATAGGAATAGGACGGAGGCTTGGATTCTTAGCAAGAAAAATTGCGAACTCTTAGCCGCGTTCGACAGATAAATCTTCCAACGAATTTTTCGCCTTCCTATGTGAGGATGGACGATTCCCTAACTATACAACGACTGAATCTATGAGCGATACCACGACCGTTTAGGTAAAATCCGGCTCACTAACTTACGTTAGGCGGGCGATATAATCTGTTCGAACGAGAATGATCCAGCCCGAAAAATCTATAAAGGCAGTATTTGTAACAGAGAAGAAAGACATTGCAAACTCTGTCTCAGATGGAGCGATGACGTAGATCAGGACGCCTGGCAATTTTTAGGGATATTGAATTTGGTGACCTCTGCGTAATAACTGGATGTCTGCAGTTCTTTGCTACGGTAGATATAGACCGGATATGGGTTGTTGCACCGCTGATGATGACACCATGAAGACTAACGAAATCTAGTAGATATTTTCACAGAAAATTTGCTCCGTATACATAGAAATTGCCGTTGAAAAATTATTTTGTGTTTTACGTAGATAACGACCTAAAACGCGAAGCACGCTATACCAGAATGTAGCTGCTTTTCAACTGTCCCACAGTTTCTGGTACAGTTTCCAAAAAATCCCGACATGAATCCCATTGAAACTTTATGGGGCTTCTGTGCCCGTCAACATGTGATTTCCAGTAAGGCGGAAATTATATGCGTATTGAAGGACGAATGGAGCAAAATCAACCCCGCTTATTCAAGAAAAATTGTTCCTTCTATGGGAGAAAAATTACTAAATGTTAGTAAAAATTAAGGTGAACATCTATGATTTCGTTTTTTTGGTCGTTGTACATTTAAGTATCATTGGTGCCTATTTGTATGAAGTTTCCCAATAAAATGTAGTTTTTTATGCGAAGATTTCGTTGAGTACATTCTGGTTAGTGGAAACATTTTATAGGGACCACCCTTACTATTGCAGCTTAAGAATAGTTTTTGTCAGATTTCCCCTTCATTCCCAATTTTTCGGCTTGTACTATATATAACTTTTTTGCGGCTGGCCTTATATTTTTTGTCACTTTTTAGCTAGATTTTTTTTTAAACATAGTGCATGCAAATAGCCCTCCAGTGGTCGAAGTCAAGATGTCTTAACGATCCCTTCTTCCACTGTATGGGAAAAATTTCAGGTTGCCAGCATCTACAAATGAAAAAACCTCTCTGCAGAAACTGTAGGAGCTGCACAAAAGAGTTCCGCAGGGAGTTGGCTTTACTCGATTTGTGTGCGTTGATGGCAGTGATAATTTCGCTTCTATTTTTAGGAGCAACCGGGATCCGCACGTTACGGTGGATTGCCATTTCATCCACAGATGTACAACTTCACCCTATGCGCAACCTCCTCACTTACTCATCATCGTAAATCAGAAGCCTACCGTTAATGTTCCTAATAGGGCTATCGAAAGGCTTATGAACACTTGTAAGTTCTTTCGTGTTGCGGCACCTATACCATATAGGTGCCCGAAACACCACCATAGTAGGTAATGTGATATCATATCACTTTTTGAAGAAAGTGATATTATAAAGCAATGTCACAAAAATCACCTTCTACTACCCTCACGGTACTTATGATATATGTATCATCAACATTAAATATTAACCCTCCATAGCCGATATAGAACTATTACTTGCCAGTGGAGTGATTTACCCTACATTTATTACCTGTATAACATAAAGTACGGAGCAGCGCCAGATATCAATAAAGAATGAATGAATCTTTTATATAAGAGAAGATACAAGGAGCAAAAGATCCCATATAAAATAATACAATATTTTCACATGCAAAAAACAGGAAAACATGACTGTTGCGAACGGGTATTGCTTCACTTAGTAGTTATCTTTGCTTGGCACAATTAAAAGTTTGTCTGTCACGCACAAATCAAAATCATCTTTTCATGGCAAAACCAGCTGAGAGAACAGATTTTCAACCGATAGTCGACATCAGCACTCGAAAGTCGTCTCGGCCACTTATCCTAGGAAATATTACGCAGACTAACAACATACACATGTCCATCAGCAACCAACATTCACTACCGCGTGACAATGTTACAAATCAATTACTTAAAGTCCAGAATCTGCATCCCATATTCACATGGCTCATTTTCTAGCCTGAAGCTAGTTCAAACTCAACCAGAAGCTCGACGAAGCGAGCATCGGCTCAGCGCTCATTAACTGTGGCCGCCATTTCTACTACGAAGAGCGATAATGTTAGGTGATGCTTCGTAATGTGATATCATCCACACAATGTGATATAACATTACAAAACATTACTTACCACAGAAGTAATATCACCATCATTTTTCTAATGCGGTAATGTTAGGTGATGTTTGCGAATGTAGTGCTGTTAGGTAATGCAATGATGTTCAGTATTATTGTAATAGTTCGTAATTTTTTTGATCACGCTCGATGATGGTAATTGATATTACGTTAAGAAGTATACATCATTTCTAATGTATGGTAGCGAAGTTGTTGTGCGCGGCCCTCACCAATGCAGAGTTTGTATCGTTTGTACACGAAGATGGTTTTCCTACACTGGACGTTCCACATTAAATTTGAGGGCCGACACTTTGTTTCCCTGCGAGCAGACGCAGTAGCGACACACAAGCAAGCAGAAGTGACCATCATAAGATACTGTCTTTCGGGGCCGATGTTACCACATTCAGAGGACTACTACAAAAAGTACTGCTGGTCGATCGATATAATCAATCTGATTAGAAGTTTGTTCCCTGCCAATCGAAACCCAAACTGACTGCATGACGGGAAAATTTATGTTGAATCAAAAAATGGTTTCACAAATACGCACGGGTTTATCAGGACTCCAGAAAACGTGGTTTTATGTAGTAAAAATAATGTTTTCCAGAAAAATAGTAACAAAATCACAACTTAACGGAAGAGATAGGATACCCGTTTCGGCATCCTTTTACTTCTTTTAAGATACTCTCCCGTGTTTTTCACACGATGAACAGGACACCGTGTATGTACGTATATGATGCAAAATCTGAAAAAAGGTTTTGTTCGTGCCCCACATGTGTGAATGCTAAAAATAAAATAGCACATGTACAAGTATAATGAAACCCCAACCGCCAACACCCCAAACTTACACCAAATTTCATCATTTTGCAGTATAATGGCAACGTAAGGGTGTTTGATTTAGACTGATAAAAATAAGATAAAACCAAAGATTTTTACTACGTCATCGGCAATAAATCATGCGTGAATAATAACGTGCAAATGTATGGATCGCTATCAACAAAACTAATGTCGACGCATTTCGCCCGTCCTAATCTGCGCTTTCCTATACAAAGCACGAGATTTTCGGGCATTTGTGAATGAGATTACCAATATGTTTTGCACCATCGCATGATAGCATATCAATACTTTTTCGTACTTAATACTTTGTTGATATCTATCGATTTCTAGACGATCGACTAACTCCTATGACTCTAATCAAAATTTCACCTTCGAGCTGGACGGTTTCCAAATATTTGGTAGGACCGCGGTAGAAATAAATTCGTGAGCCGTTGACTATTTTTGTGGTAATGCTGGAGTTTATAAAAACAAAGAGAAAATTTTCTTAGAAGAACCCGGTTTTCTACTTATTGTGTTTAATTCCCATCGGTAAATTCAACAATTAAGATGAAAACGTTAAAGATTAGCGAAACGAATGGTGTGTCGAAGAAGGATCCTTTGGATATTGGCAACGAAGTGTACATTAGCCGGAAAGATGACGGGTAAGGTTCATTGCTGCTTTGAAACTATGATTTAAGGTAGATCTTACGTTTATTTCGTATTTATGTCGAGGGAAAATTCGTATCTAACTATCATTTCTCCTAAGTCATTTCACCACAGCTGCAAATCAAAGCGGCTGATTTTCAATTTTCTTGCAAATACTTCCAATTGAAAAAATTCTCTACAATTTCATCAATTGGAATTCAATTACATATAATACTATATTTACTCTGTCGTTATTTCCATACTATCAGCACCTGGCGATTAGTTGACATTGAGAGTATTTAGATATCAACTTTATATGGTATGCGAGCAAAAATTGATAAGTCCAAGTAAATTTGTCTAAATTCAATATCTGTGATGGAGTTAATCGGAAGATAAGTTGAGTGAATGTTTTATTGATATGAAGATTCAATTGTATGAATGCCAGTAATTTGTAGATATTTTTAGAGGATTATGAATTTCACATCACCGTCACAAAGAGTTTTGTGAAAGCATTTGATTTTCAAGATCATTCTTACTCTCGTAAAATAAGGCAGGAAGATTTTTTTTCACTTGCAATTTGTAAATAAATTTCTTTCAATATTTTTGCTTACTGGAGGATATTTTTTGGCACAGTTTCCACTTTGAAAAACAAAAAAAGGAACAGCTAGATCAATACATATTATATTGAAGTGTATGGATCAATCCTTTTACGAGAACAGAGAGGTCGTTCCTGTAACAGAATAAATACGAGCTGGTGAGAAACCTATACAGAACATGTCGCGGTTTAGGCAGAATCAAAGATCTCCCGAATTCGTCCCCTATTGCGGTCCTTGTTGACAGTAGTGTTATTGCCATCTCCGCTTTTGGAGTAAATTCAGTCGATAATACCACTACCTCCTAATAGTACTACTTAGAAGATGCGTTCGTTTATTTGCGATTGATATCAATTCTAGAACTCTAACAAGGAAGAGAAAGAGGAGCAGTTGGTTTTTTGCATCAATCAATAAGTCTGTTGAGAAATGGTTCACTTCCCAAACTTTTCACTATTTTTGCTAAAAATCACTTACTCTTGAAATGTCGTTTTAATATTTCCAAGCATATATGAAAACTGCGAAGATAGGATATTGTGCTTATATTAATTAACCGCAGAAAAGCGGTCAGAATTGAAAGAGTACCTCACAAAAAACTTTAGAACATGAGATAAAAAATGAGAGAACTTCATAAGTTTTAACAATTTACTTTCTTTTTGTACCTCAATAGGCAAGTAAAGAAAAATATAATACTTTTAATACAGAAAGAAAAAATAAACAAAATGAGAGCTGGCCACCGCGACAAAACTATAAGACACCCCATGTGTATCACACCATATTTTCGGAGTAAGAACCTGTGCCTGGGCCTCAATAGTGAATATACCCTTTCTTATTCAGCTCTTTAAACATTTGGTTTTGTGAAGCGCAGTTGGATTCTCACGTAGAATTTTGGTCCAGTTGTAACCACCACGGAAGGGCAGCACGAGCATTGGATACCGGCGCAGTATTGAAAAATGACAACTTTGAATTGTAAATTTTAAAATCAATTATTTCACTTCTGCTGTGGTCCGCAAACGTAGGGGCGCACCTTACATTTGCAGTCATGAGACTAGCATTGGTTGCTCCTCCAACAAATATGTTGAAAGTTCACATTACAAACATTGATTCTGCAAACACTACCAGATCTTTAGTTCTTGCGTCGGTGGAGGACACAAAGAATCATATCGTAAGTAAGCCAGCTATTACATTCCTCCTCGTGCTATTAATCTGCTATTGTAAGATGACCAGAAATAGATCCTGTGAACAGAATAGTTTCAGCATAGTTACCTCTAACAATTTTAACATCAGACGATAAGGTCTGGGGCTTGAGAATCTTTCTTCCTAGTGGAAGATCCTAGTCTATTGATCTAATGCCACAGATTTTGCTACACCAACCCCATGGCTCTTTTACCGAAAGGTCTGTGAGTGTGTCAGGTTCACCGAGGTTACCAGCTTGTCCAAAATTCTCTTCACCGAAAATTCCGCATTTCTGCGTTCCCTTTCTTTAGGCATTATGACTATTGGTGCTGCAGCAGTGCCCATGTTTTCATTCCCAAGAAGCTTCACCTTCTACCGCAGTACTTTCCGCATACCAGTATTAGACCAGTTGCGTTCATATCGCCAACTTTTCTTTCATCTGCTTTTCCTGATTGGAGGCGGAAGATGGAAGATTTAGCCTGTAGTCCCCCCTCCTCTGCAGCCGAAATTTTTTTCTGAAAAGCCTTCCTCACCCGTTTCCTGCAAGAAAGTGTCCGACTGTAGTTGGGTTTTTGGTTCCCCTCATTATAGAAGTTGTTGTACCCTCTATTCTGACTGGCCTGCAAGTACAAGCTTTCTACCGAAGTGGAAAGCATGTCTTTTGCAGATTTCTCCGTATGGGAACATGGACCCCGTCTGTGGTTCCTTACCGCTGTTAAAAGATTTGCTTCCAAAGTTAAAATACTTCCATCTTAATATCTTTTGGACACACTTAGTGTCGTAGTAAACTGTTACAGGCTACTTCAGACAAGGTGGTGGTGTCCGAGCGTAATTAGTTTTTGGTGGTGAATAACTTAACGTGGGCTACGAGTACACCTAATCTCATGCCCTCAATTACCTCATTGATAATATAGGACAAATATTACCAGGTATTTCCGGATAGCTGAGTGGTTAGAACGCAAGGCTGTAATACGGAAGGTCACGGTTTAAATCTCACTGGTGGCAGTGGGATTTGTATCGTGATTTTACACCGGATACCAGTCGACTGAGCTGTGAATGAGAATCTGAGTCAAATCAGGGTAATAATCCCGAGCGAGCGCAATGCTGACCACATTGCCTCGTATAGGGTACTGTAATCCTGTAGTGTACCGTTACGGTCTTGAATGAAGTGTTCTAACATACTTCAATTGGATTTATAATTAGTTAATTAATTAATATTACCACAAATATATTTTTCAGAATGTGAGTTGGTCCTGAGTCCCTATCTACTTTACGGTGAACTGCACTACTTTTGGGGAAAAAGCAAATCCCATGTTTTAGTTCACGGATCACAGGCTTTGGAAAAGCACTCGTTTTTGTAAAACAAAACATTATTAAAATCGATTCATTGTCTGTCTGTGACATGCACTTTTCTCCAAAATGGATTCAAACAAAATTTGGTGCACACACGCGTACAGTGAGTGACATAAATTTACGTGGAATTAAAAGGAGGGCGCCCCATACATGAAAAGGGGGATGCAACAATTTTTTTCATCGGATATAATCATGTGGGGTATCAAATGAAACGTCTCGATTAGAACTTTCCGAAAGTGATTAGTTTTGATATAAATTGCAAAATATGCGAGTAAGGGTCAAAATGTACACACTTAAAGTAAGACAGGACTCATTTCGGAAACTACTCAATTCAAAGGTGTGAAAAAAGCGCTTATATGAAATCTAGGCCCCAAAATATGTCCTATTCCGATATCTCCTCAAATAAACTTACTAATACTATAATATATTACCAAGTTTTTTGAATTGATTGAAAAAAAAACCCTTTTAAGTTCATCCTACGAGTTTGTATGCAGCAATATGGCGGATAGTATCAAAAATTATAGCATTATTATGTGAATTTACTGCATCTTAAAAGCACTTTTCACACTCAGAGCGTAATTGGTAGTGTTTTTAAAATTGCGATTTTTCAGAAAAGAAATAACATTCATTTGCCATTTTTTTATTTTGAAAGCAAAGAATGAAATCAAAATAATGTACTTAATGTTGAAATTCCCCTTTTTAAGACCTGATTCAACCCCTCCTGTTTTTTTACGAAACCGTGAAACCGAACAAGAATGTGTAAAGGTAATTTTGTTTACAACACATGTATTATAGTTATGGCCGGGACTAAAACTAACGGGGTCGGATGAAAAGTAGAATTTTGGCAGCTTTAAAAAGTTAAATTTCAAAATCGCCCTCATTTTTTCTTAATTATAATAAAACATAGAAAAATCTCAGAAATTTTACTTCGAACCCTAATGACGAGCGTTGCGATTATTTTTATAAATAATATTATCAGTTCCTGAGTAAAATAAGGAAAAGTTTTAAAAAACGCGTTTTCAAGATAAACGGATTCAAAATTTCAAAAAATGCAACTATTCGTAACATAAAAACTTGTTAAGTTTGAGAGCAGTTTTTAAAGGAATCTGGCAAATTAAATATTAAATGGCCGAGCAGTCTCAAAAGTTACCCGGGAAAAAGTGATGTCACGAATACAATTCTTAAATGCTTTGCTATATGCTGTTTTGTGTCTTCTTGTTAGTAGTGATTGACTGAAATTTTCTAATTTGCCTTCACAAAAAAAAAATTCAGACAGAAATTCTTGTGGGTTTTCACACGAAATTGTGAAGGATGGTTCTTGAGACTAAATTTTATCAAATTAGCAAATAAAAAAAAATTGCAAAAAAGTGCTAACTGTGAAAAGTGACCCCCTCCCTAACTGACGTGATAATTAACGAGAATAATTGACATTCGAGTAAAATATTGAAGTTCCATTCATGAAGAATCTAGTCCTCCCCAGTCCTTTTGGTATCTCCAGCAGGTGAATTTCTTTATGTTTGCCAATTGTTGAACTCCTAGTGCGAAGTGTATGAGGTTGACTATTATCAATGAAGCGCTTTGCAAATCAAATTATTTGCGTAAATGGTTCTTTAAACAAGTCGGGAAACCGGAAACTGGACGCTTCAGGTATGAAAACGTTTGTGTGCATGTATTATGTAAGAGTATCCACTTTCGGGTGATATTGACATTCATAGTCTTAAATTTGCAAAGAAATGACAACTATGACCTATTATTAACTTTGTTAGTAATAATGCGATTTTCACTAAACTTGGTAACATCATGCTCTATGTTATAGCCTACATTACAGTAATTTCGTGGCGCTAGGACGAACTTAAGGGGGATTTTGCATCCAATTACTAAAAATTAGAGTAATACACTACTATTATTAACTTTATTTGAAGGGATATCAGTATGGAAGGTATTTCGGAGCCTAGGCACCGTATGGTTTTTTTCAAATTGTTCGGTTGGGTAGCTTCTGGTAATAAGCCCGTTAAAGAAATTATCACTTTCGATCCCCACTCTCTACACTTTTCCAACAAATGTCAAAACTAAGACCGGCTTCCGAAAGTACTAACCGAAACCCCACATGAGTTTAGTTGGTGACAATTTACACCCCCCTTTTGCATGTATGGGGACCCCCACTTAAATTTTTGTTTTGTTTTACACGAAACCTTAAAAATGGAGGGCAATTGAATTTTTAACTATGTCCACACGAATCTGTCATGCACTCATCGATCCACGCATAAGGAAACACAAAACCTTTTACAGCTAAAGGGTCTAACTACCGGTTTTCGGACTTGTTAAAAATTCAAAAATAGTTTGCGATTTCACCATTGCTTTTTACTTCCTTTCTGCTGCTTTTCTACCAGGAAAAACTGATAATGCGAAGAATACCATTACAATTCACTTCCATTTTCTCCGATGAACGCACTAAACCCTTCGTTCTATGCAGGTAGAAGCTTTATTGTATTATAGCTGCTAAAAAGTTTCATAACTAATTTTCAGTGGGGCAAAGAATCTGAATTTGTGATGAATTAGAATGAAATAGTATTTTTTTTAAATGAAACTAGAAGTCTAAATTATAGTTAGGTATTGAGCATTCACTTACTAAAGTGCCAGTCGATCAACTGGAATTGTTTGCCGTTATTGAGCTACTGCCTATTCCCCTGAATTTTACTAATTTGTTGCATAGCCTCGTCCTTCGCATCAACACTCGACTGAATCCAAATTAGACGATTATGCTTTAAGGCGACCAACAGTTATCTCCAACGGATGTTTTTCCTATTCACGAAGTTTGTATTTGTTATGGTTGCGGTTTGAAAAAAGTCTCTCAATGGTGAATTCTACATTATTGTATAGCTTTCTTGCAGCAATGTTCGGATGGCTCAAGTGGTTAGAGCGCTGGACTGCCGTAGCGGAAGGTAGCGGTTCACATCTCACTGGTGGCAGAGGGATTCGTTATCGTGACTAGATGTCAGACATCAGTCGACTCAGCTGTGAATGAGTACCTGAGTCAAATCAGGGTAATAATCTCGGGCGAGCAAATGCTAACCACATTGCCTCCTACAGTATACTGTAGTATACCGTTACGATCTTGAATGAAGTACTCTAACACACTTCAAGGCCCTGATCCAATATGGAAAGTATGAATCTAGCATATATGTATTACGAAGTCTTTAAACTAAAGACATGCAATTCGGTTTGGTTGAATTGTCGCCGAATTTCTATTAGCGTTTAACTTTCGAAATAACGAGTCTCTGTTAACCCCGTGGTCTTCCATATCCTTTGATAGTTACCACGTTAAAGCGATCTAATTCTTGAATTTTGGCCCACACGGAATTCACAACACCACTATTTATAACAAGGAAGCCAGATTTGTTACTATTCGAATAGCGGTGGCGACCAGAATACCTAAGTGCTTGACCCTTCATTTACGGTATAGAAGGTGGCCACGAAAGTATAGTCGCCCAGTCTACTACTATCTTCCTTCGAGCGCGGCAGGACTTATTTTTTTAGGCGACATTTCTCATATGTTATGGTGTACAATTAACAACGGCGAGGTATGGAAGAAAGTACTGACTAGCGACTGAGCATGTTAATCATTTTGTTTTTTCTTTATACCGATCACTTTATCCGGGCAGCGAGAAGTTGGACTCCACATCTATACTTTTTCTTTGCGCTTTCTGGTCAAACCCATGGGTTGGGCATAGATACGTGTTATACTATGACTATAAGTGATAAAATGCCTTGGAACCAGAAAAGCTGGGCAACCTATGGATGCAGAAAAGTAGAACGCGATGAGGAAATGACAGATTTTATTCAATTGGAAGAGTATTGTTGGTGACAAAGAAGTTCACAGGTTTGTTCACAATGGTGGAATGGTCCGACTTTGAGCTTTAAGTCTTTCATTGTTAGTCTGTTCTGAAAAGGAAAATCGCAAAATCCTGCAGCTGGATGGAGAGATTTAAACTTATGTCTGCAAGCGTAAATCCTGTGAAAGAACCCGAGGTGAATAGAGCAACACTTTTAGTATCCCTTCCCGATCTTTTTAAAAGGGCACTATCTAAAGCATCAAAGAAACTCGGAGTGATATGTAAATAATGTACGGAAGCAAAACAAACGATTCTGTATTTTCTATGCAGTTATTGAGCATCATCAGACTTAAAACGAAGATTCACGGAAAGGTCTTTTTCGAAAGAAAAAAATTGCTCACACTTAGCCTATGAAATTATTATTATAGGCTTGAGTGCTTGGAGCGTTTTCTCAAAATACTACAACAGGTGCCAATTTTTCAATCAGACTCGGCATAGTCATTTGATCACACCAGCCAATACAGTATATGTTCTATTCTATTCTGCTGTTTTGTTGATTTCCTGTTTCCATCCGTTTTCTGTATCCCGATGGCTCAAGTGGTTAGAGCGCTCTCTCATTGGTGGCAGAGGGATTTGTTATCGTGATTGGATGTCGAATATCAGTTGACTCAGCTGTAAATGAGTACCTGAGTCAAATCAGGGTAATAATCTCGGGCAAGGGCAATGCTAGCCTCCTTCAGTGTTCTGTAATGTCCCGTTATGGTCTTGAATGAAGTGCTCTAATACAATTCAAGGCCCTGATCCAATATGGATTGTTGCGTCAATGATTATTATTATCATCCGTTTTCTAATTGACAATGTTGAATGTTATACACGAATATTTTCCTATTATTCGAAATTTCATCTCTTCGCAAAAATATCATTCGTAAATTTCATGCTTCCAGCAGGTATTGTTCACGCCTGTTCAAACTAATCGACCTGATTATATTTTTCCTCTTATATACCTCTAGTATTTCGCCAACATGTGCTTAAATTCCATTCTAAAATTTCATTTCATCACAACGAAAATAATAAGCTCAGTACCTATATTTCCAAAAGAATTGATATGATTGTTATCATAAAATGTCCGCTAATTTATCATAATTCTAACAAGTCTGATTACAAGCGATTTGAAATTTGAAGGAAATCTATTTACTCATTTTACTGTTAGCAAAAAATGGAAAAATTTTATTATGGCTATTAAGTGTTAATAAATTTTTATTATTCGTATTCAACGGTGCGATGGCTGAGTTGATTGAGCATCAGTCTCACAACTTTGTTTCCCCGAGTTCAAACCCTGGTTGCGTCATGGTTATTTGCGCTTGGATTTGTGCTTTGTGCTGCTGTAGACTTATCAGTTGTAGAGCACTAAGTGTAATGATAATGAAACTGAAGTACGTTGTCACAAAATCAAATGGAGAAAAAATAGCAATATCAAAGAAGAGACTGTATGATTTTGATAAGCCTTTAGCAATTATCAAATGAAAACGTCATTTGAAGTTATAATATTAATGGTATTTAGATTTGATAGATTTTAGTAAATATTCGATTTATTGTAGTGTATTGCAAAAAACTAGAAATGATTGAGCAATCTTTTACAAAAAAATTGTCTACTTAAATCTTAAAATTAAGACTTGATAGTATTAAAGTGTGGATCTAACAATAAAATCTTCCATTCCGTTTGTGGTTTCCTGTTTAAGTGCATCACCTTCCAACTGTGTTTGTTAAGTCAGATATACAATTAGACGAAATATAATTTTTAGGTTGTTTTTTTTTTATTTATAAACCGTCATTCTATAATTATGAAACTAAAGAAACTGAAAAACAATGTATTGATTTGTAAAAACACTCTTTTTGTATTATAATATTTATAAAAAAGAAATAGCGGCGGATGGTGGGGGACATTTCTTTAACAAGATCACACCGGGGGGAAATACCCTTAAGCAACCCTTAATCCTTTACAGAGGACAACTGTTTACTTTAGAAAAATACTTCTCAAAGCCGGATTTTTTTACTGCCTTATGACCGGCTTAAAAGGGTCCCTCGGAGAATCCTATAATTGAAGCGGTATGTTTGTGCTTTTTACTTTTTTTACTTTGAAATTTGAAAATTAGAGAAATATTCTTCATTTTGGGAAAATATTCTCTAATTTTCCTATTCTTGACAAATAAGATGGATTCCATGGCGGCAATTTTTCACTCTTGGGTTTTTTTTTTCGAATTTTCGGCCACGTATTTTTTGTTTGTTCTAACGTTTTTAATTGGATAGGCCAGGAATACGTATAAGAAATGGTTGTGGATTAGAATTGGGACTGAGATTCTACTGGTGTAGAAGGTTACTCTACCTTGGGCATCGGAAACGCGAGGTGTTTGGCAGGGATAGTACAGGATTTGGTTGGAAAAATTTGAAATAGTTTCATTCTTGTAGACATTCGAGTGAGTAGACGATCATTCGTTCACTCAGATGAAGCTTTTCTATTTGGAATGGAAAATTATCGGACCAAAAGAAGCTGAAAATGAGGAGAAATCTGATTTCCGGGCATCATTTGCACGGTTCAGTACGTTCAAAATATAGGATTCATCACCCGCAACGTGGCCATCTTGGCCTATTCTCAGCGCCATCCTCATACGGCTGTCATAGGAAAGGTCGTGGTTCAAATCTCACTGATGGCAGTGGGATTTGTATCGTAATTTGACGTCGGATGCCAGTCGACTCAGCTGTGAATGAGTACCTGAGTAAAATCAGGGTAAAAATCTCGGGCGAGCGCAATGCTGACCACATTGCCTCCTACAGTGCACTGTGGTGTACCGTTACGATCTTGAATGAAGTGCTCTAACACACTTCAAGGTTCTGATCCAACATGGATTATCCTCATATTGTCGTGGAACACAATTGTTTCACATTTCCGGGGGTTATGCTTTTGAGTGCACCTAAATTGGAAATTCAAATGAGCTTTGCCAAGGGAAATCTTTTTGGTGGTCATCAGCGTATTGTATGATTTGGATAGAATCAGGGTTAGGACTCAGTTCAGAAAAGCCAGCCATGTACATTTTAAAATGAAGCCATATTCCCATACAGAATCAGCTATGACTGGAGTCCTCCTGATGGGGTCAGAATACAAATAGGTTCATTGTGAGACTTTATAGATGGTGGAGACAAAGAACTGACCGATATTTTGAGGGGAAGAAACACTCAGCTCCCTAAGTTATCCCCTTAATGAAAAATGGTGGAACTACGTTTGGGTCAGTAATCATGACTCTAACCAGGAGCTTTGAATACTATCACCTCCTGGCGCCTTCCAATTACCTGCCTTTGCAAGAGCAAATTTTATATTATTTTCAGTTATATCATGTATGCTCATTTCGGGAGGGGCCTCTTCTCTCAAGTTGGTGACTCTTTTGTTAAATCAAAACACCGAGAACCACAGTAGATCTACTATAGGCAGTACCCACACTAAAATGACCACACTAAAATGAGAATGTGCTGAAGGAAGCTTATCTGTACACATCAGAGACGCTAAACAAGGAAAAGGCATAATCTTCGTCAAATCGAATTGGTGAGATCGGTGGGCTTTGCTATTCTGGTACTACCGCCGTGCTCACCCATATAGCAAAAAGTTGTTTCACGTATTCATAAGCAAAAACTTGCCGATCTCATCAAAACATTGGCAAGTCCGGGCGGTATGTTAAACACACTTGATCGGATTTTTGTTACATCTCGCTCATGCTCAAGGACAAAACAATTTGAAATCGTGCGTACTCGCACTGATTTCCCCCCTTGAGGGGCAAGGGGGAGTGTGGTAGCTGTCTAGTATCTAACTGTGCCGAGAACTATAAAGTCCATCTGCGCATACCACTGTTATTCATTCCAAGATATTAATTCTGGAGACAATAACCATAGCAGACCACAACATAAGTCATACCATGAACCTCTGTTGTAATAATTCGGCTAGTCGAACGATTACCCGGAATTCTGTTAACAGCGACAATGGTTTTTTGATTACCAATGTAAACTTTGGCCAACCCCTGGGAGTATCTCAACATATTTTATCAAAGCGATGTGAATGCTGTCGAAACGTTATTTATAATAATGAGTCAATGGCTCCAGTTTCTAAGCTTCTGTTGACTACTGAGTTTATGGACTACCTTACAGGTAGAGTATTGGAGTTTCTGGGGCTAATCAGCCCCATCGAAGAAGAAAATGTTTTAACCGATGGTGTAAGACAAAATTTGTTGTGCCAGTAGGCAATTACTAGTTCCTGCTTGATCTAGAGAAACACACGATAGAAAGCAAAACATATCAACATTTAGGAATCTAGAAAGTCAGATAGCAACCAACATATAATATCTTCAAGTTTTTGTTAAGCTGATTTGTAATCAAGCAACGTTCGTGTTACCGACTTGTTGCCAACCTCTCAATGGAAAACAGTTGTACGTCAAAATTTGTCAACTCAACTTTAGCGAATCTACTCTCAGCTGTAACATACAAGTAGCCATGCCAACCAGTTCGGAATGCAAACATTGCTATAGTTAATGCAATTTATAAAAAGCTTATTATCAGGTTCAAGCACCCCATAGAACACATTGCAGAGCAAATGTATATATTTGGTACCCTCATTCCTGAAACCAAACATATTTGCTCTTTCACCCATTCATGGACCTTGCTCAAATAGCTCTAAGTTTGGAGGAGACAAGACCAACTGAACATGGTAACATTAATGGGCAGAAGATTGAGGGCCTCGAAC
Organism: Hermetia illucens; assembly: GCF_905115235.1. NCBI lineage: Eukaryota > Metazoa > Arthropoda > Insecta > Diptera > Stratiomyidae > Hermetia > Hermetia illucens. Next base: position 112,885,007 of record NC_051852.1, on the reverse strand, counting down.
AATTTGTGCATCTAGGAAGCTTTGTTTCTGAGGACATAAGCACCAAACTTGATGTCGCTTGTTTTCATTTTTTTCATGGTGCTACACTTTACTGAAACAGTATTATTATAAATGAAATCTTCAACCTCGTACGGGCCGAATATCCGTGGATAAGTCGAAAGCAAGGGAAAGGTGCCAATGCTACCCACTGAATTTAGAAAAAGAACAACAACTTCAATATGAAATGGCTGACATGTGGAGGGTCCGAGAGTTCTATGGCCCAGAACATTTGAAGGAGGTTACTATCTTTTCGGGGCCTTCAGTGACAGGTCTGAAAAACATAATTACTGCGATCTTCCACTCCCTTGGCGTGCCACGCAAAGTGGATAGATCCGCGCCATCTATTCGCTCGCAACATTCGAAATAAATTTCGAATGCTGCGAATCCTGCCGCGCCACAAGATATTTGTTCTAGGTGTGAAATTCAGAACACGTCTCATACGCAAAACTTTACACCACACTCTCTTAGGCTGGTATGACGATTTTCGAGCACCAAATCTCTCTTTTTGACGTGTTCGTCGGCCTTTTGACATAAATAGACGGAAACAGGAAAATCCGCTACCAGTGTACGGCTACTTTTAAAGTTTTTATAACCCCCGTATGCCTGAGTTTTTGACAAAGTTCACGGGATTTCGTTAGCAACAGTGAATTTCAAGCAAACTTTTTGCTTTACACAAACTATCTATGGTATACTAAAATGCGACAAAAGGAAAAGTTGATACTAATGATGCGTTGTCGTTAAAACTTTGCTATGTATGCCGGTTAAGGTGGTACCAATCAATCAACAACAAAAGAGTCGAAACTAATCGGTTCTACCATGAGCAGTATGTTTAAATTACAAATTCCCGGAGATTTTTGACCATGGGATATGTCAAGCCGAAAAACTGGTTGCATGACCACACACACAATTTCCTACAATTCCGGCTTCTTTTAGGCATGCGGCTGTGAAAAGGCGCATTGTTGTGTCCACTGGTGATTTAGTAATTGCTCTTGGCCCACTTTATTTTGTAGAATAGTTCAAGATGCTACCCTTTTTCAACCGTTTAACATTAGTATAACCCCTTAACTGAAAGCAATTAAAATATCAGCCAGCAATCCAAAGCAAAAATTTAATAAAGGAAGAACGGGAATTTAGGACTTCCTCGATTACAAGCAAGAATGATTGCTTCTAATTGCAATTGGTAATTACTTACCCAATACTGTGAATTTCTGTTTGAATATTTCTCCTGCTTTAAGTACTCGTACCATACATGAATAGCATTGGAAGTATTAGGCGCATAGTGCGTTACTTTATACAGCAGATTTATCTTACTGGAGAGTTTAATTGCTATGGAATATCTGAACGAATCTCCAGTTCCAGGACATCTCAGTCAAACCTAATTAGATATATTTCAACACAATTTGGTATTCGTAATACTAATTTACACCTAGAATATCATTTGCAGCATCTTAGACCGTCGCTCTAGCGTAGTAACTACAACATATAAGCCGCACCTAACGGTTGAAAAGGCTGGCGTCAGATATAGAACCTTGAGCCTAACGATAGTCACCTTGAAAGAATGAATTAAGTTCTGTTGATGGATCGCTCTCTGTATGATCATTCAGATTCAGGATTACTTCATGTCCTAATGTTTTTTGTATATGAGTGAAAACGTTCCAACTTAGCTTTGCTTTAAATTACATATGAAGAGCATTTAGAACAGTCGTGATATCAGCTTTGTTGAAATTGTATTTATTTTTTGATTTTAGGTAGCTATTTTATATATTATTATTTTATATTATATATTTGTAAGAAAAGCACAGGGGACTATTCATCTCGTTTGTCTAATGTTACATAAAAATGTGGCATAATAAGAACCTTCTGGGCTCCGAAAAGAACCCCAGCAAGCGCTTCGTAAATTGCGAAGCAACTTATTCAGATAATCTTTATTATGGTCTGTTTATCTTTTCATTATTCATAGCTCATGCATTTTATTGATATTTATCTAAGATATATATGGATGTATAGTATGTACCTCATTGATAAAGTACACAATTTTGATGGATTAATAGTTTTATAGCGATTCAATGACTAGCAGATTATTATCACAAAAGTTAATGATTTTTTTTTCATACAGGCATAACAATTTTATATGCAGGGAATTTCTTGCGAATGTTTATAGTATGTGGGCAAAAGTCTGTTTACATGAGTTATCAGTTTTTTCTCAAAATATATAATATTTGGCACCTTTCAAACAGTTCCACGATAATAGCAGCCAAATATTTTTCTACGCTTAGAGAGTTTATCGGATTGAGTTATTCCCATAATCTATCCGTAGCATGCATTTGTTTTAATCCTAGGTGACAGCAAACGATCCCATTACGCAAATTAGCAAATTTTCTTTATCATCTTCCTCATATTCGATTATTTTTTTCTGAATATTTTACAATAATTTGGATGTCTGGTCCCCTTACCTTGACTAAACCGTCCTCTAAACAGTTGCGGTGTCGCCATTGGAAACGTGTAGACCGTTCTAATGCAATTTTACTATTTCGTTAGTAACTCGTTGTTCTACTTACTTTCTCCGCATTCGGGATGATTTCACATTTTATAAGATTCTCCCTTGGTTGTGTACACTTTTGAATTGATAGCCTTCAGAAATTACTTCGGTAATCCCTCCCTCTTTTGACAATGGTGGTTAATTGTAGTATACAGTAAAATAAACACTCTCCTTATTAATTTCTAAATGTAAGCGAGCGGGCCTAGAAAAATGCATCTATTGGCCCAAAATACGCAGGGTTCACCCAGACTAAAACTGGCTTACTCTTTAAGCATTTCATTGTTGGGGTTGTAGTTCAAGTCTTGAGTTGAGATTTTTAGCTGTGAACTATTTCATCTCATATCAGAGCGTTCAAAACTTCCAGTTGCATATCCCATGATTCGTATTTTGTGTATTATTTGCTTTTATTTTGCAACTTGGGTATATTGGTTCTACACAACTGAACTTATGGCTCCTGGGACACCACTTTTGTCTGAGGCGACGCATTACATTAATCAGTCCTTGCTTATACTTAATAATAATAATATTATAGTATCAAGGGAAATTGTACGGGGTTCTAAAGAACTACCCCTTCATGGTTATAATTTACACATCAACTACAGTATGTCGATAATAACCGACAGTAATTTTAAATTGGAATTGGTGGACCTCGGCGCAAAACCGGGGTGCCTGGAGTTCTTTATTATGGCAGGCCTAGACCGGATACCGGTTGTTGCGCCCTTGATGATGATTATGAATTTTAAGATGTCTCGAAATATGCTAGCCTTGCATCTGGTGTTAAGTATTCTCCCAGATGTATCAACCTACTTTTCACAGGTGATCATTGTTCCAGAATAGGTAGGAGGTTTGACTTCGCCCTCTATAAAATCTGAATAGAATGTCCGACAAAATCCCTAGCTTCCGTAGGTGGTAGTTTGGCCTCAAGTTATTCATGAATATTCCTACTGTGATCTTAATCATTCAATATTTTTGACTTCATATTGAATTGCGTTAGGTTCACTCAGAATCATATTATTTTTTATGGCATAATTCGTTAACTTAGCTATCCCAGAATACGCTGTAAACATTTTAAAGCGATAGATTTTAAGAGCATAGGGAGCGCTCAGGTGGTAGTCGCTTTATGTGCTGCATAATTTCACACCCCTGTCTACTACATATATGCTAATATATGTATATATGTTGAAATATACCCAAAGCTATCCTTCATTATGCGCTATCAAAGTGATATAAACTCACACAGCAGATACAATATGAAAAGAATTGTTCGTTTAAAAATTCATATCTGGCGTCGAAACGTTATGTACCCTCTGCAGATATCCCTCGCTTCCGCAGATGGTAGTTCTGTCTGCAGCGACGTATGAGTATTCCTACTGGCTTTTCTTGGTGAGGTTAAAAAATCCTGCGAGCCCTTTGGTTCATATTTCCCCATGGACATTCTGGAATGTTCCATTCGTGGTAAGTTCTCCCAGTAAGCAAGCTAAGGATAGTTGGTGGTAGGCAAAAAATGCGTTCCAAGAAAGTATGTGATCATAAATCTTGGGATTTGCTAACTGAAAGGTCCATTAGAAACATTCTTGAGCAAAATTTTGACTCTTCACTCCCTCAATCATTCGATATTTTTGGTTGCAACTTGAATTGCGTTAGTTGAAAAAATATACACCTTTCTAGTTGATAGCTAATATTTGTTTTGTCACACTGGCATCTACGTAGTGTTCCATTGAAATTATTTGCGTTTTGCATGAAAGGATGCTAATGTTCTCTTAGTTCTTTGAACGAAAACGTAAAGTGGTACAAATAATCTATTATGGGGCTCAAATTCAGGAGGCACAAGGTATTATAAATAACTTCGAAAAGAACTGAATTGAGTTCAGGCAATTCCATAATTCGTACTTTTATCGAAATTATCGATGGTGTAATTGTAACTACAATTCATGCCTTATTTTTTAGTTTTTATAGCTTTCTATATTTACTTTCACATATACAGAAAAGTGGCAGAGTAAACCAAGTATAGAAGAGGGCGAAATTGTTCCACTTACCTTTTTTTCCAATTTCAAATTCAAAGTTATCACTTTGACCTAAATTTGCCTGCGATAATAAACATAAATATATATAGAATAAATAATGTCAACACATTTGTACAGTCATTAATGATAAAACATTTAACTTGACATTATTTACTTTGAGTTCATTTTAATTTGATATTTGTTATTCTAATCTGTTTCATTTTGAGCTTTACGAATTACATGTTGCCTTTTGTAAATATAGGATATATACAAAATAATATATGTATATGTTGAGATCGGAAATAAGGGAAGAAGGTACAAATTGGGCTGTCCCGGCATTGACCAAAACTGCGGTGTAACCTCCGAAATCAATCGACTAACAATGATCTATGTAAAAAGTTGGGATTAGAAAAACTGGAAAAATCATAGATTAAATTATGTATTTATTAAATTAAGATGGTTTTTGCTCTGGAACGTTATTCAACTTGTCTTATAGCATTTCTAGAACATTTCTATTCGAAAGCTTTTGATAAAATTAACAAAAAATACTATTTCATACCTAAAAACGGTTTAATAATTTATTTGTATAAAGCAACATATTCATTAACAATGCAATACATAATTTATTATTTATTACAACTTTTTAACCCCTAACTACCAACTACCAAAATAAATGCTTTCAAAAATTAAAGTATTTTGAATGATCTATTGTTATTTGTCAAAAGTCACTCCTTTGTTATATTTGTTGTGACCACAATTAGAAAAGGAATATTTTTATATCGTGTAATAAAATTTGCGATAATTATTAATAAACTATTACAATATTTTTGCGATAATCCATTTAAGTAAAGACATATTTTGTCTATTTATTTGTAAAAATTATTCTCTGTAATTGATGCACTATTTTGGCAACTGGCCCTGGAACATGTCTCGCATATTGAATTGCAAAATATGAAAATCGAGCGGCGACCAAATGTTAAACCGCAAACATTTTCGCAATTGCAAAAAATCAATCATCGGCAGGAAATTTAAGCTTTTCAGTGGGCTGGAAGGACTTACTGAGCCATCCCCAGTCAGTTGGCCAAATATTTTAGTTACCCATCTATATTTAAGTTTGATAGATTTTCGATTTTATCAAGCTGTGCATGCTTTTGATGTCTATATACTATCGAATTTCCAGTTTACCTAATTTAAAAAAAAATGAATTTCTTCGTCGACATTAGCTCTAGCAAATTATTAGTATATCCACATTTTCTACTACAATATTCGACTGATTTTGAATTGCCGTTTCAACTATTAATTTATCTACCTTTTCCTTAATAGCATTTGATAGATTTTTTGATAATTGGAATGTAAAAATGTAAAAATCTGTTCTTGTCTTTGTTGCTTGATCTTTTGAAAATTGGCACTATTCGTACTATTGCCAATCATTTTTAAATCAGTAGTTTCTTAATTTTGCATCGATACATTTTTTTCATATAAACCAATTAGTAAGATTTTCGCATTAGTAAGATTTTCACGAAAAAGTTACTATTTTTCCGCTATTTCATGTTGAAAGATTTGATTCCAGCTTTTAGTGACTACAAGTTTACATTTGGCCAGCCAGGACTCGATCCCTATTGCATCTAGAAAATATAAAGAAGTTCATTCTCTTTGTTGTTAAATACTAGATGACCCGGCGAACTTCGTGCTCCCAAAAACTCAATAAATGCTACTCAAGACATTGTAGTCATGTGGGGACGATCTAACGCAGTTTGGAACAGCTAGACCACCATCATAAAGTAGTTGCTGCAGATCTTACAAAATTACTGTTTTTATTGTCATTGGTGAAATAAATTTAAATGAATTTATGCTGTGCGTTCTCAAATCCTGGGAGCTGTATGCATGATCACCAAAATAAAATAAGCCTTTACTCCCTCCAGAAGATTTTTTCCAAATGAAGCCATTGGGAAATATCCGTAGTATCTTTGAGCGTCTGGTAGAAACTGTTATGATTCTGATGTTTCGCGACGAAGAAATGAATTCAATTGCTCAGGTGGCGAAAGCAATAATCCAGGCATTTTTCTAGCGAACATCAGTGCACACAACCTCCATTGTTCAATCTATCCAATTTGAACAAAAGATTGCAACCTTTAGACAATTGTGCAATTGTATTGAAAGACTACTCGGTTGAAATCAACACTGTTAGAATTTTCTCTTGCTTGTCTAAAATTATCACGTTATTGTGCTGTGCAATACCAGCCGAGCATGTGAAATATGAGGTCGGGTCATCCTAAGGCAGCACTCTTCCTATGCGATTTCTTGTTCAGCTGCCGTGGATTGATTCGCAATATTGTGAATTTGTTATGAAAGATTAAATCTTCTTGCTCGCAACAGTATAAATACCTCTGGAAAATTAGTCACACAATCACAAATGTCATAACCTCAAGAAGAAATCTTAGTGTAATTACGCGGTGTTTCCGGCGGTTAATTATTTGAAATAATAAAATTTGTTTTTTCTTATTCGCTAGTGTTAATATTTTTATTTTTGCAAATACCGATATTTCGGGAACCACTTATTCCCTTCATCAGGGCTAACAAGAATTCATCTTTTGCCGAAATTAATGATACTTTCATAATAATAGCCGGAGTGAATAGCAGACATATATGTTATATACAAAAAAGAACGTCTGTTACATATTTAGGTCCCCTATTTCATTTATTCATTTATGTATCTTTCAACCATATTGGATGCGACTTTTCACTTGAAATCGGGACTTTTGCAACCAGGCAAATTTCTAAACTCCTCGCATTGTTCCAATTTAGGTACCCTGTTTTTTGCTTACTTGTTCCTGGAAAACAACGTAAAACTTCCACATGGTCCCTTCTTTCTTATTTTTGTTTTTATTTCTTTATTCCATTGTGACCGAAACTATGCTTCAGTTTCATTATCTTGACAATGCTGTCGAAGTGATAAGCCTGTAGGGGCGAATACAAGCAAGTATGACCGGAACCAAGATTGGAACCCGAAGCACGACGTGGAGGCTTGGCCACTCAATCATTTCGGTGTTTAGTTTTTAGGTAAAAGTGCTTCAACCTCCCTGATTTACCATCTGCTCTAAGTCCTTTTTACTTCTTCTCTGGGTGAAGAAACTTGACAGTCTAGCCTAGATGTGAATATGAAGGTCCTTGTGCGTATTGGCACTTTTTATTTTGCAAGGAGCATCGGAAATTGACTTTAGATCAATTAGGGCTCGATTTTGTATGTCCAAATTGGCATTATAAAGACTTTGTGAAGAAGATGTTCATATTTAAGTCGCATCTTGGTATTTTTATTTAAAAACTAACATATCATCTTATTCAGCTTTCGTCCTGTTTAGTAGCGACATCGGCTCGTCTAGATCGAGTTCGCCACTTTTGTCACTCATAGGCTTCGTTCGTTATCTCTCCTCAATGGGTGTAACCCCATATCAATCGCAGATATCCTCATTCTGTATGTGATCGTAGCGTTTAAACCAACATATGCTTCTCATTTTCAGCTTGTTTTACTGCAGATAGAGTAGAGTGACTGTACTAGCACGCTTTAGGAATTCCTGAATATCATACGTAGCTAAGGAGTTCCTTTATCTTAAACTTTGAAGTTCGCAGTTATGCTTGCTTCTTAGATAATTCCCAATGGTCAGAAGAGAGAGGAACTTACGCTGGATTAATTATCCAATTTCAAGGGAGGAGGGGATCATTTTCACTCCGGGCATTTCCTTCCCTGTGAAGATAAAGTCAATAATCCTTTGCTGATATTATTTTGTCTTGTCATCAACGCTGTGCAGTACTTGATTTGGCATTGTCCTTCAATGCTATTGAAATGTGACTCTTAATGTGTCGAATGTGATAACTTGCGCTTATGATTATAAAAATATCGAAAAAATCGAGGTTAGGTAGTTAGTTTCCTTGGAAGCATTATATCAGCTGATCAGTACATTGATTTCATGATACGGAGATAATGAAAATAACACGACAATAAAGTAAATGCGTCACCATATGGCCACTTGGCGTGTTCATCATTTCCATATCATGTGAATCGAGATGGATAGACAGCCGATCAGATTACAGTTTACTTAAATAGAATTTCTTTTGCGCAAAACCCAAAACGCTAGTAGCTAGGGTCGTGCGCCCTGGAGGTAGTCTTCATATCCGAAAGGCGACTTTTTAAACAATTTTTTCCAAACGCGTTTTTTTTTCAAAATGACGTTTTTCGCATTTGCGGGAATTTCAACTCAAAAAGGAATAAACCGGTCATATGTATGAAATTTGAACCAACCTTTAGGACAATCTCATATTTTTAAGCGTGTTTTTTTACATAATAATAATAATAATCGTTGGCGCAACAATCCATATTGGATCAGGGCCTTGAAGTGTGTTAGAGCACTTCATTCAAGACCGTAACGGTACACTACAGAACACTGTAGGAGGCAATGTGGTCAGCATTGCGCTCGCCCGAGATTATTACCCTGATTTGACTCAGGTACTCATTCACAACTGAGTCGACTGGTATCCGACGTCAAATCACAATGCAAATTCCACTGCCACCAGTGAGATTTGAACCGCGACCTTCCGTATGACAGCCTAGTGCTCTAACCACTGAGCTATCCGGACATTTACATAATTAGTGAAAAAAATGGTGAAAATTAAAACACAGTGAAATCCCGATAATTCGTATTCCTGCTATTTGTATTTCCGGCTAATTCGCTCAAATTTGCTGGTTTCCACAATTAATTTTCCTTATTTCGTACTCCGATCATTGGTAATCCTGATAATCCCTACCAAACCGCTTCAGTCCCTTGACCATACGAATTATTGGGATCTTTCACATTGGGATGATATCATATTTTTAAAGATGCCTTTTTGCATAATTTTTGAAAAAACGAATGGAAAAAATCGAAATATTTTTTTGAGCACTTGCAAAATTTGTGATTTTGACTATTTTTAAATACATTCAGTTTCATATTCTTGGAAAATACGCTAGTGATGTAAGATTAAAATCTTTTTGGTTTTAGATGAAATTGTTGTCGCCATTCGTCCCGCAGTTAGAAAACTCTAGTTGCGACTTTCAAGGGAACAATGTCGCGTAACTTCTTTATTTTTGGCTTGAATGTTTCAAAAATTTTTTCAAAAGGTACTGGGAATATGACTTATATAATGTTCAGATTTGATTGAATTCCAATGAATTTTTTCCACTAGGAAAACAAAATTCAAAGAAAAGTAGGTGAGAATAGGCTTTCTAATGGGGTTCCTCCTTAAAGAGCTTTCTTTTCAAATCGTTACACTTATCTAATCTCATTAACTGCAATGTATCATTGTGTTAAAGCTTATGTTTCGTTTGAGACAGCGTGTACTAACCTATTTCAACTGTGCGCTGAAGCTAACGCAATCCAAACTCTTTATGAATTTTTTATTAACAAGGAACAAGTTCATAATTACGCTATGAATCAAAATTGGGCAATCCACAGGTTATCGAACAATAAGTTAAATTGGGTGTAAAGTGCCATTAGCGTTAGTTTATAAGCAATAGGGAATACTTGGGGTTAATTTTCAGAGGTAATAAATTATATTTATCATCGATCGATAAATATAACGTTCGGAAATGTAAATAAATGGAGATATTATACATAGAAATAGAAATGTTATCAGCGCAATTGACAATTATTCATGACAAAGAATGGTCTTCTCCATTATGTTTTTGGGTGGATTTCTCGGCCTTACAAATCTTGCTCTCAACTTTTGTGTTACTTTTCAATGATTCGAATCGATTTCAACAGATGCATATTATTATCTTTGGTCTTGTAAAATCGGCGTATTCTTGGGCCTATCGTTTGTCATCTTTGTTGGGGTACCGCTTCGATTCAATTCAATCAATTTTCTTCAGCCCTATTGTTAAAGTAGACAACTCCAAGAAGATATTGTCATTGGGACCAAACTGAAGTAACCCTCATGTATTGCTTCCAATTCGCGGCATTGAATGCAGTTTTTACATTTAGAGTTACCACTGCGCAGCATTTGCACATTTCGGTTTTTATGAGGAGGGAGGTCATCCGATTGTTTACTTGATTCCGGAATGAGTATCAGCTTTTGTAGCTTCCATTGCTCGGCGAATTCTCCTCCTCTAAGGCATTAAAACTTGGCAAACATATCTAGCACTTTCAGGGCAATATTCGGGCATTCCTTCCATCCCTGGGGTTTTCCTTCCAACGAGTTTCTTTGTTGCAGAAAGCCTCGTATAATTCACATCTTCTGGGTAGAAAGTGTTTACTATATTCTGCAATAACCTAGAAGAAATAAGTCGGTGGGGAGTTTGCCTCATAGTGGCGAATTCATCGACCTGTATCTGCCTACCGGTTTTGCTCTTCATGATGGCTGCTTGCAATTTTTCATTTACATTTTTGTATTGCAGCTCCTCAAGTTTAAGTTGGTTTCTTCTCCTCGATTTCTGAACTCCACCAGAACATTTTTGTGCCAAAGTTCTTCGGTTTGCCCAACTCGTTGATGGTTTCATATTATTCCTACACAAGGTTTGGACACCAATAGCCTGATGATTGCTGTTTCTGAATTCCTCGCCGATATCTCACTACAAATCCTTAATTGAAAAAGTTGACTGACGGTTTCATCCAGGGCAGAGGCAACTCATCAGACGCTGCCTCACCTCTGCCCTGGGAGCAGTGTGACCGAAAGTAACGACAGATGGTAACCGCTCCATTTATATACAATATAATCGCAAACACGTAATGAGTACCAATTATATTGAAGTGAAAGTGAAACTTTCTTGGAAAACTTGGGTGTTTAAGGGTGTCATCCCGTGTGTCGGATCTGTGGAATCGATTTTTTTTTGTTTTGGCATCAATTGTATCTAGATATAGTGTAGAATATATGGGGAAAGTGATTTTTGGATATTCGGAGTCGTTCGGAAATTATAGTGTTAAATACGTGATAAGTCACATGCTAGATTTATGTCGATTGCCGTGATAAAGTTCATATTTATCGGTTCGAATGACGTTCGAACTCGTTCGTTCGACTTCAATTCAAAAAAAAAAAGTTTAACAAGGCACCAAAAATTTAGTTTTTAATATTTTTTAATAAGCCTCTTTGCTGACTGTAGTTGAGTCTGTACGTTAAAATGCCATTTACTTTTTTTTATCTAAGATGATCACAGCCCCTCTAGCGTGGCAGCAGAAAAGCACCTTTTTTTAGGGATAGGTGTATAAATTGCTCTATATTTCAGTAAGGAACTATGTGATCGAGCTGGAAAAATTACTGTGCACGCTCAAGATATTAATAGATCTATGGTGAAAAATTTGTATTTGCATCTTTATCCAGTTCTTCACAAAAAATTTCTAAAACAAGCCAAAAAAAACGGCCTTCACACGGATGACCCCTTTAACCCAAAAAAGAGGAGTCCGTGGACCAGAAGAGAGGTTGTAAGTTGCTTCCCAAGTGGTCCGGTTCCTCATCAAATGGGTGCGGACTCAGGACTCCCAGCCGACCTTAATTGAATTTCCCAGCGTTGAGTGATCGGTTATTACTTTGGGATTGTATCGGCTTGCATCGAAAGATAACTTTAATGGGACACCTATCGACGATCTCTGTGTCATCGTACGCCTTCCCGCAAGCCTTGATTGGTGACTTCATCCAGAGCCATCAAGCTCATTTTGATAGCCGCAATATCACTTTTTCCACGCGCTTTAAGCTTCAGCAATAGTTCGCCTTTCTGTGTTCTTTTTATATGCGTGACATTTACACTCAGATCAGTGACTGTTTTTTTTGCTTTCACTTTACTTTTATCTCGGCATACATAAGCTCACTGGTTTTTCTTACTTTCTACTCTATTCCAAGTAGAGGTTTCGGTGCGGTTAGGGGCCTTTTTCGGTTGCCCAGATAGGTTTTCGTCCCTTGAGTTTTTAGGTTATGTGCTGGCGTCGGTTTTTCCTTTTTCCGTTTTGCTGCTCGCTGGAGAGATTGCAACAATTCATTACCTGTCTCTTTATCCGTCCGTCAGATACACGTACTTTTCTCAAAACCGGTTGTACCGGCACGAAATTTGGTGGAAAGTTGAGAACCGTAAAGCTACACATATGGAGTGAAAATCACTCTATATTGGCCTTAAAAGGGAATCATACATGTAAAAGTGGGACATACATTTTTTCCACCGAATATAGCCATGTTGAGTATAAAATGAAAGGTCTCAATTTGTACTTTCCAAATTAAGTATTAGTTTCAGCACTAATTCGAAAGGAGAGGGGGAGCGAGGTGGGGAGAAAGAGGTGACTTATTATAAGGCACCATTCTCAGATACTACAAAACCGAAAAATCGCAACAAAACTTTTGGTAATGACTTTATATTACACCTAGGCCATGAAATATCCTGTATAACGCTATCTGTTCAAATAAATAGTCCTATACATATGCAGAATGTCAATATTGCATTAACATGGAGGGTCTTATATAACATATGTTACTTAATATATATAAACTACGAGCTTATTACAAATGGAAACACGGGGCACCCAAATATTCTCGTGTAAATCCACAACACCGTTCGTACTTAATGCTCGAAGCTTTCAGTTTCCGACTTGAGTCCATGCTCTTTTTAAGGTTTTCTCTGAAACGAAGCCTTACAAGAGTCGGTTTACTATCTGTCTATCTGTGTCACCATCCGTTTGTCTATCTGCTTGTCACACCCATTTTCACAAAAACGGTTACTCCTGTTAATACGAAATTTTTGTGGAAATGTTGGAACTATGAATTCTCTTGCATGCAGTGAATAACATGGTGCTACGTTGAGTTTACGGGGGAAGGTGTTCCGTATACATGCAAAAGGATGGTATAAATTTTTTTTCTCCGAATATAGTTATGTGAATAAGAAGTTTTAATTAGTATTATATTATACTTTCCAAAACTAGCCTCACATTTGAAATTTGATGCAAGCGTCGATTGGAAAATTATTATTTTTTTCGCGGCCCCATTCTCAGAAACTACTCAATCGCAAAAACTGGAAAAAAATTTATAGCTGCCATTATATGGTGTCTGTATAAACAAAGTTAATAATAATATTGTTATATTTGTTATTCCTATATTTTTTGGGAAATTCATTGAGAACCCCCTTGATTTCATTCTAGAATCTTCAAGTTTTCTGTAATTAAGCTATAATATGGAGCATGGTACCATTAACTTTGATGGGAATCGCACTATTACAAACCAACTTATAACAGGCCAAATTTGTCTACTTTGTGTAGATTTATTATAATTCTAAACACAAAATATTAATATCACACTAAAATGAAGCGCATATACATTACAAGCTACGTGGAAATGGAACAGTTCTTACACCAGAAACCTTTCATGGCTGAAGCGTTGAGCTTCCGGTTTTTGATTTTTATTAAACTTGGCATGCTTGGGAAAGACTATTGCTCCGTTTTTAAGGTTTTGTGTAAACACAAAACCTTATTAAAATCGGTTTACCGTCTGTCTGTCTGTCTGTCTGTCTGTCTGTCTGTCTGTCCGTCTGTCTGTCTGTCTGTCTGTCTGTCTGTCTGTCTGTCTGTCCGTCACACGCATTTTTCTCAGAGACGGTTATAGCGATTGACACCAAATTTGGTAGAAAGGTGGGAACTGTGAACGCTCACACATACAGTGAGTTACATCCTTTTAGGTTGAATTTAAGGGGGGGTCCCCATATATGCAAAAGGGGGGTGTAAAATTTTTTTTCATCAAATATAGTCATGTGGGGTATCAAATTAAAGGTCTCGATTAGTACTTTTCGAAGCCGGTCTTAGGTTTGACATTTCTTGGAAACTTGGGGAGTGCGGGGGGTTGAAAGTGATCATTTCTTTAAGGGGGCCATTCTCAGAAACTACCAAACCGAAAAATCTGAAAAAAATCAGGAGGCTGCCACTATATGGTGCCTTGGCTCCGAAATACCTTTCATACCGATACCTGTTCAGAAAGAGTTAATAATACTATATTACTATAATTTTTTGAAATTGGCTGGAAACCCCCCTTAAATTCATCCTAGCGGCACGAAATTATGCAGTAATGTAGGCTATAATGTAGAGCATGATCATACCAAGTTTGATGGAAATCGTACTATTACTAACAAATTTATAATACGTCGAAGTTGTTGCTTCTTTGAAAATTGAAGACTATCAATGTCAATATCACCCGAAAGTGGACATATGCATATATTACGTGCTACGTACTAAGAAATACACAAAACCTTTCGTACCTGAAGCGTCGAGCTTCCGGTTTCCCGACTTGTTTTCATTTTCGTAGATTTAGTAGTTAAATCTTTCAGTTGAAGTGTTTTCAAATTGCTGCTTTCTGCTGCCGTTGCAGATAGCTTGAGGAATTTATATTATTTATATTATATTTATTAAACTGTCGACCTCATGTAGTAATTCTACATTTTTACATTGTGCGAATTCTTCCATTAGTTTCTAAAATAACAAGAAGCACATTTTGAAGTATCACGGAAAAATATGTTTTAGTAAGATAAGGAAAAGCTGAATGTTACTTGAAGCAACGACGATAAACGAGGAAGTGCCCTTTCAACTGTTCATAATTCACTAGGTTAAGTGTCCTTGTCGCAACTGTGCATGAGTGAATGCAATGTTAACCACAATGCCTTCTAGAAGTGCTCTAAAACATTTAAAGGTCAAATTCAAATTCAACTGTTGCGTGATACATTTATTATTATTATCAGTAACCTTCAAAGTATTTGGCAAAACACGCAAAACGTTGATGAACTTCTTGATCACTTTGATAGGCAGAAATCTACAAGAATTTTATATTAATTTTACAATGATTGCCTGATTAGCGAACTTTCGATAAGATCGGCAAGGAAGTTCTTGTAGTTCACACTTAAGTTATACATGGATTCACGAGTTTATGATTGAGTACTCAAATTAAATTGTAAAAAAAAACGTGGACTATTCGCCGATAAATGTGATCAATTCTTAAAGTGTGCCTGATTAAAATCTACAAATGTACTTATTAGTATGACGACCTTGTTACATGTTATCAGCTATTCCGAAAATGATATGGGGATATAATTGTTCATACACATATATATGCATACACGGTTGACAGTCGGTGACTTGCATTTGCGAAACTAAATTTATCTGGAATTTATTGATTATATCTGAATCTCTGATTAAAGTTGAAATATGACAGATCATCATTACGAATCAACTTTTTTAAAAATAATTTTGAAAATCAATATTTCCTCACATTTTCTCTTTAGTTTTCCAAATGGGACACTAATAGAAATTATCTTTTGCAGATTTTTCGACTATGAAAATAAGTGAGTAATGCCTTAATCAGTCCTTATCACTCAAGAGAATGCCTTCGAAATTGTTTCATCAGAAACCAATTAAAAACTTACAAATTTCTCATATGGGTTAAGGTGGTTCTCTACTCATATCATCATTTGTACCCATTTCATCATTACGATCTGTTATCCTCAATATTACATACATAACAATGCAATTTCCATTTGTAATAACTTGTCGCTAAATTTGTATCCACTTAACTTAGGATTGATAATAGTTTGTCGTGATACTTGTTAAGATTAGGGCATTTCTGAATTCGCTATGAAGCGCATTGCGCGTTCCTACAGCCATTCTCTCGCTGTGCGATCCTAGCCGTGCACCCCATCTTTTGGGAGAAATTCCTCTAATATGGAGAACTATTATACAATTAGGTATAATTATACAATTTGCTGCTTAAATCGGTTCTAGGTCAGCAAAATACCATTCCCATTACATAATATCCATCTTATAGTGGACTCGAAAAGGGGTCGTGACTAAGCATATACTATCTCAAAGAAAAAATATTGATTGTACTGCATGTCAAAATTGCTTCTTGCCAAGTAATGATAGTATAATATCCGTTGCCCCAAGGTCCGAATTTGAACTTATGCCTTGAAATGGGTTTTAGAACACTTTTTTTCGAGCCTGTAAGGGTACACTAGGAGGCAACGTGATAAGCATTGCGCACGCGATCATCAGCCTATTTGTCACCAATCATCATGTTAACATGGCAAGGTCAATTGATATTTAATAACTAGCCTACGATAGAAATTTCTCTTTCATCAGTGAGTGTTCAAATGGTTAGTGCTGCAACTGCAAACTCTCCGTATCCGCATCCCTGCTTGCTTCTGTGAAACTAAGCTTCCATCGATGGAAAACTTTATTTCATCTTCCACGATATCAATCGGCATCATACTTGCGATAGTATACTCCAAAATGTCTTCCAATCGATCATATTCCTTCTGGCATCATGAATACGGAACAGTTCTTCCCCCTGTGCTAAACCTTGCACCTTACACGCCCTCTGCAGAGTTCTTTGCCTTGATTGATTTCAAGTCGAAGGGCTCCCTTCGTACCTTTATATTCCAGTAACTCAAGATTTATTTCGCATTGGGATTTCGTGCTCAAGGAGATTTGTCGAAATATATGGCAATTTGACTAGCAGCAGGAGAGAAATTTCGAACCCGGAGTGAAAATTGCGCTCCCGGTTAATGAAGGTAATCTATCTAAATGGCCGTCCAACAAAGCGGTTTAGTTTTTCAAGTGGTATGTAAATATGCAGTAATTATTATATTTTGGCAATTTATTGGGGTAATTATCAGTAGTTCTTAATATTAATTCCGACAGCATTGATCAGGGGAACTACTGGCTTATTAGCTCTAACAGTAATCTAAGTAATCGAGCCCGCTCCTCGCCAGGAGGCCAAATCTCTTACAGCTAAATAATGATTATTAGGGTTAATCGCAAGCCTTCCCACATATTTTGAAGCAAGTATTGCCTAACATTAGTCGCTTTTTTTGTTCTGCCATAGGCGAAGTATAACCGTAGAATTTTACGGTATGCACCTATCGACTTGAGGCAGAACTTGACGCTTTACAGGAATCTTCTTTCCATTAGTTTGCACTATTAACAAATGAAGTTCCCATTCTTGCCGGTCGTTCCTTCTGTGCTGCAGACAGGGTTGAGTTGAAGTCGTCAAAAGGGAGTTGTTGCTACATTTTACCATTAGTTGCCTAAGACAATTCACTGTTCTGAGTGAACCCTTGAAGCCTGTCCCAAGTATGATATGAAAATCATACTTGGAGATTTCAATAGTCAAGTAGGGACGGGGCACGTATTCAAGCGATACGTCGACTCCTATAGATTACATAGGCATACCAATGCTAATGGACTGCGGATTATTCAATTAGCAGTTTAGCACGAAATGGTTGTTGGAAGAACCTGGTTTACACGAAAAGCGATCCACAAACATACGTAGGCCTCTCCAGGCGGGACCGCTTTCAACCAAGTTGACCGCGTGCTGATTGAATGCCGCCACCTCTCAGCCTTGATGAATGTCAGAACATATAGGGGAGCCAATATAGACTCAGATCACTGTCTCGTTGCCATGGTGCTCCGAGCTCGTATTACACCACCTAAAATCCCCTCTGACAATCAGGTGAGAGTGAATACTGAAGCCATCCACAACACAGCCATCCATAATACCAGTGTCATCATTGATACGGCCACGAACATACTTAGCCCCAGCCGTAAGAAAAGTTGGAACAGCTGGTTTGACGATGAATGTAAGCTAGCAACGGAACGGAAGAATGCTGCATACCGAGTAATGTCGCATTCTCAAAAAACGCGGGCACGTGCAGAGACTTACCACGAACTCCGTTGAGCGGAGAAGCGACTCCACAGACGGGAAAAGGAAGCCTGGTAGAATTAACAAGTCTGCGAACTCGAAAAGTACAGGGAGCAATGGCACCAGGCGCCCAAGTTTTACCAACAAGTCAGCAGGATGAAGCCTCATACACCTCAATGTTCATCTTGCCGGGACAAAGAGGGAAATCTTATTTCCGACAGAATGGGCATATTGGAGCGATGGGGTGATGGGGTACTTTGATGAACTACTGAACAACCAGAACATCGGCGAGTTGGAGGTCTCGCCAATTGAAGACGACGGACAAATGCTGCCATCACCAAGCATAGAAGAAACAGTCCGTGCAATTCTTCGGCTTAAAAAGTATAAGTCGCCAGGAGTCGATGGGATTATAGCCGAATTGGTTAAATATGGAAGCGACCAACTACACCAAGTAGTTCATCAACTGATGCTCAAGGTGTGGGACAGCGAATCAATGCCTGACACCTGACAACGAGGCATTAGCTGCCCCATTCATAAAAAGGGAGATATCAAGCAGTACAGCAATTATAGAGGTATCACGTTTCTGAGTACCATCTATAAGATAAGATCCCATACGCCCAAAACATCATTGATCTATACCAAAGAGCCTTCACTCCAGGCAAATCAGCAACAGATCAGATTTTCTCTTTGCGGGAAGCGATGGAAAAACTGTTGTACATAACGACGAAATCTATGAGCGGTACCATGACCATCTGGTTGTGGATAAAATCCAGCTGCATAAGCTGCGGTGGGCGGGTCACTTAATCCATATGGATGAGGATGATCCAGCTCGGAAGAAGAAGAAGACGAGGCAGACCCTGCCTGAGATGGAGCGGGGCGTAGGTCAGGACGCCAGACAGCTTTAAGAGATATCGAATTGGTGGACCTCGGCGCAAAACCGGGAGTTCTTTATTAAGGCAGGCCTAGACCGGATACCGGTTGTTTCGCCCTTGATGATGATGAGTGTTGCGGTTTATGTACCGGCTACAGGGTTGAAAGTGTTGTTTTGCTCTGAGGCAGATGCTTATTCGTAGGATTAGCTCATGGTTCTCCTTTCGTTTAATTTTTGTTTTGTTTTCAAAAACGTCAGGTGGATGTCCACAGGTTCCCTTTTAGGCAAGATAAGATTAGTTGAAACTCGCCGGTCAGTACCACCCTTAGTCTTTTGGTCATATTTTGGACATTATGGCTTAGCTTCAGAGTTTTCCCTACAAGGCTAGAAGCCTAATCTTTGATCTTTTTTTAAAAAAGAAAAAACTAGCGTTTTTTCCATTGTCCTGGGAACTACAAGTTGTTCAACAAATGGTTGATAAAATACGGATAGCAACGCCCGGCAGAGGTTTCAACACTATATTTGGTAATCCATCCATGCCAAATGATCTCTCACTGTTTAGCAGTATGAATATGATGAGCAGTTCTTCATATGAGACGAGGTATCCATGCAGCCGATCATTCAATATATGTATGCATTGCAAGGCTACACTTGGGGTAGTGGAGTCAATTCTTTTTAAGAACGTGGTTTACCATACTTTGAAGTCAGCTAAAATGCTAGAAAATAGTCTAGGAAGAAAATTTGGATTAGATTTTGTTCATTCCATACAATCTACATAATTTCTCACTTGTAGAATAACTTATTAGAAAGGTTTGGTAGTGGGAAAATCAAATTATTAAAATTGCAGGCAAAACCGTTCGTTAAGATTTAAAGTTATCACGAAAATTATCGACTTGAATTTCATATGCAAGACCATGTTAATCGGCTGTAAGCATGACAACTTTCCGGGTGAATTGAATACACATAAGTGAATTTATCAATCAATAAAACGCGCCAAGTTATGGAATATCGCCCACCTAGAGTAAATCCATACATGAAGTCGTCATGTGCCCCTAACAACCGACTATCCTTTCGTTCGCTCTTTCCCTACTGGCCTTTCAATTTGAACTATTTAATATGTAGTTGGACTCAGTTCAGAACTTGTTGAGGGGTTAATTTCGAAGGAGCGCCACCTTGTCTCCCATGGGGTAGATTCTTGTTTGTGTCCAAAGAAAGAATTCAATATAGTTTGCCGGTGGCGCCATTGCCGTGGTTGTTACAATTTCAGGCGAAAAATATTTCACTTTTATGACTAGGGCTGAAGGAAATATCTAAAGAAGATGCTGAATTCCAGGCTTTGAAGATTAAATTAATAGATAAACTGCCTTCACTTTGTTTGCAACAGTGAATTTCGCTAGAAATTCTACTTTCGACAAGGGTCTAGTTTCAAATGTGAGCGAAACCGAAATAGGTCTCCTTGACAGTTTTTAGCTCCCGACTGTGTTGGGTTTTTCTGCCTTGGAAAGGATCTACCCCGAGCAAGACAACTCATAGTGCAGTGCCATTGACGCTTTTCAGCATTGCGAGTCTTTTCGTCGTAGGGATAACACGCAAGTTTGGCAGTTTCGCGTTTGCGGTGTTTGAAGTATCATTCTCGAGTGTTCATACGTAGGAAGAACTTAAGTAATTTGCTAAGTAGATCGTGGATTCCGAGGAGCAATTGCAGGACCTACGAAATAGGCTACTGCCCATTCATGGTTAGCCTGAAGTAATTGAAATGAAATTCATACATATACATACGTACATCAGTTTTTGTTACCATCTAAGGAAGTTCTCTGTGCACTATCGAATTTGAATTAGCGCCAGATTCAAAAGATTAAGTGTTAGGCGTACAATCGATAAAACATTGGGAAAGGATCTGGAGAATGGTGATTTCATATTGTTGTTAGTGAAAGGTGTAGTGGGTTGAATGTTGACTTAAATGGAGTGCGTTGCTAGCTCAGAAAAATTCACCGGCTTGAAATGAAGAGGTGGAATCCGTCAGGTGCGGAAATTCTCTCTTGGAGAAATAGAAATCGATGACCCTTTCTTATTCACAATTTATGTGCGTATGTGGAGGCAGAAATTAAACCGGCATTGTAATGAGCAATCGCAATAAAATACATATATCATTATCAAGTCATCATAAGTCATTAAATATTCCTGGGCATTTCACCATGTTCCCTCATTTTCCCATGACAATGCTTAGGGTCGACACTTATTCAGGAACATGGAAGAATTAAAATATAGGAAACAAATAGAATATTTAATTTACAACTTGGAAATTTCATGATTACTTGGCAAAATAATTTCATTCAATTAGGTGATCAATAAAAAAGCACGCTCCATAAGAAACTAGTTGACCTAAGGATAAAGCTATAAACAACTTACATTGAAACTACACGTAAGCAGCCTTATTAGAAAAAAAAAACAAAAAGGAATTGCTGGTGTTGTAGTGCAACTACATACGGTCTAAGTATCCTTCTGAAAAGGATTTATTTCCCTTTTCATTGATGCTTTGTAAAAGAAATAGTAGAGAAGCCCCTCCGAGATCTGATTTTCGTCATTCGCGAAATCAGAGTGAACAGGTCACTATACTAATTAGTTGAGAGAAAAACATTTCTATTACCTAAAATTTAAAACAATATTACTGAGAAGAAAAGGCGAGTCATTCGTCATAGGTCCAAAGAAAAGTAAATGCATAAACCGTTTTCTTTCCTCGGGCCTCTTGAACATTCATGACGGACATATTCCCTTTTAGCATTGACTTTCTTAGATCTGGAATCGTACTCTAGAAACTTACCCCTCCCTTTGGTTAAGCCTCCAGGACTTGTGCTTAGACCAAATAAGCTCTCATTAAAATGTTGATGAAAATATTGTAACAATTAAGAAAGAATACCGAAATACTTCGTGAAAACCGCTACCAGTAAAAACTCTTCGATGACAAAGCCTGATAATTTATTTCTCACTTGATCAATTTGTCATTTCTACGAAACTAAGCAGAGCGACTAGAAACCAGACATAAGAAGGGACTTGAATGTAGGGTTCAAGCAATTGATGTCCCATTTGGTGCACGAATGGACAACTTTCCAGTCCGAACTATGAGCACGCATATAAAGGCTTGGGGTAAGCCTTTTACTATTTCACAAAAATGTCAGTCCTGTGATCGTCAAACGGTTTCAAGTCCGTTTGAGAAAAGAGGAGGAAAAAGTTACTATAGTATCAGTAGTTGCAAATTATCTAGACATTGCAAAGAATACATTGAGTAAATTTCACTTGGGCTAATAACATTATTTAATTATCCAAATATCTCGCAGAGGTAAAGATTTCTATTTGAATTCGGGAAGAAGAATCCAACTCACTTTCTCTAACTTGAGTAAGAGTTTCAGTCTGTAGGTAGAACATTCTAGATTTGAACAAGTAAGATGATGGAACTCTAGGAAGCACTCTTCTCCCATTTCCGACATTGTGTTTCTCCGCTACTGGAGCTGGGAACCTTTTGCTCGTGTTCAGTACCTTTGGGGCTGAAATTGGAAGCTGCAGACCTCAGCTCATATGTTTCCTATTCTCTCCGGTGTGGAGCGCATCCACACAATCTCTCCTTTTCAATATTTGGCCATTTCATTTTCAATGCCAAGCTCAAAGGAGGACAAAAACATCAATGACGCACCCAGAATCTAACCTGAGGTATGATTGAGGACATATCTACTAGCTAGTTTTACTCTGACTTGGGCATATCCGACATTCTACCCCATCTAAGGCAATTCAGAAGACGTAGTGCAGACGCTGCCTTTAAGAGTCAACCTGTTTCCTGTAATTACTTTTTATCGATTTCCCAATATTAAAGATGATCACCAGGGATATAGTAGACGTTGGGATAACTATATATGCACTGGATTTTTCTAGGGTTTTCTTTCTGAGATTTATGACAACGGCGACGTACCGTCTCCTTCTTCGCCAAGGTAAAGCTAGCGGATTCTAGCCATCACCTCACTGTTTTGTGTTGGCTCCATCCATCCATCCTCCTTGTTGTTCGCAAGATCTAATGAAGAGTTTATGCGTTAAGTATGACTTTTAGGCCATATCCCGTCGTGTCCATCATGAGGCTGCTCCTCTCATAATTAACAAATGTTGTGCAATATGTTAATGGTCTTCACCTGTATGCATAGATTACAATTAGCGCAATTTTTGCTAATATAACCCATATTTCCTGCATAGCTTGGGCGTATCATTCGCACTTCAATATGTCGTTGTCATGTGAAAAAAGCTAAGACATTTGTTTGGTACTACTTGTGTCTTAAATCGACACATAGCGTAACTAGTTTAAATTCACCAGTTTAAGTATTACCTTCGCCTTTCTATCATCTTCTTCTTTAACCCTTGTCCTTTTCGGAAGTGTGGTCGGCTTGTCTTGATAGTTTGCGTCATTTTAGATGCTCAGACCAATCTCAACAAGTGAGTTCTCGGCAGCGCAAATTACGTGTCTACACTGACGCCTGTAATCCAGGTTGTCACAAATTCCATTCCCAGAGTTACTTGAACTTCGGTCTTCCTAGTAATTTCATCAATGTTCTTGCATTCGATTGTACTCTTCTCGGTCTTAGCTTTTATATTGACCTCTTGTCTTAGGGTTTCTTCATTTGACCTAAGAATTTGTCGTAGGCTATTTACTTGCACTGTTTTAGATCTAGCAGGACATCGCATTTCTGAGGTTTCATAATAGGACTGTGTTTTTCCTATATTGATGAGCTACGGTTCAGCTTTAACCTTTTAGGGAATATCTTCATCTCTGACCGGATATTCCTTTTCAGTCACCTTTCTACAGGTATCCATGTTCTACCTTTAAAGTCCACTGTCTTTCACAAGGATTCTGATTCTTTATAAACAATTCCAACCACTCCTCTTCAAATTTTCTCTCTTGAATCAATCCGCATAAATTGAGGTTTTGCATTAATGAGGCCCTTGTTTGCCAATTAAGTGAACTCCGCTGAATATTCAGTGAATATTTTATCTTCGCAATCAAAGTTTTTAGACTATGGCAGACATTGTGGTATATCATTCCTTGGGAAATACTTTTTAATCTTTCAACTGCGATATACCGATGTGGTGGTTTATGTATCCAGTCAATGCTTTGAACCATTAATTGAAAAAAACGGGAAAACTTCGCTGGGTTCTGAAAACTTAAGCTTCAGAAATTGGTTCCAAAGCAACCAATACCCAAACATGGAGAATCTTTTGTTTGGTGCCTTTAACACTTTTCATATTTTCACAGTATACTACAAGAACAGAAACGAACAAACCGCTGTATTGGCCAACTCTAGTGGTATGAGCAAGAGAAAATGCATATATAATATTTCTAATTCTGTAACTGGACTGGTTTAAAAGGCGCACCTCATATCCTTTTACACCTTGCTGCAGATTCTACATAGAACGATACGCGATTACTTTGTTAGAAAGCTACATTTACACGGAACTTCTTACCCGGTGTCATTCGTTATCAAGCATTCTAACTAAACATTGGCTCTATTGTTACACGATCTCTGCATCCTTATCTGAGTATGATTATGCGGTGTTTCCAACGATTAATTATTTGAAATAATAAAAAACTTGTTGTTTCTTTTTCGTTGGTGTAGATATTTTTTCTTGCCAATACTGATATTTCTTGTTAGCACTGATGAAGGGAGCAAGTGGTTCCCGAAATATCGGTTTTTGCAAGAATAAATATCTACACCAACGAAAAAGAAACAACAAGTTTTTTATTATTTCAAATTCCGCATCCTTGTTAATTGTCATTACTGGGAATTTTAAATGACATCACATATATTATTCAAAAGTGATTTTCGTCACAATTTGTTCATACAATTTTTTTTTATTCTAGCTAGAATACTTTATTTAAATTTGAGAAAGTTTAGAGTCAAAATGATATTTTAATCTGAGCCTATATCTTTATTTCAGAGAGGTTCTCAAATCAGAGAAAAAAGAGGACCAAGTACCGCCGATATCTTTCTTCAAATTAGTAAGTATCTACATAGGTAACACCAATATGCATTTTCTTATCTGCAGGAAATACGAACCTTGCTAGTTCGAAAGCCAGGCCAATGAGAGATCTCGAATTATACAGATTTGAATTGCGGAAGTCGGCCATATATAGTATACTTAAAGACAAGTACATATTAGATAGATATAGATGAGTTTAGATATTATAAACATTACTCACAATATGTAGCTATTTCTTGCAATGAATGACATAATGCATTTGTTGCAACTGTTTTTTGACTGATAATATCGCATGCATTGCTACACATTCAAGAAGCTTGAAGGATGCCAATTGCAAACTTGTTGTGCTTTCGCTTGAACCAAGGATCCATTAGGTGTATTTTGATCATGCAACTTCTTAAATCATTTTAAGACACATTCATCAACTTCAGAATTTGCGGATCTCTTCAATTTATTTTATTCTTGTCTCCACTATGACTCACTACGGACTCCGTCAAATGATAAGGCGACTTCCCAGGCTTAGCATAAGAAGCCTGGGAAAACCAACATGTCTGTGAACTCAAGAAGTACAGGGAGTAACCGTTCAACAAGCCAGCAAGATGAAGTCAAATACACTTCGACGCACATCCTGTAGAGAAAAGGGGGCAAATCTGACGTCGGACCATATGGGCATATTTGAGCGATAGATTGAACAGTCTGATGGATTGTTCAACCACCAGGGTGTCGGCGATTGGTCCCGCCAACTGAAAACGACAAACAAATGCTGCCACCACCAAAGATAGAAAGAACGATCCATCCTGTTCCTTAGCTCACGGATCATAAGTCGCCAGAAACGGATTGAATTACAGGCGAACTGGTAAAATTTGGAGGGAACTAGCTACACCAAGACATTATCTGCCCCATACTTAAAAACGGAGATATCACTCAGTGTAGCAAGATCAAGCGTGGCCTGCACATTAATGACCAGCAAACCACCAAAAACTGAAAGAACAACAACCTCCAACTGCAAAGACCAACTGAAAACAACAAAGATATGAGACTAAAACTTTTGGCCTCCTTACCGTAGTTTAATTCAACGAAAAGTGCATAGGGGATTATCTATGCTAGAAAAATAATACGTGGCAGACTCTGCATTAAATAGAGCGATGACGTAGGCCAGAATGACAGACGACTGCTAGACATATTGAACGCAAAACTAGGGTGTTTGAAGTTCCTTTTTAAGTCAGGCGTAGACCGGACACCGGTTGTTATGCCGTTGATGACGATGATCACGATGATGATGTCACAAAAAAATGTAATACATATTGTTATTAAGAGAAGTAGATATTGTGTTGGCACAAATCCTAGCCTTTAGTTATTTCTGACTCCTCTTTCCCTCCTTCCACTGGGCAAACCGTAACTGCCTTCTCTGCTAAAGTTAACTTGGTCTTTTTGGCATGAGGACAAATATATTTGTACAATCCACGAATTTTTAAAACAAACTGAACATCTGAACAAAAAACCGCGCGAGAGAAAAAAAACTATCGGTGACAAGATCTAACTCTGGCAGACCCCGCTTTCAATTTTAAATTACTCTGATAATTTACCTCAATTCAGCAGTGACTTTTTGCGTCATCATATGTCGCTCTCATAATAGCAATTAGTTTCTCTAGAATGCATCTCCTGCGTAGATAATTCAGATATACTCCCTGTTTACGCTGCCAAAAACCTTCTCAAAATCAATGCAAAGCAAGTCGAACGGTAGTCTAAACTTCGTACATGATTCCGGAACGATCCGAAGTTTTCTAATGTGCTCGCAGAGAAGGATTCACAGCGGAAACAAGTTTCCGGGGGGTTCCTTAATGCATTCCAGAATGATCCGTAAGAGGTGGAACTTCAGAATTCAGAATCGTGGTGAAGTACTTATTCCACCGAGTTAGCTGCTCATCATCGTGAATTAGAAGCTTCAAGTCCTTCAAATTATCCACGATTTTTTACATATGATTCTTATAGGAGATCCTAAGGACCAAGAAAAAGATTCGTATCCGTGAAAGATTTATAATTATTAAAATACGAATTATCAGGGTTCGACTGTATTTAATAAAAGCTGGAAACTATTCCCAGGTCCGAAGATAGTTATATATGTAATTATATGATTTTTTAATTCACAGTACAGATACTCATCATGGAAGGACAAACTGCTGATATTACTGGGCATATGTTGTGGGATAGCTACTGGTTTGACAGCGCCCGCGAATTCTTTAATTTTTGGAAATTTAGCGGATGTAAGCAACTCTGGGCATAGTTTCATGGAAGTTTTATTAACAAAAATTTTTGTCGTCTCTCGTCCTACTTCAGGCGATGATCCTCCAGGGTGCTGCAATGGGTCAAAACGACACCAGTGCAAATTCGACGGACATATTTCTGGACTCAATCAATGAGTTCGCTTCGAACAATGCAATATTAGGCGCAGTTATGTTGATTTGCAGTTATATATCTGTCACATTCTTTAATTACGCTGCACATAGTCAGGTACCGATTGTCTTCTTATATGTACATATGTATGCAGTAGATTAATTTTTTCTATGGTTAATAATTTGCAGATATTCAGAATAAGAGGGTTGTATCTAAAATCAGCCCTAAATCAGGACATTTCTTGGTATGACTTCAATCAAAGTGGAGAGTTTGCCAGTCGAATGAATGAGTAAGTATATAAATATGCAGATATGAATATTATACATACCATACATATGTCATCAAAGCATATGAATATGTACCACAAACGTACTCATATGTATATAGTTTGGGAGTTGCCCATTCATAAAAAGACTTTAAGTTTAGTATCGGTCATGTTGCCGACTCGTCGCCTACCTGTCGTCAAAAAAGACTACTCAAACTCAGCTTTGGAATTCAAGTTGGCAAGGGTCTGGCAACAAGAAAGCTGCGAGATGTAATACCGACACTTCCCAGTTGCGGATGATTTGGGGATTACATAATCCATTTTTCCAACAATAAATTGTCTAATCTTTCTTAAATATTTTTACTCTTACAGGGATCTCTCCAAACTTGGTGATGGACTTGGCGAAAAAGTTGTAATGTTCGTTCACTTTATAGTGGCTTTTGTTGGATCAATAACATTAGCTTTCGTCAAAGGATGGGAGTTAGCCTTAGTTTGCCTTAGTAGTTTACCTGTCACATTTATCTCAATAGGGTTAGTCGGAATTGTGAGTATTCCCTCATATATGCGTTACTTTGACCACAATGTCAAGCTTTTAATATTTTTCATGTAGTGCACAGGAAAATTGGCTAAAAAGGAAATGGATGCTTATGGCAGAGCAGGCGCTATTGCTGAGGAAGTGTTTAGTGCGGTTCGAACAGTAATTGCCTTCGGTGGTCAAAATAAAGAGGTGGAGCGGTATAGATCCAACTTGGTAGATGCTACAAAAATAAATATACAAAAGGGATTTTTCTCTGGACTTGGTTTTGGCCTTTTATGGTTCTTTATCTATGGGTCATACGCTCTTGCGTTTTGGTACGGTGTAGGGTTAGTTATCGAACAAAAATACTGGAACCCTAGCGACATGGTATACACCCCAGGTGTCATGATAACAGTGAGTTTTTGAAATAATCTATTGTAAAGTTTACTTCATACACTTGCTTCCAGGTATTTTTCTCTGTGATGATGGGTTCAATGAACTTGGGTATGGCTTCACCTTATATCGAAGCATTTGGCATTGCTAAAGGTGCTGGTGCTAAAGTTTTCAATTTAATAGAACAAGTGCCTACAATCGATCCTCTCAATGCAAAAGGATTGAGACCTCTACGAGCTTTAGGAAATATTTCATTTAAAAACGTATTTTTCCAATATCCAACCCGTCCAGACGTCAAGGTAATTGAAAAAATGAAGAAAAATCAATTTGAATAGCGTAAATGGCATTTGAAATTGTTGAACTTTACCAGGTTCTCGAAGGATTAAATCTGTCAATTAAAAGAGGTGAAACTGTCGCCTTAGTAGGATCATCAGGTTGTGGCAAATCTACTTGTATACAGCTTATCCAAAGATTTTATGATCCAATAAGTGGTGAAATCACATTGGACGAAACAAACATTAAGGATCTAGACGTCAACTGGCTGCGAGAAAGGATAGGTGTCGTTGGACAAGAACCTGTACTATTTGGTACTACAGTATATGAAAATATTCGATATGGCAAGGAAGATGCGACTAAGGAAGAAATCGAAATAGCCGCGAAAGCAGCAAATGCTCACGTGTTCATTAAGAAGCTACCTAATGTAAGTTTCCATTATCATTCACCTCAGATAGTACTGCATATGCACTAATATAATGAATTCATTTTAAGGGTAGATATTATAGAGACAGAATGCTGGACTAACTATTTCGCCTGTATAAGCTTCGCCAGCGTTTTTACTTACTTTGGATAGCTCTATCTTGATTGTCGCTTGGTTCCGGGATAATTTTTGAACATCTCTCAATATCAACTTCTTATAATCATAATAATCGTTGGCGCGACAATCCAATTGGATCCGGGCCTCGAAGCATGTTAGAGCACTTCATTCAAGACCGTAGTGGTACATCACAGAACTACGGTACACTGTAGGAGGCATGCGGTTACTGTTGCATATTGCTTTGTGGAAAAAAAAAAACTGAAAGAATCCATGCCTACCTATCGGACTGCTTTCTTATGGGCGTAGTTAGCATCGAATGTAATTGTATGGACCTTTAACCCAATGAAACTATCTCTCCTCACGGAGTTATCATCGTGGAGTAGGCTATAATCTACAAACTTACTCGTACAGTAAACATTATTCTCTCCCTGTCGCTCCTTCGTAAGGACTCCTGCTGAATGCAATTTGTAGTTTCGCTAACTGATCGTTTCCTTCACGGTTGCAAATCTCGTATACAAAGTTCATATGCTCCATTCAAAAAACGTTCTGAAGTGGTCCTCTCCGAGTAATTTCAGTGGTTTAAGGTTCCCATCTAGCTTCCACACTTCTTTTGCTAGTTCCCAATTTTCCTTTCTTCTCCTTCTGTCTGTTATTAGGATGAAAGGCAGAATGTTGTTGTCTTCCACCGTGGGATAGGTCTCCGGAAAATAAATTTCTAGGAGTAGATATACCCTGTCCTCCTCACTCTCGGTAAATGTTCTATCCTTTTTCAGACAGACAGAATATATTGCCCTATCGTGGACATAGCTTTGTATAACGTGGACGATTCTGTGGTTTATTGAATCCCTTGAGAAATTCTGCTTTGTTTTCCTTCCCGACCAAATTTCTGTACGTCGTCAGTGCGTTTTTGTACCCAGGCCAGTCCCTCCACTAGAATTTTCCTGTATATACATCGGGTTCATAGTACGCAAATGTGGGTCTCTGGCTTCTTCTGATAAATCTCCCTTAAAAAATTTACTGAAAACGGATTATATTTTACTCTTCATCTAGGGGTACGAAACTCCGGTTGGAGAACGTGGAGCTCAACTCTCAGGTGGACAGAAACAGCGTATTGCAATTGCGCGTGCCTTGGTGCGAAACCCCGATATATTACTGCTCGATGAAGCCACATCCGCTTTGGATACAGCGAGTGAAGCTAAGGTTCAAGCAGCACTGGAGAAGGTGTGTATTAAATAACTTGATCTTAATCTAAATAAAAAAAATCATTGTTTATTATTTTCAGGCTAGCGAAGGTCGTACTACAATAATCGTCGCCCACCGTTTATCGACTATCCGAAATGCTGATAGGATTTTCGTTATCCAAAATGGAGTTGTTGTCGAAGTAGGAGATCATTACGAATTGATGCAGAAAGAAGGACACTATTATAACCTAGTTACAACACAGATTGGCGAGGAAGATCAAAAAGGTAACAAGAGCGCTTCGGTAGATAATCTCTGTTTACGATCCTTCGGTGGTTTATTGAGAGGAAATCAATTCCAACTGTTAATATTCAACCCCTCCTCTAGATTTACTATAATGCAAAAAATTGTTTTTGAAGAAATTGTGAGCAATTCTGCGTTGAGTTTCAACCAATTTTAAAAAATAATAAAATTCTAAGCAGACCTCGTTTCATTTCAGCAAGCACACCTGTTCGATCGAATTCCCTTGTACCTGAAATTGACGAAGACGAGATGGAAATTGAAATGGAAACCCCTGAACAAACTGTGAGTTAAATTGAAAAACTCAGTTCGAATTCTAATGCTTTCTTTCCAGGATGTTGAACTAGAAAATGAAAAAGAAGCTTCAATCTCAATGTTCACTATCATAAAATGGAACGAGAAGGAAAAGTTCTACATTTTAACCGGAACACTCTCATCGATCGTTATGGGTGTTGCAATGCCGATCTTTGCAGTATTATTTGGTGAAATTTTAGGGGTAAGTACTTCATAACATATTTTAAGCTAAAATAATGATTATTTCTGAATCAATAAATATGAACGATATTCTAGGTGCTATCAGCAAAGGATGATGATTACATTCGATCAGAAACGAATATTTACTGTCTGTATTTTGTAATAGCCGGTATAGCTGTAGGAACAGCAACATTTCTACAAATATCCACATTTAGTGTAGCTGGTGAACGTCTTACTGAAAGGATACGTGATATGGCATTTTGTGCAATGCTACGACAAGAAGTGGGATGGTTCGATAATAAGTCAAATGGAACAGGGACACTATGCGCTCGATTATCCAGTGATTCGGCGGCTGTACAAGGGGTAAGCTATAAGTTGAAGGGATCTATACATTCGGTGTTTAAAATTGATTTAAAAATCTTGTTATATCCCAGGCAACAGGACAGAGAATTGGAACCATATTCCAGTCAGTTGCTACCCTTGTACTCGGTGTTGGTTTATCTATGTACTACGAATGGAGATTGGGTTTATTAGCACTAGTTTTCACACCATTCATTTTAATTGCGACGTATTTGCAACGTAAAGTTATGGTTTCAGAAAACTTGGGAACCAGAAAGTCAATGGAAGCTTCTACAAAGGTAAGAAATATATTTGTACATTTAGTAATGGAAGTGTCGTTTGGAAAGAATGAGGCAGGCAAGGGAATGCATAGTAAAAGACATCCTGGAGTTCACTTTTGTAAAAGCGACTGCAGCGGTATATTTCATAGTTAGGAAAGTGACTATGTGGCAGTTTTTATTGAAAAGAAAACCTGTCTAAAATCGATCCTTCTTCTTTTTTTTTATGGACTTGGAAATTTTCAAAAGACTCTGGCCTGGACATGTCCTGCCTCGTAGGTAGGTAGGATGGTTCCCCTGAAGGTTTATCAGCTATAGGCAGGAGTACCAGCTTCTGCCGCTTCAATCACGCAGGAAGGATCTATTCGGATATGCACACTTCGGATGATTCCGCGAACATATTCGGTCTACATTTTACCGCAAGCTTGAGGGCCTTATTGGGTATGCCGTCTAGACCCGAGGCTTTATTGTCGCTTATTCTACCGCATGTCTCGAGCAGCTCGTCTCTGGTGACTACCGGAATCGGCGTCAGTACTCCCTCTTAGTGAGGAAATAGCCCCTGGATGATTTTTTAAGAACAGGGTAGGGCACGTGAACCACGTAGATTAAAGGCCTCTGAATCGCCCCTCCACTGTGAACAGAGCTCCTTAAACCATTGTCTCTTGCTCCACTGGATGGAGGGCTTGAGGTTCTTGCGGGTATCTTTATAAGTATGCTATTTCCTCTGATTGATCCTAGTGCTGCCCCTCTTGATGGGTCACGCATTAAAGTCACCGTCTATCTTTGGACTTCGTCCTCTTGCGTCGAAAATAAGAGTATTTACCAGGTCTTCAAATTCAGACAATATAAGGCCCGCTCGGGCGTAGCAGCAGTATACGAATATACCGCACAAAGCCACTAGCCGCCTAACCCACAGTATATTGTATGGCTTGGTGACCGCACACCCATATCGCCGCTTTACCAGTCGAATCTGTGAAACGTACAAGATCGTCAAAGTTTCTGTTCTTGTGATGGCAATTTTCATCTTATTGCACTCGTTGGTAATATGTTTTTTCTTCCCACACCTTCAACATCAATCGGACCGATCAATACCGCTAGGGAATGACTCTACGAAGTATTCAAATATCAGGCATTTGAAGTACCTCTTTAGAGAGATCTGTTTCCTTAGACGGCAAACAACACATCTAATTTCAACTTTCCCTGCGGCCAACAACTTCTGCGCTGGCTTCACTGGCAGTTACATTGTGGCCTTTTGCCCCATAAACTTTTCTGAGAGATTCTTCTGAAAATTCCGCCTACTTGAATTGTTGTTTCAAGGCAGTGCGGATTTCTTCTCTGGATATCACTTCATCAAGACCCAAATAATAGATTTCATGTTTTTGAAAAACTACCGGGATATTCTCCCTAAGCGATTTTATAACTTAATTACGAAAGCCTTCAGTTTTTCCCATGCTTGACTTCACTTCAAACACGAAAGCCCTTTCTGGATCCCCCGGATTTTGCTGACATTTCCGCCTAGGTCTCTTAGGTCGGGGTCAGCTTTATTATATTTTGGTATTTGATAGATTTCCCTTACAGGAGATTACAATTGTATCTGGACGACCTTAGTCCATCTACCGTTTTTATTTTCCTAGGGTTTCGCTTCGTGAGCCGACACATGTTTCCCCCTTTTGACTTTTAGTTCCGTTTGTTGGACTGGTTCGAATGCTCTTTTTTCTTTTTGTCGCTTGTTGACTCCCTAAAGGTTCCCCCTTTTTATCTCGCACTTTTTTACTTTGCCAGAGGTCGATGATCTTGCACTTTAATATCACGTTGGTCCCCCGTGAAACTGTCGGCACAGCAGTTTCCAGCTTTTCCTTAGGTGTTCTTTTTTCTTCTTGGTACCTATTATAAAGCCCCCTTATGACTCTCGCCACGTTCTTAATTGCGCAATGCCCGCTGTGCTTGTCCTTGATGAGTGCGAACTATTTTAGCTCAAAGCTGCAATTCTTCCGAGTCAGGATCTTGGCCGGATTACTGCTTTTACAGACTTTTTCGCTTTTGTAATTTGCTTAGCTTCCATTAGCTTTCTCTTTTGCCGTTTTTGGCATTAGAGGAGATCTCAAAATTGATGAGGCTCTCCTGAATGGATCTATTTCCTGGTGCTGGAGTACCTCTTGAAGAGATGCAATGGGTGTCGAAATCACCTTTTTCGGCCAGCCATCTCTTTTCAGCCCATCATTCTTTGTCTTTTTTGTTGGTGTTCCTAGCAAAGTTATGCTTCGTTTGAACACCTACTTCTCTAAAGGTGTCCACCACTGAGACACTGCGATCGAAGAATATCGACGTGGAACTTAAGGGCGGTCCACATACGAGTAAAAGAGAGGTGCAATTTTTTTCAGCGAATATAGCCATGTGAGGTAGCAAATCAAAGGTATCGATCACTGCTTTTTGAAACAGTATTAGTTTAGACATTGACTGTAGAGGAGAGGAGTGAGGGGCCGAAAATTATTACTTTAAGGACCCGTCATCAGAAACCACGGAAAAGGTTATCGCGGTTCACACACATGGTATCTAGGCCTCAAAATACTCTTCATTACAATATCTTATCAAATAAAATTAATAATTGTATACTATTATATTTTGAAAATTTACTGCGGTCTCCCCTTAATTTCAACCTAGATCCATATAATTTTGAATTAATGTGGGTTTTAATATGAACGAAAACTATCATGTACCCAAATATTCTTTCATAAAAATCAACAAAACCTATCATACCTGTAACGCCGAGCTTGGGACCTCCACCTTGTTTTTTTTTTCAAGTTTGGCTGTCTGTCTGACCTAAGTCCATTCCAGTTGGTGTGGACGAAAGATCTTATTGTTTTAAATATGAGCTTTGATGATGATGATGATGATGATGATGATGATGAAGAGAAGGAGAGTTTGAGTTCGACTGCAGAATGGTTGAATGTACGTGGTAACGTTTCTCACGATAACAGCTGCAATGTGAGTCTGGCTTCTGCAGACAACAGGAAATAGTCAAGTATGGACTGACATCTGGGTCTTGTGGGTGTGTCTGATAGGACCAACTCAAGTTGGGTTTAATGGGTTTTCTCAGGGTTACGCCAATTAAACTTTTTGACGAGTCGGTAAAGAGGTGGGTTTCGGGTTGAAGCCGCCACCAAAAATGTGAAGTACTTGGTTTTTAACTAAAGATTGCTCAAGACTTGTACATCGCTCAGTTGGATATTGACATTTAATTTGACGAAAATTTGACCTAATTTCCGAAATCCAGTTGATAGTTTCGCAGGTTTTCAACCAATGGGGTCGGGGTTCTAGGAAGGATCCTAGTAGGTTGCGAGTAAGATACACCAAACCTTGCATCTTCTATGTCACCGCTTGATTATCTCTCGCTTCATTCTGTTTTTAGCAAACATCTTTCTATGCCGGGCATCCGAGGTAGATGCCGTAGTGCGACTTTCTGTCGAGGGACTTATAAAGTCCCACGCATATGAGTTTTTTTCGCCCTGGATAAACCTGTGCACAACCGAGCCTTTTTGGACGATGTGCCCCAAGTTTTAGCAGTTATAGCACTGCACTTCTTGCACCGGCTTGACTTTTTCCAGCGTTACTTTTTGGTGAAGTGTATACTTCAACTTAAATGCTATATTGAGCTCTTGAGAGAGATCAACAGTCACTATCAACACTTTTAACCGATAGCGACTTCATCAGGACCGTCAAATTTTCCTTGACAAGCGCGTTGTCTTTACGCGTCACGAAGCTAACTACCGTCTTCATTTATAATTGTAGGTGTTCTTTGGTAAGCTCACGTAAAATATCCACGTGACTCCTTTCTTCGTGGAGACTACGTATTATTAAAAATGGACTCGCACCAACTTAAGTTTGTTCTTCCGGCTGACACTCCAGTTTCTGCAACATTATAGTCTTCTGCTGCTGCAGCTCCTTTATCTAAGTTAGAAAGCTGGAACTCCTCGATCTACACTTCGCGGGACCCGATGATGACTTGCCTGGGATTATAATATTACTTCTTTTGGCGGACATCCTATCCGCAACCCCATCCGCAACTGCTGCTGATTCACACTAGAAATATCTTGGTGCGGCCGGCCTCCGGCAGGATGGCTGAAGTAAGGGTAGTGTTTCGCTATGGAAGTCTTACAGAGCAAGCAATCGTCCGTGCAAGGGATTTTCTTACACTCGAGTTTCAGGTTAGAGGTTGACTGTAGCCATTCAGTATCTGCTTCTGCCTATTGTGCCGCAATTAAAATAGTGATACCTTTGCAGAGTACAATTTTCACAATTCTTGAAGGAGCATCGGCCACAGAACAGTCGCATTTCTTGATTGTTGATCTGTGGTGAATTGGTTGGTTTAGTTTAATTGACTAACCCTCTTAGACAACAAGTTGACATCAGGGTACTATATGAGCGCTAAATTAGCGGTGGCCTCCTTGCACTATATGTCATCTTTCTTCGACCCAATACGGAAAGAACTGGCTCAAGGACTTTTAAAAGCCCTATAAATATATTACTCTATCATCCATAGAAACTCTTACTTGGCTGCCTAATATTTTAATGAAGTATATCCAAGGCTTTTTGCCATAAAGATCGTCCAGTGGTTTCCATAACTAAGTCGATCGAATGTCAATATGGTGACTTCCGAAAAGTATTAAATTCGCTATTTTTTGGTACTGTGCGTATGGTAGAGATTTTTATCTAGAACTTGATCAAAATAAACTTAGTAATATTCCGGAAGGTATCCAAATAATTGAACCCAAACCCATGGCGTCTATTTTGGAACTACCCATCTCTTTTTTCGCAAATTTAAACAAATTCTGAATTAATTCTAAATTTTCTCTAATGATCTTATTTTTCTACAATTCTCTTTTCAGTTGGCCGTTGAAGTTGTGTCCAGTATTCGAACTGTCGTATCACTTGGTCGTGAGAAAATGTTCCATGATCAATATATAGCCCTCCTAAAACCCGCTGTTGACGTAATCATTATTTGGAACATTCCAGCATATGTAGTAAATGTTTAACAAAAATCTTTTTTTACAGAAAGCAAAAATAAACACCCATTTCCGTGGTTTTGTTTTCGGATTAGCCAGATCACTTATGTTCTTTGCCTTTGCGGCCTGCATGTTCTATGGTGGACACTTAGTTGTCAATGATGGGATTCCTTATGTAAATGTTTTCAAGTGAGTACTTTTAAAATATTTCCAATAGATACAGTAGATACAGTAGATAGCTTATCGCTACAATTCCCAAGAGGAGACCAAAACCGAAAACCATGATTGAGCAAGATTTCGGTTGATTGCTGATGATGTACTCCAATTCATATTAGGATATTACAAGAAGCTTATATAAACATACAGAAGCTTATATAAACATATAATACATATTTCACACGATTAAGGGCCTGCCGGCTGGCAATGAGAATGAGCAGAACGAATGACTAGCCAGACGTAACTCCGCTCTTGGCAATCCCACGGTGGATGCAGTCGTCGTCCCGCTGGCAACTGTGAAAGATGGAATTTACTCGTACTACTTAACAGCCGCTGACTTGAGATAACGGGGGCTCACCACCTACGCTAAATTAAGGAGGATCCTTCAACAAAGCCCAATTGCGAGAGCTTTTTTGTCAAACGCCCGCAAAGCTAAACTCCGCATAATATAAATTCACATTATCAAAGTTGGGACGGTTCCTTTGCGAATTCCCAGCTCCAGGTAAATCTAAGCTGCGGATTCTAGGTAAACAATTCTTTGGGAAACTTAAAGTGATCTCTGGGTGTGGGGTAGGGGAGCTGCTATCCTTCACCAACGCCACGGATCGGGTATGGATATCTGAGCCGACTACATACTACTTCTCTTGTCCTTCCCACAACAGGCACCGCTTAGGAGTGACATGGAAACAGCATTAAAACGGCGCACCAACATGCTAATTGGACTCCTCGTAATGACCACTGATGTCTACCTATCTACTCCACACTATAAAATCCTTGATCTACTAATTCGCCGAATTTATAATGAAAAAGGGTCCTTTGTTATAGCATAGCTATTACTAGAAACATTCTCTTTAGTGTATGTTTGATCTAGTTGTCACCTTTGTATTAAATTCGAACAGCGCATATCGAAAACAGAATTTATGGGACTTTTCAACTTTTGAATTTTCCAATTCTTGGTTGTATACCCTGTGAGTTGGGGTTCAAGAATAGATTCCAAACCTTCTCTGCCTGTCGTAAAAGGCGACTTAAAAAGATAGCAATGTGTGGGTTAGCAACTTGTTAATTTCGAAGCGTTACTGCTACTGAAACATCAACAATGCCTCGGATAGAGACTGACGTCGCGGCTACGACCTTTAGCTATCAAAAAGGGACAATTATTGATTTCTAGAATGTGCGGATACTCCTTGACAAAGGTATCGAGTGTCCCTAAAATACTCACTTTCTTCAACTGGAGCGATAATTCCAGCAATATAAGCTGAATATTTTCGGTATAGAAACTAATATTTTGGGACTCTCCAGAGTATGCCTCTCCCTCTTGCGGCAATGTGTTTTTGTACTCTAGAATGTCAAGTGGTAGCCGACGCAAATCCGGCGCCGGATTGTTACTGATGGCTACTGCACCTGGGGCCGGATTTTGATTGGAGGATTCCAGTCCAGGTAAGGAACATCACAATTATAGAGTGCTTTGCACCAACGGAAATTTCGGTTATAGTGGAGAGAATTTTCTATGAGCAATTACATGCAGTTCAAAAGAAGCTTCCGAAAGATAATATTGTGAACGTAGTGGGTGATTTGAATCCCAAGGTGGGTATTGAGCGCATTTTGCTCCGGTATTAGGGACCGTAAAGATAATGGTGGGAGGTTCTTGGATTTCTGTTGCTTCTATCAACACGTCGGATATCCTATGTAACCACCCTGCCATTATTAATGAGCATCTTGGAACGCATCAAGGAACATCTTGAAGGGTTGATCGTCAGAAAACAGGCTGGGTTCCGCTCCAGATCCTCCTGCCAAATCAACACTCTCCGAATCATATTGAAATAGTGTCAGAGTTTAGACTTCTACTTCACCTGCTCTTCGTCGATTTCGAGAAGGGTTTCGAGCAGGCTTTCGATAGCGTAAACGAGGAGCGTATCTGGCGTATTCTAGGTAGAAGGGACATTCCGGAGAAGTTAATAGCTATTATCAAAGTGACATATGATAGCCCGAAACGACCTATATCGAGGTAAAATCTCAGAGGGATTTGAGGGCTGATGCGGAGTCCGGCAGGATTACATTCTGACAAAGAGATAATTTTTTCTTGTTGTCGATGGTGTTCTTTATGCTGCCTTGTCCGGAGGGCTTCCTCAAATACCTCGATTACGCTGACGACATTAGTCTGCTCTCTCACCAACCTCGGACTCGGACTCTGGATTTGAAACGAGACAAATAGAGTCGAATCGAAAATAAACATCTACAAGGTCCACAGTGTTACCGGTCGTCGAACTTTTCCTCTCTGCTGAACAGAGCATCGAAGACGTTAATCAATTTGTATATCTTGTATATCGCGTTTGTTGGTTTGTCTAAAATCTGGAAATGCAGTTATATCAACACAAAGATCAAGTTCGAACTTTTCTGTGCTAATGTTTTTCTATGTGGGTACGTCTTACTCCCATACACGTGGAAGGGACACCCACTGTTACTGAAAAGCTCTAAAACCTCCTTTAATACTTTTCTGCGACATGTCATCGTCGGCACACGGGCGAGTTTCCCTTGAATGAGTTGCGCGTAATGGTGGTTGACGCGACGTGTCATGGAATCTAGCGAATTTAATCAATCATCAATCAA
Organism: Hermetia illucens; assembly: GCF_905115235.1. Lineage (NCBI taxonomy): Eukaryota > Metazoa > Arthropoda > Insecta > Diptera > Stratiomyidae > Hermetia > Hermetia illucens. The sequence continues at coordinate 112,845,078 of NC_051852.1, read as the reverse complement.
TAATCAGTTGGATGCTTTACTTTGTCAACAATGTCTTTCTCAACGCTATTATCCCCTAATAGCAAAAAAGAGTCTATCCTGTGTTGTAGGGTAACATAAAAATTAGACTCCTCTTCTTTCAACAATTCCTTTCTATTACTAGTTACTAAATATTTATTTATATCATTCTTCCAGGGTCTCACAAGCACTTATTATGGGCACAGTTTCTATCGGTAATGCCTTGGCTTTCGCTCCTAATTTCCAAAAGGGATTGCAGGCGGCAGCGAAATTTTACGCTTTATTCAACCGCGTTCCACTTGTGACTGACAGTGCTGCCGTCAACCCAGACAAGCATGTTGAACTTCAGGGAAATATTTTCTACAAGGAGGTTACCTTCACTTACCCCACTCGCCCAAACATAGAAGTATTACGTGGTCTAACACTACCTGTATCAAAAGGACAAACAATTGCGCTGGTTGGACCTTCAGGATGCGGAAAGTCAACATGCATTCAACTATTGGAGCGTTTCTACGATGTCACAGGAGGATCAGTAAACGTTGATGAACATGATGTCCGCTCAATCACAATGGCTAATCTTCGGTCATATTTGGGAATCGTATCGCAGGAGCCTTCTTTGTTTGATCGTACTATAGCCGAAAATATAGCATACGGAGACAATTCTAGACATGTGACTGAGGAAGAAGTCATTCAAGCAGCCAAAAAGGCCAATATTCACAACTTTATATCAACATTGCCACTGGTAAGGAAGTATCCTTAGAAAATTTGAATAAGTAAAAGATTGAGACGATAGAAAATCAAATGATGCAATTATAATATTATCACTTAGTCCTAAAATCGTAAGCATAGGAAATCTCAAATTTAGAAACGATACTAAAATGCCAACTGATAAATTTCTGCCTTGAATTTCCAGGGATATGAGACAAGATTGGGAGAAAAGGGCACTCAGCTCTCCGGAGGTCAAAAACAACGTGTTGCTATAGCACGAGCTCTCGTCCGAAACCCGAGAATATTGCTCCTTGATGAAGCCACCTCAGCTTTGGATGCAGAAAGTGAGAAGGTGGGTTCAACTTTGTAAAGAAATAATCTTGGTATTCACAAGGAAAATATTCCAGGTCGTTCAAGAAGCTCTTGATGCGGCGCGCGAAGGACGGACATGTATATCAATTGCCCATCGGTTATCTACAATTGTAGATTCGGATGTGATATTCGTTATAGATGGTGGTGTTGTCACCGAAAGTGGAACTCATAAAGAACTTTTGGCTAAACGAGGAATGTACTATCAATTGTACAAATTGCAGTCGGGTGCCAGATAACATGGTACCTTCACGACCCTCAGATCAACTGGTTAGCTCATTCGTCAGATTATCGAAACTATCGTTGCCTTCTTCTAGTAATACAAGTACAGGCCGCATGTATTTTCTTAAAGTTAGCCATTTTACTACACTAGCGTTTTATGTATATTTCGTGTCTGTTGATATTTAAAATCAAAACGTACAAAATAAAATTATTTTTAAAAATTATTGGATTTCCATTGATCTAATATGTGAAACGGTGAGTGCAATCAGTCAGCTTAGGAGCTATAAGCCGCCAGGAGCCGATGGAATTAAAATGGAGGTATGACGGTGCTAAGTACCATCTGTAAAATATTCTCCGCTATCCTGCTGAGTCGGATGGCCGCATTCACCCAGAACATTATTGGCCTTTGGTCTTGAAACGACCTGATTGTTCTAGATTCTTCAGATATTGGATATGAATATCGCTAGCAATTGCTTTCGAGTCGAAGCCTTGACATTTTAAAATAAACTTAGAAATCAGAACTTAAATGAATTTATTGATATAAAGTTAAGGAATATTCAACGAGACTCTCTCAAAGTTATGGAATAATTAGCGAGACTCTCTCAAAGTTAAAATTTTACAACTTTTCAATAATTCGTTTAGTTTGACTGAAAATTCATTGTCAACTCAACTTTTTAAACTTCAATTATTTTTCACATTTTCATTTCCAAGCCTACTCCGCCACGGAGAACACCGGTGGTGGCATCTGACAGTCGAATTGTTAACCAAATTCTAATAATAAAAATGAATTTCGAATGTTGTTAATCCTGCTGCGCCACGTCACTCCGCGCCCAGATGAAACTTAGGGGTTCATTCGCTGAGAGTCGAGAATACAGTACGGGCATTCGTATGGAGGCTGCAGCGGCTTCCGGACAGTAGCTCGCCAATTTCCTGCACCTGCTGCAAGAACTTCGACAAATTTCTCGGTGTTCACCTTCATGACATCGTACGCACAGCTTCCAGTGTACGAGCGAAACCAATGATAGTTGGGAATAGAGTGGATTGGCTGTTTAAAACTGCGAGCTCTGTTTTCGCCGCCATTTCGAGAATTCGTTTCCCTCTGGAGTCGAAGCATGCCCCATTCAAGTGTTCTGGCATTGAAATTACCCCCAACCAGGATCCGCCCTTCCTTGCCAAAGATAGCATCCGCCATAGCACCAAGCCTGCGTTGAGAGTCCGCCACCACCTCGTTCGATGTTAGATAGACACTGAAAAACGTTATCCCTAACCATCGAATCCAGACAAAGCCATCACCAGACCCTGGGCGAGAATCCTAAAGCAGATGCCGCCCCGAACCTAAATGATGGACCGCGACGGTATCCGATGCATCGGCGTACCATCACGCTGGGCCCCTGTTTCGGTACTATTCACCGATGAGTACTAAAACAACTTTTTTATCAGCAGCTTCCTGCACCAGCAACTCATGAGCGGGAGCACTCCGGTGCATATTGATCTGTAGGATGCGAATCACGTTAACTCCGTCCCAGTTCTTTCCAGTTCTACTCTGAAGGCTGGACACGGCCCGGAGCTCACAGTATGTACAACGCTCTCATCAGACGTGCCACGATCCTTGCATAGAACGCAACTCTCCTTTTTCTTGCAAGTATTCTCTTTATGACCTATTAGGCCGCATCGGTAGCATGTTACCTTCCTATCAGGTCCGTGTTCTTCATACTACATACATACTAAAAAGGATACAGAATACCGAAGAGCAGTAAGGCAACAACGGTGAAATAATTTGCTGAAAGGTCGGTGGACTTACAAACGAGGTATCACATATTGATGAGTGGATTCAGCGACACCAAAGCAAAATTAACTATAATACTATTGACACAATTGCTAGCAGGTGGTAACAGGAAGTATCCGATCCAATTCAGGTTGGATGACTCTTCATTTTGTCCTGAATCTGGTTGCACATGTGCAGGGCTAAAGCATGGTATTTCTACTGTCCGCGATTTTACTCAAAGAGTGGAAACTTCCTGATGAAAAGCACAAGAAAATTTTGGTAAATATCTAATTTTTACTATAATCCCAAGGGCGTATTCATTAATTGTAACATTTCTCCGAATATAGATCCGATCCGATATAGAATTCAAATAAAACATATTTAATGCCGCCACAACACCCTGTATCTTTCGCGGTCCTCAAGGACAAATGCTATGCATGTTTAACACCAGTGTTTCTATGGAAACAGTTTGTTTACTGTATATCAAGAAATTTCCAAGGATTTCAAATTCCTTCAATACCATCCTATAACATTCCCTCGGATATCTAACAAAGGAGGATATTTATATTTTCACCTACGAAATTGCAAAAATACTTTATTAAAGGAGCATTTTACAATGTCAGCAATATCTGTGAGAGGTCAACCTTTTCGCCCTAGAACAAGTGTGTCTTGCCGAAGTGGCCAACGGGTCGTTCCCCCATTCTCAATCCAATCCCTGCAAAAGAATTCCAAGGTTCTGGAAGGTCCACCAAAACTGCAAAAACGTAGGTATTCTGACATTAACCAATTCGTCTCTTGGCAAGGACTTATTATCTTTCAGGCAAACATATAATACAGCCCAGAGTTACATCCTTTCGAATGTACTACGATAGAGGAGATTTGCCTATTAAAATGGAATACCTCACAGGTGGCGATAAAATTGCGTGGACGGTAAGTAGGTCATTGGTACTCATGGAAAAATCAACTAAGGAGAAAGGGTTTTCTTTGATTTTTACTTGAGTAAACTTTGAATTGAAGGTAATATGATCAAAATCCATTAATAATTTACAGGTTGACATTGAAAAACTAGACTACAGCCTCTACCTTCCACTATTTTTTGATGGACTATCGGAAACAAAACATCCCCACAAAACATACGCTAGACAAGGAGTTCTGGATTTGATTGCACATGGCGGGGACAAAATTTACCCGGTCATCCCGCAATTAATTATTCCGATAAAAAGTGAGTACTTGCATACTCAGGAAATTGAGAGTTTGCTTCTTTTCAACCAATCTTAGAAAAATCAAAAAGGACTAATATTCTGTCATATTGGATTGTGTATTTCTGTAGACGCACTCAGCACTGGGAATAAGGAAGTGATGTGTATTACTTTGAAGATACTGCAACAGCTGGTCATGTCCTCTGATTTGATAGGACCAGCTCTGGTGCCATTTTATCGGCAACTTCTGCCAATGTTCAATCTCCACAAAGTAAGGAATAGTAAGTATGATCTATTTTCTAACCATTGAGGTATACAGTGTCAGTAGGTTGTCACTTTTTTCAGTCAATTGTGGAGATGAAATCGATTATGGTCAAAAGAACAGCCTGAATTTGGGCGATCTCATTGATGAAACTCTGCAGGTTCTGGAGATGCATGGCGGCGAAGACGCTTTTATAAATATTAAATATATGGTTCCCACCTATGAGTCATGTTATTTGAACTAGGAGTGTAAACGATAAGAACTTGTGCCAAAATACATTGTAAGTCGTTAAGTAAGATTTAAACATTAAAATATGAATAAATATTTGAAAGAAAAAACAATGAACTCTCATTACTTCCAAACAAATGATTTTTAAAATATAAAAGATCCGGTGCTTCCATTTTCATTTGTTCTTAATACTCTTAGTGTAGTTATGAACTGCTATGTACAGGCTACTGCCATGACAATGTGGTGCCCGAGGGAGACTAATGAACCTTTCTGCGAAGTATGAGTTAAGGGTTGTATAATTCACTCAAAGCATTCCCTGCTTACCGTAAAAGGCGACTAATGAATAAAGATTTGTGGGGTAAGAGGCGGCACATCTCAAAGTCAATTGTGTTTTACAAACGGTTACCACGCCTCGGAATCGAAATGATGTTTTCTAGAATGCCCACTTGCTCCAACTTTGGCGAGAATTTCATCTATACAGATTGGTTATTCTACGGTTAAGAGAGGTTAAATGGTGGGACTTTGGGGAGCATCCCTCTTACTTCTGGCAAGCCTGCCAGAAGTAAGCCTGAATCCGCTTTTGGATTAATGCCTGCTGCTTCCGTTGTCCTGGGAACCCGTATTAGACAGAATACTAACTGCGAGATTCTGGTGCAGAATGAAATAGTGCAGTGTTACGCACCAATCAGCAGCTCAATGTAGTCCTGGAGAGAGTTCCTAAACGGGACTTTAGGATTGTGATGGAAGATCTGAATGCCAAGGTGGGCTCTGATAGTACTTTGCCCGAACGTGTGATAGGGAAGCATGGTCTTGAAAGGTTTGCGGCTTTCTGTAGTTTCCAAGCTCCTCTTCGTATCGGAAATCAGATTAACCCTAGACGGCCCTGAACGAGACCCTTTTTGATGGCCGACTGCTTTCGCCCTGCGACGGAGAGACGGCGAAGGATGAAGGCGAGTCTCCCCCGTCTAAAAACGGGTCAAATTGTACAAACTGGTCCTCCAGGTTGAGGATTGGGTAGGGCTGACAACCCTACAAGGAAAACAACTTGTTACGAAGCCACAACAGGAGCCTCGGACTGGACGGATAATACAACGACGAACTCGGCAACGACAAAGGAATAACGATTTACGCATTTTCTCATGGAACGTGCGCTCCCTGTACAGGGATGAAGCTGTTGAGCAACTAGCCAACACCCTGTTCCGATATAGGACTGATGTAACAGCGTTACAGGAGATGCATTGGACAGGGACCGGTTTTCCAGAGAAGAGTCACTACACCGTATATTATAGCGGCGATCCAGTAAACCATGTACTCGGAGTAGCTTTCTTAGTCAGCCAAAAAATGAAATCTGCTGTTATCGGCTTTGAAAACATAAGCAAACGGCTATGCACTCTGCGCTTGCGAGGCAAATTTAGAAATATAAGTCTCATTAACGTTCACGCCGCTACCGAAGAGACTGCAGAATCGGAGAAGGATACCTTCTACGAGGCAGTAGAACGAACCCTCGAAGCCTGCCCCAGATATGATATCAAAATCATACTTGGGGATTTCAACATTCAACTAGGGACAGAGTCCGTATTCAGGCGATACGTTGGCTCTCATAGCTTACATCAAAATACAAATGATAACGGACTGCGGATTATTCAATTAGAAGTGACACACGAAATGGTTGTTGGAAGTACTTGGTTTGAGCCATACGTGGGCCTCTCCAGACGGGATCACTTTCAACCAAATTGACCACGCATTGATCGAACGCCGCCACCTCTCAGCCTTGATGAATGTCAGAACATATAGGGGGGCCAATATAAACTCCGATCACTATCTCGTTGGCAGTGCTCCGAGCTCGAATAACAACACCTCCCAGAATCCCCTCTGACAATCAGGTGAGAGTTAACACTGAAGCCATCCACAATACAGGCTTATGCAACATCTATAAGAGGGAAATGGACGCCGCAACAGAGATCCTGGAGATGAAGCATAAACAAATGATCTTCACAATTATCTGAAGAACGTTATCATTGATACGGCCACAAACATACTTGGCCCCAACCGCAAAAAGAGTCGGAACGGCTGGTTTGACGAAGAATGCAAGCTAGCAACGGAACAGAAGAATGCTGCATACCGAGTAATGCTGCATTCTCAAAGGACGCGGGCAGGCGGAGAGGCTTATCACGAACTCCGGCGAGCGGAAAAGCGACTTCACAGACGGAAAAAGGAAGCCTGGGAAAATCAACAGGTCTGTGAACTCGAAAAGTACAGGAAGCAACCGCACCAGGCGCGGCAGTTTTACCAACAAGTCAGCAGGATGAAGCGTTACACACCTCGATGTTCATCCTGCCGAGACAAAGAGGGAAATCTGATCTGAACAACCAAAACATCGACGAGTTGGAGGTCCAGCCAACTGAAGACGACGGACAAATACTGCCACCAACAAGTATAGAAGAAATAGTCCATGCAATTCATCGGCTTAAAAATAATACTCAAAAACGCTTTTACATGTATTGCCCTATTTTGTTAATAAAATTATTTTTGGAATACATTAAATAGCGAATTGTTTTTGAGTAAAGTAATTAAGAATTCAAATACCCTCGCAATGCTATACTTCTTTGTAACTTTGGGATGAAGAGCGAATACTTTTTCCCAGCACTGTCCTTCCTTTAGTGCACTTTTCGCATTTTACTGAGCATCTTATCCAATTAGTTCACCATTTATCAAACATGATAACTCTTCCAAATCATGGGAACATGATTATTCTATGCATTTTTTGTACCTTCAACTTCAAATTTACTACATAATTGCAAATATATAATAACAATTAGAACCGACAAAGGGGAATCCCCGCGGAAGTTCGATTAAATCTTGGAAGACGGTTTATCTAAATACGGTTGAAAACATATTGGCAATCATTACATTGCCATCTACAATTTCAAATAGAAACTATTTTGAATTGTCTTTCACAATCAGATGGAGCAAGTGTCATTGGAAATCGTGGATGATACCTTTGTACTAGTAGCCGACACAAAACGTACACAACTCCCCGTCGAAACTCTCTCGGAGATACGAGTTGTGTACAAAAATCGCGTCTTCAACTGCAACCGCAAGTGCACTCGGTGTTTATCTTAGCGTGCGAAAAGTGAAATTAAACCGGTCAAAATGCTTCGAAAAGTTAGTAAATAGTGCAAAAAGACTGCAGCAAGTGTTTCGCCACATTCTAGTGTGACTTACGGTTCAAGATTGATCGGATTCATGGCGAAAATCAATTGAAGAAAATGTGAGTAGCAGTCGTGTGTGAGTGTAGAGTGCCTGACGGGTCTCCTCCATTTTGTTCCGAGAAGATTTCATAGCTCGGAAAATTTGATCTTCTTTTCCATTGTTCGAATGATGAGATGTTTCCCATGTATCTCGGTATTGCCGGATAAACGTAAATTTTAATTGTACTGTAAAGTAAGGAGGCGTCGACGCTCGTTTTGCCCCGAGTGTGTGGGGTTGCGATCCTGGGAAAATCGATGACTCCTTTTTCAACCCTCGGATATGTCATGTTCTAGGCGAGAGCGAAATGTGCGTGTGGTGATTGTGAATAGGCCAGTATAGTAGTTTGTCACGTAGACCAGTATAGCAGGTTTCAGTGGCAGAGTTCATTTGTTTACGGTAGGATTGCTTGGTTTGGTCGCCTCCTGCACTTGTCGGCGTGGTTTCCCGTGAGCACGAGCAGTATCTTGGAGGACTTGCGTCTTTCGGACATTAATCTGCTTATCTGACTTCATTTCTCCAAGATTCGCGGAATCCTTGCTTTTCCTCTCGTGTAATCGCAATGTAGGCGAAGTATGCATCCGACATGGAATGAACTATGCTGGGCTGGTTGATCGACATTTACATGATTCACAATAATGCGTGCATTACATTGTCGTGAAAAAAGTAGTTCGTACGGGAGAAATACGTTTTCTGTGATTTATTTTGGAAACGAGTGTGATATTTTACAGCAGTGATTAGCGGGAAGCTGCTTAGCATCGGTAGAAGCACGGAAATCGAAAACGCAGGTAAGCGAGATTTTGGTGGCTTGGAAAATGGTGGACACCTTTTTCATCAGCCTCCTCTGTGTAGACTTGAGACCAATGGTCCGATTCTCTCTGGATTTCACAAGAGTGACCGATATTTTTCACGTTTCACCTCACGTTTGCGGTGTTCAATAAACTCAGAAAATACTTTTTATCGCGTGCTAGTGCAGACATCGATATTTTATAGGAATGTTGCAGAGTTCTCTATTTTTGCCTAAATCAGTTGTAATACATTTTGTTAATATTTGATGTAATGTTGCCTAGAACGCTCTAATTTGTCCCATTGAGGGAATATTCACATATGTATACTGAAAAGAATTTGACTTGACTGCAGAAAAAGTGCCGGTGAACTATACGATTTTCGATTTCAACACATTTTATAAAGCCCACAGTTCCTGTTTGAACCTTGCTAACAAAAAAAAAACAAGTTATCAGAAAGACGGCCAAAATGACCTCTTAAAAAATTTGGTAGGCTCTCAAGATTATCCTGATGAGACTTCTTTAATAAATTATTGAGTGATCGTGTTCCATGCAACCAGGTTGACTTAACTACTTGTTCAAACTTTTGACAATAATGAAGGCGGAGCTAGTCCTTTTTAGATGTTGAACTGTATTATAACATTGGTGGTGAACATTTGCCCGAAACCTTCAGTGATCTGCCCATCAAAACAGATAGTTCAGACACCGCCATATTGAAAGCATGTGTAGTTAAAACGGGCAAGGAACACTAATCTCTTCTCTCTTCAGGTGGTAGCAGGTAGGTGTGTAAACCAATTACCGTAGCGAAAACCGAGATCGGTGTAGGACACAGCTTTGGTCAAATATTTGTGTTTGGAAGCGATGATGCCACTATTTACTATTAACTTAAAGCTATAGGTCTTCAATTTATCGAGCTGCTCGTCCTATTATAGCTTTGTTAGTAATAGTGCGATTTCCAACACACTTGGTAGAATCATGCTCTACATTGCTGCAGCGTCCTGATCAGATTTTTGGTTTGGGTAGTTTCTGAGAATGGGTCCGTTAAAGAAATTACCAATTTGTTTTACACAAAAACTTGAAAAGATATCATCAGGTCGAGTTTGCCACTCTTCACGATCGTACGGGAATTTGGCACGATTACGATTGTCCAAAAACAATTCTTTCGAATTTCAGCCCATATGTCTTGGGTCCTGATGGGGAGCCCATTTAAGAGGCATTTCGTACCTAGCATACGGGAGAATAACTTCCTCAAAAATATCAGCATAGACATTTTCATCCACGGTGCTCTTGATCCAGTATATTGGACCAACACCATAATAGGGAAAATAAGCCCGTATCATGATGCTGGATATGGACACCTCTGTTTTTCGGTATAAACCGAAAATTGTATTCATAATCGACGAAACTTGGATTTAGTGTCTTGCTCCTTTGAGGCCACAAAGAACGATTTTAATTTTGTCCGTCCGTAAAAAAATTTTTTTTTTTTTTTTTTGTTTTTAGAGGTTGTATTTCACATGTATGCTAATATCAAATTCTTTCCACAATATGATTTGCTTTCAAAAGTCGCTCATTTCTTGGATTTCGGTCGTTCAAATTATGATCCCTCGATCTGCTCCGAACTGTTTCAGCACATGTCTTCAAATTGAATTCCTCTTTTATAAAAATTGCATGCGATCCTGGACTTCTATACGAAAACTTCACGAAACATTTTCGTACGAAAGCCACAAAAAACACGTGGTCTAAGAGTTTCAACTATTTTTTGTATTTGATCACAATTGCAATCATTCTAGCTAACAGGAAAGAGATCCTTCAATATTTTTTTATGTATTATCCTCCTTGATACGCTTTCTTATCAAATTTCGCTTTACGGGGGTAGTTTTGCAAAAAAAAAAATCGATTTTATTTTCTCTATTAGTAAAAGTGATCAAACTTACTGTTTTGGTTACAGAGTCGATCTATTATAAAGAAGAACAATCGTCACTGCTATTATTTTTACCGCGATGAATCACTACTTTTTAATAGAAATTAATTTTGATAAAAGTTGTTATAGTGTGGTTGTTGTAAATTATAACCACTTTGACACTTCGCTGGAAGTGACATTTAACAACAGACAAATTCCTAAAAAATTGAAAGTGAGAAATTATTTTGAGATGCATGTAATGTTGGATATCACACTGTTATTTTTTGTCGCCAATGTACGTATGATATTTCGAGTTGTGCCCTTCCCATTTTTAGCAAAAAAAAATACTATTTTTATCTATTTTGATTCCACTGACTATCGTGGATGAAATCAACAAAGTTGAAATTGATGTTTACAAAAGTGCTGCTGTATAAATGTCATCGGTTACATCATTGCTTTCGACCGCACTTAGCTTCCGATCACTCATGTTGGTGGGTCGTCGTGGTCATTGCTGTCAACAATTCCCATTAACAATGGACGAACATTCAAAATTTTATGCTACACGCACTGAGTTTGCTGAGAATGTCATAATAGCTCACAATGCTATTACATCTGTTCCACTTGACCTGTCGCTAAACACGCTTATATGCTATATGCGAGATACTGTTTAAACGTATTCATACAGTCCCTTTTTCAATTTTTGGAGAACAAATCCTTATTAAAATCGGTCCATTGTCATTCTAATATTATTGTCACGTTATTATACACTTAGAAAACACCCTTAAATGCATCCTAGAAAAACACTATTATGGAGACGATACTGGGAAATTTGGTTGAGATCCTACTATTGTTAACAAATTTATAGTAGATTAATGGTTACTGGAATGTAATGAAAATTTAAAAAAATCCTTTCCTTTCAAAGGATTGTCTAAAAGACGAAACAAGTCAAAATGTGAGGGGTAAGTTAAGGGGAGTACGGTAATTAGACTACCTGCTCCCCATTTAACTCTGCAATTTTTCGCTGAAGTTAATTCAGCTGTGTGCGGCCTATGATTGTGACATTTTACACGTTACTTCTTTTTTCTCTAAAGTTGCCTCCAAATACTCCAGCTGGGCACAATATACTTCTGCTGTTGGGATTTGATTGCATGCTATGTAACAATTCCCGTCGAATATTTTTTGTAATTAGTCAATTTCTCATCCTTTGTAACCAAATAGCAATGAAATGCTGTTTGGGTGTGAAACGCAACTGTTCTAGTGCTCTTTCTTGTTCATGTGGGATAACTCATGGAAAATCCAGAAATAAAATTTTACAATATAACTCAAGGCCCAATTCTTCTGTCCATGGTGGTACGGTGAACATTTAACCTCTCTGATAGGTCACTAACAGTTAATTAATCTTCCTCCTCAAATGCCACAATTCGTCGCTTCCAGAATGTGGCTGATCTTCGATCCGTTTGTCTTCATCCTGAAAATGTCGGGACGATTCTTGACATACAATGTCAATAAACGTCCATCGGTCGTGGATCGAACTCATATAGTCAGCCTACCTCCTTTTTGAAAACGCAGCATTTCATTGACTACTGGGGAGAGATTATCCTGGCAGTCTCTGCCAAAAGGGTTTTCCCATCCTAAACACGATGTAGCTAGTAGAGGTGTCGTCACTATGGTAATTTTTTAAAATCGAAAAAAAAATCATACACATCCAATAGTTTCACGAAAATGCAGCATTCGTTATAATATGGAGTAGGATACATAAAATATTTGCGAGACCGCTATCGCGAGAATGTACTATCACTGTGTAAATTCCTTGACAATCTTTCTTGAACCTTTACAAGAGTACTATCGCACTATGATGGTTAATGTCAAATATAGAAATAAATAAATGTGCCTTTGAGGAAATGGTATTCGCTTTCAGGCAGTATTCTCGCTTGATAAACAAAATATTCTGTTTGAAAAAGTGTCGATGATGTGCACAATTGTTTCCATGGATACTTTTAAACAAGTCGGGAAACCGGAAGCCGGACGCTTCAGGTATGGAAGGTTTTGTGTATTTCTTTTATAAAGAGACTTGGGTGTGCATTTGTCCCATATATTATGTGAAAATAGCCACTTTCAAGTGATATTGACATTCATAGTCTCGAATTTGCAGAGAAGCGACAACTTTGACCTAGTATTACTTTGTTAGTAATAGTGCGATTTTCATCAAATTCGGCAGGATCATGCCCTATGCTGTAGCCTATATTGTTGCAAAATTTTGTGATTCTAGGGTGAATTTAAGGGGGGTTTTCCTGTCAATTACTAAAAACTATATTATTAACTATTATTAACTTGATTTGAACAGGTATCGGTATGGAGGGTATTTCGGAGCCTAGGCACCATATAGTGACAGCCTCCTGATTTTTTCAGATTTTTCGGTTTGGTAGTTTCTGAGAATGGGTTCGTTAAAAAAAATGACCACTTTCAACCCCCCGCACCCCCACCTTTTCAACAAATGTCAAAACTAAGACTGGCTTCGAAAAGTACTAATCGAGACCTTTAATTTGATACCCCACATGACTATATTTAATGAAAAAAAAAATGTACACCTTCCCTTTACATGTATGGGCACAACAAACAAAACCTTAAAAATGAATACGTATTTATCTTAGATGTAAACACTGCAACAATTTTCTCGTGTCCTGTTGATATTTAAGTAATCAATATCGAGTTTTTTCGTGAAGTTTCCCCTCACAAGCGAAAACAAAATACTAACCACTAATTAAGATGGGGAGATACGCCGCTTACTACTGATTAAAATGTATTTTCAGTGACTTCCCTTAAATAGTAATAAAATGCATATACTCACTAGCGCTCAGAATATCTCTGGACATACCTGTACGATATATATACATATACAATTTACTGAATTAACCCTTAACTGGTGTCGATATTTTTAGCTACGTAACTGGCGTGGGTCCAAAATTACCCCAATTGGAAAAAAAGCAAATAAATAACGGTATTATAAATAGAAATTGTGAGGAAAATCTGTTTCTAAAAGATAATCCCTTTTCTTAATACTAATCAAATTTGTTACCTTCATAGATCTTTCATCACATATTTACTTATTACTTACAGTTTTCGATTTTCAGTATCTTTTTTAAGTGTGTACTTCAGATAGTTGAAAAATATGAACAAATACCGAAAAACAATAGCAAATACCTTTTTAGGTTTAATTGGAGTCTGATATTAAACGAAATAGAAAATATTTCTGAGATCAATGAAATATAAACAAGTCGGGTAACCGGAAGCTAGATGCTTCAGGTATGAAACGTTTTGTGTATTTCTTTTATAGAGAGAATTGAGTGTGCATTTGTCCCATAAGTATGTAGCACGTAATATATGCATATATTATGTGAAAATAATCACTTTCAAGTGATATTGGCATTCAAAGTCTTAAATTTGCACAGAAGCTTCTATTAACTTTATTTGAACAGGTATAGGTATGGAGGGTATTTCGGAGCCTAGGCACCATATGGGGGCAGTCTTTTGATTTTTTTTTCCGGATTTTTCGGTTGAATATTTTCTGACAATCGGTCCGTTAAATAAATGATCACTTTCAATCATCGGTTTCAAAAAGTGCTAACCGAGACCTTTAATTTGATGCCCCACATGACTATATTTAATAAAAAAAATTTACACGCCCCTTCTGCATGGAGACCTCCCCTTTACACAAAGCCTTAAAAAATGCCAAACTAAATGTTACTTCAAAATATTAGCGAAAACAAACCTAGTTCCTTAGAATATTTTTACAATTACTTATATGGGCATTTAAATTTCGTTCGGCAACCACCGCAGCACGTGATGTAATGAGGTTGCTTAGATAAACGTGCGCGCAAGTTAAAAAATATAAATATTAGATCAAAATTGCGGACAGTGGGGTATATTTTGACCCCACGACTCCAGTTAAGGGTTAATATAGAATATAACTACAATCGATTACAACTGTTTCCTTATTAATTTTTATATATACATTTGTTTGTATAAGGTTAAGTATCGATTGGAAAATACTTCATATATTTCATAAACAAACTTCATAATATCAAAATGCCTATTTCCATTCCATCTGTTTCTAACTTTGTCATATGGATACGCACCTACACGAAGGTTGCAGTCTAGACACGATACCACCTCACACATGAAAAGGGAAAACGCATCTGCACCTTACATTGAGTCACAAAGCACCTAATTGTCTCGAGTTACTTCTGTGTATATTGTGCTCATGATTATTTGATATTCGCAATGAAACTATATACTTGATACCTTGAATCGACTTTAGATGTTGGCCAGTTTAAGACTTCATCAAAACTTGTTTTGTTGGTTAGGTGACTGAAATTTCAATTAGATTATTTGTTGTTGGTATTTTAGTATACCCATCGTATAATAAAAAAAATCATGAATATTATATAAGGGTGTTTGTGTGAAATAAAACCTTATTAAAATCGATTCAATGTCTGTCTGTCTGTCAGTCTACCGCACCAAATTTACTCGAAAACGGCTGAACCGATTGTCACAAAATTCGGTGAGAACATGTGGTCTGTATGCCCCTTGACATGCAGCGAGTGGCGCCACTTTTTGTTAAGTTTGAAGGGGGCTCCCCATACATGCGAAAACGGGGAGAAATTTTTTTGCCACAGAATATAGTCATCATCAAATGAAAGGGCTCAGTTAGTACTTTCCGAAACTGATCATACTTTTGGTATTGGGTGAAAATAGGGGAAATATGGCTCAAAATGTATGTGCCGAAAAGTGAAACAGTCCTCGTTCTAAAAAACTATTCAACCGAAAATTGTGAAAAAAAATCATAGTGATGCATCTCTACGAAATCTAGGTCTCAAATTCTGTACGAATAAAGTTAATAATAGTATATTACCATGTTTTAGAAATTTACCAGAAGATCTCCCTTAAGTACAAAATTTGGCAACAGCATAGACGAACGGCAAGGTCCATGGACACGTTTTAGTTTTCCTTTTGTTGTGCAAACAACACCTTATTAAAATCGGTTCAATGTCTGTCTGTCCACGCAATTTTCTCAGAAGCGGCTATACCGATTTACACGAAATTTGGTGAGAAGGTGGGACCTGTGAACGCCCAGACATGCAGCTAGTGATATCCTTCTACGTTGAGATTTGGGGGGGGGGGGGGGGGGGACTTGGAGTTTGGCAAAATATGACGAAATATTTTGTATTGTATGAACACAAAATCTTTATACTTGAAGCGCCCAGCTTTCGGTATCCCGACTGGTTTTCATTTCGGATCATCATAATATATCCACTTTTCGGCGCCAGTAGCAATCCAATACACAAGTTTTCCGATTTCGTCGTTCGAAAGGCAGTTCACACCTGAGTAGTCGAGTTTTCAAGTTCTTTAGATTCAGCTCATACGATATCCAATTTCTATATTTTCGGATCTCGCTCAGTGAATATAATCGTTTAGGGATTGATGAGTGACCATCAGTGACACTACAAGTACTCGTTGAGTTTTGCTCGAGTCTTCTCTAAGTAGAACATCCAACGCCGAAACCATTCTGTCGATGGTGTACTTTCACGATAACCTTCGGAGATGGTTTTCGGTTACATTTTTCTTTCCACTTTGGCCACACGCACATTATTCAAAATCGATTGTTCCTTCAATTTGAGAAAGTTAATAATAGTATATTCACATATTTTAGAAATTTAGCCGGAAACCCTCAAGTTCATGCTAGAAATACAAAATGTGGCATTTTGTAGTTCTAGCATGAAGAGCATGGGAGGTCGCAGGGAAACGAATGGAAAAATATGCGTAGAAAGTTTCTCACATAAGATGAACACAAAACCGTTATTTATTTTCCGATTGTCAATTACCCCTTCGATCAAAATGAAATGATTTTATGGTAAGTCCCCGAATAGTATACCATCAAGGGGGATGCTATATGAAAGTTGCGGAATCTATAAACAAGCACAGTATTCTTGCAGTCATCGCGACCATTTGCTTCCATCGTATGTCCGAGCAAGGCCTTGCAGGGGGAAAACGAGCTGCCTTCCCTTATTAAATGTCTCATTGGTAGTTATAAATATCGATCATATGCATTACTCCTTCTCAGATTTTGATTTTACTAGTGGGCTTTAAGTCGCCTTTCCAAGAAGGAAGAGTTGAATGCTTTTGTTAATCTATCCTCATACAGAATCATCGGTTGAATGAAGTAATTCGTGCTAGTTTTCGGACCGACATACCAAAAATCACGCAAAATACGAAGCCTCCATACGAACTGGGTTATGGTCTCTAGCTAATGGTATTGTTGAGAGAATAATGTGGCGTTTCAAATTTGTGGAACACTTTCACTGTTTGTTCCTGTTGTGCGCAGTACGGCCATACACTAGGAGATGGCGCTGCCATCAAAACACGTTCCGATAATTTTGGTGTAAAAAGAATTTCTGTTAACTCAATGTAAATTACTAAAATAGTTGCATAATATACATACATAATCACGATTAGGAACGGAAATTTCGATTTCTCTGTCCATTGTCAATTTCAGCATGGTTTGAGGATTCTTCCTCATATCAGTGCTAAATATTGTCATGTTTACTATCCGTTGTTGTGTTCATTATCAAATTGAATGAGCGTCTTGCCCCGCCCCACACTGAAACGAGTTAGAGAATTTACCATACCATATCAAATGACTTTACATGGCGATTAAAGCAATAGTAATCGATTTTTGTACGCTCCGAATACATTTGTGTGTGTAGTACATGGAATTCAAATGCTCCAACATTACTTATTTCTCGATTAATTAATTAAACTTTCTGTTTACTTAGCCTAATGTGCTATTTACTTTATTAAATAATTCTTCATATTTTGATAATTTTTATAAAAGAAAATAAATTCTCAATTCACATCCGAAAGTATCCGAGCGTGAGCTTTCTAAGCTCGGTGCTGTTGATACACTCGGTGTCTGTTTTTATTTCCTCGAATGACCAAATGGCTCTTGTTCGTATTGGAAAATCTGTATACGACTTCTGTTTCCTTTCAAGGAAACTACTGTTGGTAGCATGCTTTCCCGGCCATCTACTAGGAAACAGTCGATTCCATTGGGAACAATTTTGGTGTCAGTTTGGGAATTGGCGGTAATCTGAGGTTACCTTTGAGCGTATTTGACCCGGGTTCGAATTCTGACTTGGTCATGAGTACTGTGTGTCTGCATCTCATTTGCTTTTGCGTTTTTACTAATTAAAAGAAAACTTGGGAGTTTACAAAAGTTAAACAATGTAAGCAAATAAAATAATGGGTTGAAAGGTCAAAAATTTCACTTGACAATAAAATGAGGAGAACTTCATTTTGAAACATTATTACTTGGAAGTGATTATGATCACAGAAAAAGTAGCATTTTCACTTTATACGTAAACAAAATAGGAAATTTTCTCCAGAAAAAACTGCTCAGAGCTTGGTTTTCGATTTGACTCAAATTTTTTTAAAATTTAAGATAAAACTGTTTTTCTATCTTTCTGTCCGTTTGTGTTTTTACATCCAATTTACTCGGAAATGCAATTCGATAGGGATGTGCTAGCTGGCGATGGTTCTATTATTAATCATTTTGCACTGAACTTAAGAAATTTTTCATTCATACGAAAGTTTTCCGCCGTCTAAATATACTATAGTAATGTGGGACATTAAATGATTTTCTTCTAGTACTTTTGAAGCCATCAAAAGTATAGTGTGAATGCGAACGGGATTATGAATATGTGAAACTGAATTTGGAGAGGTGACTCACAATGGTTGATTAATTATTTAGATTGTGATAGAGATACAATTTCAATTCCGTCTAGCGCATCGTAGTTGAATTTACAAATGATCATTAGCTTGTTAGCTTTTCGATTTATGGCATAAGCAATAAGCTCATTCATGGTAAGGGCAAGTCAAAGGTGTTTTCTACATGACATTTTGGGGATTTATGCAGCAGCAACAGTTCCAAATTTTAAAGGCCATTATATATCATAAAATATGATACAGAAAATAATATTTGCGCAAATACTAGGAAGTTTGGTGAAAATATTATTGTTATTAATAAAGATATGTTTGGTGAAAATTGTTCCTGTCACGCAAATTTATTGCAGCCTAAAATATAGAAAGTCACTAGCACATTAAAAAGCTAAACTAGCAGCTTAAGTCGAGACATCAGGCACCCATAGATCCACAGAAGCTTCCGATTTACGATTGTTTCTCTATCTCATGAAACCAATGTTGACAGCAAGTTAATAGCGACCTGAGTTGATCGATTAGCGATTAGTTAAGTGGAATGACTATTAATCAAATAATTTCGATTAATCGTGATAATACTTTAGACAGTAATCTTTAACAGTGATTAAATGCCGATTTTGAATAATATTATATAGCTTTTACAATAACTTAAAAAAAAATCTTAAACACTTTGTATAAGATGCAAAGCAAACCTTTGAATTAATCGATTAATAATCAAATACTGTTACTTTGGACATAATCCACTGAAAAGTTTATGTTTCAATTAGTGAATTTGAAAAAAAAGAAAATAGGACGGGTACGCCGTTTTCCTCGCTGGCTGTCTAATCAGTGCTAGTGAAGGGAATAGTTTATTTTTGAAAGTATGGCGCTTGCAAAAGTATATATATATATATTACTAGCGTGCGTACTTCTTGTGTTGGAATCGTAGATTTTTTTACTCCTTTGAGATATCAGGCGAAAAAGTTAAAGCGATCATTTATCGAATCACCAAGTTAAGCGTCGTTGGGAGCAGTTAGTACTTCGGTGGGTGACGACTTGAAAACTTTTTATTTTTTAGCTTAATAGATTTGTATATAGATGAAGAGTTTTCTTAGTAAAGCAAGCGCAGTACCCACGGTATTCCCGATACAATATTCTCTACAATGAATCCGTTGGATTTTGGAAATATAATACTCGATTGAGATTCTAGCTAAGCGTAAAAAAAATGAAAATACTTCCTTATCTAAAGAGCTTAGCTTCCTTCTAAATTATTTCGTGCCTTACCTTTTCCCACAAAACCATAGCAGTTATCACATGGTTTTCTTCTACTAATAGAGCAATATATTTGATAAATTTTATTGTCCCATTTGAATTACACATTTTCGAAAGAAGGCTGTCGCATTGAAATTGTAACTGAAGAAATGTAGCTCTGGAAAATAATAAGGCGATAAAAGCAAATAAACAAGAATCTTTGTTAGGCCCTGAGAAAACAATACTTCAAGTTTTTTTATGGAAATTCGAAGTGTCTCCCTCATTCCCTATGATTTCACATGTGTTTAATGAAGCGTATACATTAATTATAGCTCATAATCTCAGGAAGAATAAATTGCATGGTTTTTACGGGAGCGACAACCGATAAATGTAATGTTTGGAGTGATGTTTCTGCATTCACAAATATTCCTAATTTCCCGGAAAGTTTAGACTTATTCAGCTGTTCATGTTTCTCAGTACTAGCATGCTCCCTTGTTATTTTAAAAGATTTCCACTGCACCATTAGAATTATCTCTTCCACCATCACATGCGTCTTCTAATCAATTTTTACAATGTTAAACTGTGTGGTATTGAGTAAACTGTAGCGGAATAACAAAGGTGCGCTTAGCAACAGGAACAAAACATAATATATGTGTTTTTGCAATAGATGGTGTTGTAAGGCATTTCTATTGAGACTTCTCCACATATCACGAGAGCGTTTAAACGTCGTTGTATTTATTTAAAAATGTGATCGGTTTTTCTAAAGGGTCCTTAAAGAAGCCCTGATTTTTTCAAGAATTCACATTTTTTTTCTTATATTTGAAACTCTGAGGGCGGCCAAGGGTTCATGTGTTCATGGCGGACACATCACACTGCACTTGTTTAGGACTCTTGGGAGTTTATAGATTTAGCCTCGTTGTTTAACCCTAAATATTCCGCTAAGGATTTCCAAAAGTAGTTTCATTAAGGGGAGTGGGTAGCAAAAATTGGAAAAAAAATCAGATTTTTTTTTAGCCTAAAAATTTGTTTAGATTTCAGATTTTTCCAGAATTTAATGATATGTCTAAAAATCAAATCCAACAACTAGTTAATTGTTATGACCTGTGAGTTAGTAGACCATGCAATCATTCAAAATTTTATATTTTATATTTTAAACAACTTCTTGGGTATTTTATTAGAATCGGAATTAATCGTCCGCCCTGCAGTCTGCAGGGATAGAAGATAGTTAAAACAACAACTGTACTGCGAAAAATCGAAAGAAATCGATAAGAAAGCCAGGAAATATGAATCGCCTCGTTTTTTGTATCTCCTGGAAAATTACGTTTTTTCATTATGGAAGAACGATTTTAAATACATTCCATACTTACCAAGAAAAAAATATATCAAAGTAGGAAAAACGGGTATTTTTTCAAAATTTTCATGTTGCTCTAAAAAAAGGGTATCATTTATAATAGAATCATTCCTTCTTCCTTAAATGTTAAATACAGAATCATGAATATACTGTCAAAATTTCAATTAATTCGGACAAGTACTTTTTGAGAAAAAGGAACAAATATACAAAGTGATTTCCCGTATGAATAACCTTGCTACCCACTCCCCTTAAAAGTACGTGAAAGTTTTTGATACCCTAAGCTTTACCGTAAACCGGTGATATGAAATCTGCAAACAAATTGTAGTACTGGTTTTCGATGCACATCCCTGTATCCGGTACAAATTTTTACAATGGTAAATGGAAGCAACTTCACTGAAGTCTTCCCCATTTTAAGGTAGATTTAAAAACAGGGTACTACAAAACCCTACCTAATGAAGTAACAGTAATGCTTCTTTCACGTAACGTAAATTGCCCCTGAAAAGTTAATGATTGATTTTTGGTCAATTTTGTAACTTGAGTTTGTGCATTTTTCCATAGACGCCAAGTAAGGAGGTGACTCATGCCGCTCCACACAATTATTCTCCGCTATGTATATCAACACAGGAATAAAGCTCACTAGTGGCGGGTAGATGGTGTGCAAAGCAATGCACGTAAAATACACAGTTGACGACAACTTTTAACATGCGACGAAAATTTTAAAAATGTGTTATGCATTTCGATTGCTATATAAGATATTTCACTCCGTGAAATTTTTAAGACACTCCCAAACAATTCAAATGTAGAATAGTTTAGATAAATTATTTTCCTGAAAGTTAGTTATTGTAGTTGTCATTTAAGTTGGAAGTCGATCATAATTACTACAGTTGGCTTGAACTTTTGACCTTGGTTTTTGGGGTTAATTTGGAACCTTTCCGTTTATTAAATTTTTGCATGCAATCCTAACTTTGGCTGACCCAAGTAAATTGCGGTCGTGATCAAAATGATTGCAGTGTATTCCGAAAGCTCGATTCACAGATATTTTCAATGGAATTCTCAAGCTTCAAACGTGACCTTCAGCGAGAGCTTTCTTTGGCGTTCGCATATATATTTCTCTATTTATCGCAATGACTATGAAATTATCAAATATTCCGGTTTATTTTTTGAGTTATTTCGTATGACAAATGCTTATGTTTTCTAGTGACCCAAGTATGGCGTTGCCTTTGGAGGAAAATTATCCTATTGGTACTAGGAGTTTTGATACATTTTTCCGATGTTTTTCTAAGGTTAGTTTAAAAAAAATAACTTGTAAAGTCTGGTAGCTACAGTAATTATATGTAGATCTGGTGAAACAGATATTTAAAAAAACGACTGCCGTAGGATAGTGAATTTAAAGGGTGTTCGATTAAACTAAAATTTCATTTGGGTAAACAAAAGATTAAGGCAAGGAAATCACTTCATTTGAACATGTGGTTGCAACCAACATATATTTCTATATTACTAAAGGTTTATAAAGAAAAATATGCCAGGCAGACAGAAAGAAAACCTTAGAAGTATCTCATATGAAATTCCTGTATTTCGGAAAATCAAGAACAAGCAGTTTGCCCTTAAAAGTGCATGAGTTCAGATTCATCAAACATCGACTTTTTTCAGTTAATTTGGTATTAATAGGACCGCAAAGATAAAACCTTATCAGGCTGAAAAGGGTTCATATGGAAATATCGATACAATAAACCCCGTGACAATTATTTTTAAAATACCGAAAAATTACTTCTGTAAAACCCTGTATTCTCTGAGGTACTCATGGTCTCATATGCATGTGTGCTGCATCTCCTCGGACTGAAAAAACTAGTAGTTACAAGGTATATAAGTAAGGCATTATCAAACAATATTTTACATATGTTTTTATTAATATTATTTGATTTGTCGAAGTGGCTGTCTTTTACTCCCTTCGGCGTAGGGTGTAATCTATATTTGAACCGATTCTAACCTGTGCACAATAAAATCTCAATAATTTTTCATTTATTATAGACTGAAAAACGGGCAACTGAGGGCGACATCAAAAGCAGTAACGATATCATCTACATACTACATTGTAATTATCGGCGTCATTTCACCAAGTTCATAAAAAGAAAATGGCGTCGAGCGACACAAAAACTATTCCACGAATTATGGTATTTCGTCCAACATGGGAGGAATTCAAAGATTTCGCCAAATACATAGAATACATGGAGTCGCAGGGAGCACATAAAGCTGGTTTAGCAAAGGTAATTAATAATATTGTTTTTCGTAGTTTAATATCAAATTGAGTTCCAATATGGCCGCCATGGTGTCAAAGTACCTCGTCGATGACATAGGCACAGCGCTGGGATCAAATTGACCTAGTTTTTTTCAGCCAATTTTGAATGCCAATTATGCAAGTAATTTGACTAATGGTGCACTTTGGGCCGTGTGTCATCCAAATTACTTGTGTAATTGGCATTTATTTTTTTAACTCCATTAGGTGAGCAGCGCCATCTTTTGACAGATGGCGAGAGTTAGATAGGGAAAGCCTTCCTGGAGTAGGTTGTGGCCACGCGTGTGAAAGAGAAAAGATATAGTCCCGTTCTTATTTCCTTTCTATGAGTAACTATGAAATTTGGTAACGGTAGCATAATTTGGAAAAACCATGTCCACTAATTCCCTTCCAGCTGCTAAATTAATAATCAAAACATCGATGACGTCATTTGAGTTGACTGCAACTGTAGACAGGTTTTGGTAAAGCAGCCACTAAGGTTTCGAAACGATCAATTATTCACAATTTGTGAATAAATGCTTCCGCCTGTATTTTTCGCTGACGAAACCTAAAATCTGATTTAGAGCTTTTCCAACAGCGATTTTCATCTTATCAACAATTTACCGAGTTTATTTTGTTCCTCGCCGCCGTCGCTCTAATTTATTTTCATGTAAATCGTAGAAAGCTGTACAGAAGGCAAGCGACGCCACTCTATACATACACAATAATGGCCGTGTGCGCACATGGCGGTCGAATGGTGATGCCAATATTTCGAGAGCGATTGCCTGCTTGCTGCGGTTGGCTTCGTTTTTGTTATGCTTTCGTGAAGGGGAGCATCACTTCTATGGGTGCGGTGAATGGCACTTTTATGAAACATACGTATGTATATGGGTTTGAGCATAAGTACATCAAGTTCCGATTGGATGTTTAGATTTGATAGAGGGAGAGAGCGATATTTTTTTGTGAAGATTTTTCAATATTTGTTTTATTCAATAAATCGATTAATTATTGTGAGAAGTAACATAGTGAATCCGAAAATAATTAATTATTTGCCACATCCTAATCCCCTCCATTTGCATCATATAGTAGAAGTACTTAGCAACTTTGCTGGTCTAGGGATTCGTATTTCCTAAAAAAATATATTGAAGTGAAATTCCCTGGTTTTTCAGTATCACCTCGCAAACCGCAAATGAACAATTACCAATGCAAAGTGTCATTCATCAATTATCGCCAATGTTCATTTACAGGCACCGAATGTCTTTCGACATTTGTTTTGCCATTTGCCCTCAACATATGAAGAAAGAAATCCTTTATGATGATGAGAGATGCAGATGTACAAGTCAAACAATACTGTAAACTATGCATTGCTGACTAATGGGAGAGTTGTGATTTATTTTGCATTAAATTTCGGCAGTTCGACTTCTGCACATGTCGTATGCTGCATATATCGCAAATAAATGAACTTGCATCCTTGCTTTTAAATTTACCCAAAATTTATTATCAATTTGAAAGAAGAAAACAAAAAGTAACAGTGATGAACAGAACCAAAAATAGAAAAAAATATTATTCTCCAAAGGTC